>NC_060213.1:86685714-87021428 GCF_021130785.1 Homalodisca vitripennis | reverse complement strand
CTCCACAATATATTCATAAAACCAAATGTAAGTCAAAAATAAGTGAACAATAAGCTTGTAACATAATTATAAATTTAAATCCTGACTCTTGATATTATAAATCGATGGATACAGATGTGACTAATACTATTTCGTTGGATTAAGTCCAAGTGCATCAAAGACAGGTTCCAGACCTCCAATAATGGGATCTAACGCGGGTTGAAGGAGTGGCAACAGGGGTGCCCCAAGCATGTTCAAAACCATCGTGAGAGGCATCAGCAACATCATGACAGGCATGAGAACAGGTGCGAGAACTGTAGTAACAGCTCCGGTTAACATCATAAGTATTCCATCAAGATCTTGAGGTGCAGGGCTCGCCAAGGCCGTAGGGACTGCCTCAGCGAGAGCACTAGGTGTGGCCAGTGCTTCGGCATCAGCGATCGCATACGGGCTGGGCTTGCAGATAGCTGCTCCCTGCAACACAGTCATTGGTGAAACAAAAGTAGGACCGTACATAACCTCGTTGACGGACAGGTTGTCAACGACGAAGTTGAATGTTGATAAAAATGTTCCAACGATTTATTCCCAGCAGCTAAATGTTATAAATAAATGTTAGTATAAGCTTAGCTGTGATGAACTCCTTGGTTGCTACAGCTATCATTGGACCTATTCCACAGAATCCATTAAGTAAATCCTTTTTTGAAACATTTTGTCCTTAAGGATTAATATTGTGAAACATAGAGTATGGATAACGTTTTTGATAACCATAAAACTTATTTTTTTATTCAAACCTAGGGTATTTTAGATTGTTGCCAATTACTCCTTTAAATCCTGATTTACTAGCGTTTACAATCCTTGTTACGGTTACTATAGACGGAGTTAAAAGTTTTTTTTAAGTTCTATACCCTAATCAGTCTTATTTTCCCCGTCCATATGGGTCATTGGCCTGCTCGAGTATCTTATCAATATCGAATAAGGAAGAGAGTCGGTACATTGTCAACGACGAAGTTGAATGTTGATAAAAATGTTCCAACGATTTATTCCCAGCAGCTAAATGTTATAAATAAATGTTAGTATAAGCTTAGCTGTGATGAACTCCTTGGTTGCTACAGCTATCATTGGACCTATTCCGCAGAATCTTATCTTATCAATATCGAATAAGAAAGAGAGTCGGTACAGTACAAGGTCGAAGGAACTGCGCTATCTCTAACTCTGATCAAAAGCCCGACATTTTAGACCTTTCGGCAATCAGCTCTCCAATACGTACGATTATTTACTTCGTAAGGAGTTCGTAATCGAATTAAATACGTGTTTATCATTGTTTGATAATAAGGAACATTGTATGTGTTTTAGCACTTATAATCTAATAAACGTTTTACTACTGGTTCTACTATTAACTTACAAAAATAAATTATCAACATTTAATTCAGGTTTATTTGGATTTCATTTTATTGATTCGATATCTTTATATGATTTTTAAAGCGAGGTTGGCCGTATTTTTGCAAACAATTTCAAATTATATAGATTTATTTGGATATTCCATATTTAAATTTCGGTCCTGTTATAAACTCTTAGTGCTATCTTTAGTTTTATTATTCGATGCAAAAACATTAAAAATGACGTACATTGAAATGATTAGAACAAATGTTACTGAGGAATGGTTAGGGATCAAATGATCTGCAGTTAACAGTACAGGAGTTCCACCTCCCAAAAGATTTACTCTGAAAGGTAATATAATCTTGTGTAAATTAAATTCCATATGTTTTATCCGTTTTCACGGGTAGAACGAAGCTCCAAAAATACCAATTAGCTTCTGGATCCGGACAGTGGCAAGTTAGGGCAGAAGGAATTATTTTGTTAAAATTTTCAAGAAATACAAGTTTCATTCCAAAATAAATTAACTTTTGAATTAATCATGGTCACTAGTGGAATGGGTTTGGCCATAGAATAGCATATATCCCGAAACTTAATGTAAAGATAAGTATATTTCTAAGCGGCGTGTGATTCCAGCTATGGATTCAAGCATGATACCTTCATAAGCATTTCATTGTTTTTATTATAGTGGATATTTTGTGGATAAAACATTACATATTTATTGGCCTAGCGTTAGCGAAGGCAATATTTATCAAGAGTTCGGCAATGTTTCAGTTGCATTCCAGTAAAAAGTACGATATATACTCCTTACATTTCTGTGTGTCTGTCTTTCTCTGTTTTTCGTTCTATATATATGATGAACGACCTGACATACGGACTTTGGTGCGAATCTATATTTCTATATTGACACATCGAGTTCGATAATGATGTATGTTAATGGAGGAATTAGGCTTAGCGTTAGCTATCGTTTTAATATTGTTCTTATTGGTAACATTACGGCATCTAGAATATCATAGAATAAATAGATTTATATAGACACTGATTATATCGATATTTTATTTTAATATGTGACAAAGTAACACATATAATAGTAACGCAAATATCATAATTAAATAAACTATAAACTTTATAATTGTGCATGTAGCCTCAGGGAAGCTTGTTATGTTGTCTTCCTTATTTACGAGCTATAAATTTATAGCGATAACTGAGACAATAAAATTTTATTTACTTACGAGCATTCCCGTTTCTTTTTTCCTGCCTATATTTTACATTCTACAGCACACTACTATATTCTAAAAAAGCTGTAGAATAAACAGTTAACTAAACAAAATAACACATATATAAAAAACCGACAAATTCGTTACATTGATAATTGGCATAGCATACGTGAAGCCTATAAAAGGATTTAGCGTATTTGTCATCGCTCTTTGAAAATACCAAGATTTTACATTTCTCGGTAAAGGTAAAAATGTCCCTTTGTTCTTTTTTAAAATGCCAAGAATTAATACATGCCAAGTTCCATACACACAAACGAGAAATGAACAAAAACATTGAATAGAACACGGCAAAAGTTACAGAAGAAAAGTAAAGATGCGAAAAAATTAAAAATATACTAGGAACTCTGCAAAAAAGTATACACAAAGTATACTTTTACACAAAGTACCATTACATATCTGTTACCTTTACACTTGCGTGCTTCTTCGTTTTCTTTATGCTACTGTATTTTACATCAATTCTGGTTATCTTTTATATTTCCTGACAAGTTTTATCTCTTAGTTCTCAAAATTATTTATTTACTACAGAGTGAACTACTAGTCTTAATCACCATTCAACAGGGTTTGATGTTAGTTTTGTAATAGAGCAAAGGGTTTTGCTCTAAAATTTGTTAAAATTTTTTAACTATGTAAACAAATAGGCAAAACGTCTAATACGTTTTAAAAGCAATTTAAAAGTTTATCAAGAGTTCGGTAATGTTTCAGTTGCATTCCAGTAAAAAGTATATACTCCTTACGGGTTAATTTGTGTAGGAATTTCTTTTGTTTCTTTACGTGCCATTGCAACAACATCAAAACATTAATTTTAATGCTTGAAGGTTATTTTTAACTGTTTTTAAATTTACAACATTCATATTTAAAAGTTATGCCCAAAAAGCTTTATACCATTAGAGTGTTAAGCAATTTTACCATGTAATAATTATATTACAGCACATTTTACATATTTGCTCAAGTAAAAATAGACAATTGAGCTTGGGAATCTTAAAACTAGTAGTTTGTTTTAACAGCCAATTAGTCTTGGTTAAGGTTTAAAGTTTTTTCTCATATTAATTATAAATAGTAGGAAGTACAGCTATTGTGGCTAGTAACACACGAATCCAAATTATTGTTATCTCCAGTAAATAATTTCTTGGGTCTCAATTCCTGTTTTTTGGGAAACATTTCCTTATATAAAAATGTTTCAATAAAGTTTAATTTGACTTTCACGTTTAATTGTACTGATTGGGTTAGATATCGCGCACAAAGTATGTAAACTCAGTGGGGGAAACGATAAAAATCATAATAATAAGGGGGAACAAAACAACTAGAACATACAAATTTTTATATTAAATAAAAAGTAAGTAAAATTCTAGCAATTGTCCTTGGACATTGCTAAAATTGCCTCGACTAAGAGAAAGAGTAAGATTAAGTTAAAAAACTACACCCACGTTATTGTTTTAAAACGATAATAAGGCGTATGTCAATAATGTTTTCTCAAAAACAACCACACTTTTCTTCACGTTATTTACTTTTTTACGTGACCAGAGATTGTATTGGAAATTTAAAATATAAATGATCAAACATTATCATAATATAAGGAAAGAGAAGCGTGAGGTTGTGTTTTTACGGGAGCTACATACGTAAGTGCCATTTATACCTGAACAAAAACGAATAGAAAAATTTGGCAAATAAAGAAAATAATAATACAAGCGTTCGTAGTATTATTATAATACACACTAAATATATTTGAACTGCTTAGATCCAACAATGATTACGTTCTTTATGATATTTTACAAAAAATATAAATAAATGATCAATATGAAGTAACGTGAAACTAAAAAAAATGAACACTCCCTGCAAGAAAGTATTCAGAAACTTTTCAACAGTTGAATGTTCTTTTCAGTTGCCTTAGCTTCTATAGAGGGAGACTTGTATGACATACCTTACCGAGGGAACATGGGTTGATAGTCAGAAGATTGATTTAAGACTGTAATGTGAGATTGAATAATCTAAGTCTGTTTTTAACATCCGAATAGACAACTTTATAAGTGTCTACAAAGTGATAATATTAAGGTGAGGGCACAATAACATGAGATTTATAATAAAATACTAAAATAGTAGAAATTGTAATAATAGGGTGTCACCATCGCTTTGGGGCGGAAGTCAGAGCCTTGATGCTGGGGGCTCAGGGGGTATAGCGGTTGGCGGCTTTGGAATGTGGTACTTAGGGCAACTGAATGCAAGTTGAATGAATGCGTGTATGTCTCATTATAGTTTTGTAATATTTATAAAGTTACATTAATTATAGATGTTTATTTTATTATTATAAAGCTTAGATTCTTTTAACGTATAAGGTAAATAAATAGATTTATTTTTAGTTATACATGTATATGTATGTTAGTTTAATTTTTTACAAGGTTAGGTGGTAGAGAGGACTTTATAGTCCTAACTTCGCCTCTAATAAAGACATTTTTCATTTCATTTTTCATTTCATTTCACATCTCATTGCTGGAACATTAACCACTGTCTCCGTAAAGTAAATAGCTAAAGACCTGACCCATTTTCCGTACGAAACGTTTGATAATCCGGTTAATATTTTTGTTGTTAAGACACGCAACTAGATCGTCTATATTTTTGGAGTTACCATAGATTTCTTATTTGTGATGTAAATCTACATCTCATTATTTTAAGAGTGCACACGGTTGAAAATAATGTTACTAATTTGTATCTGCATAACAATCGCAATTTTTGACGTGACAACGTCTTAAATTAGGTTGCGGCTCGGAGTCAATCATGAAAAAGTGTAACGCCCGGTAACGTTACGATGCCCGTCCAGTGGGTCCGCCGCACGGTATCCGCACGGGATAAAGCAGATAACTGTGGGTCCGCCGCACGGGATAAAGCAGATAACTATGTTTATTCGTGAAAATGTGGAGTGCTTAGATTCGTCATTTACAACAACTACAACAATAAAGGTAAATAATTGTACACTGATATTTCATTATCGTAAACTATGATTGATTGATTAATTGTTAGATTGACACAAAAGTTGAGAAACTGAGTTTATAGGTTATGTTATACTATTGACAAATGTACAACAATAAAGGTAAATAATTGTACACTGATATTTCATTATAGTAAACTATGATTGATTGATTAATTGTTAGATTGACACAAAAGTTGAGAAACTGAGTTTATAGGTTATGTCATACTATTGACAAATGTTGATAGTGTTAAGTAAATTATTAGTTTAAATCACTCTGCAATCAATCGTAATTCAGTCGATTGAGAAGAAACAGCGCGTATTGCTAGTCAAACATTTAAAATAACAAATTATAACCTCTAACCTGTCATAACAGTGCGACCAAACAAACGAACTAAACCGACCAATCACCACGCGCGGAGTTAGAATTTAACTGTGTTTAGCAAGAATTTCAAATTCCAATTTTAGTAAATGTTTTATTCAACTTTACCATTTACAATAACAAATTTTAATTAATTTCAAATTATGTACAATGTTTTAGTAAACAAAATATATTTCTATAGTTAAAATTTGTGCAATTCTTATTTTCATTCAATTCCTTGTTCCTATTGTGCAATTTAATAATATTCATATCAATAAATATTCTACCGAGAAAAAGACGTTATCACGTAAAATCTTCGCCCGTAAAACCGACTTTACAGGCAACCATAATTTTTTTCAAGTTTAGAGAAATAGTCATAATTATTTACGCTAAAGTAGCTACTAATGCTATACAGAATTACTTGGTTTGCAGTAATGAGGACGGAATAGTTGGTTTTAATTATTTTTATTTACACCTTATTTGTAGACAGTTTATCTATAACTAGTTAAATCTGCGTGCGTTCCACACTGTGTTAACACTCGCCGGAAAATACACTTTAAGACCTAAAAATAGTTCTGTCTTGTTCACATTGGTAGTTCAATACCAAGCAGAGATAACAAACTCAGCACGGGTTGAGCGAGCAGCATTAAAACAGGCATGAGAAGATCTAAGAGAGGAGCTAGCAGCGTCATAAGGTCGGGTAGCTGAGGTACTGCATCAGCGATCGCTAGGGAAGCTGGCAGGGATTCCGCGTCTGAATACGGTAATGGACCGGAATCAGCTGCTATAGTGGGTTTGCAGAACGCAATTCCCTGAAACAAATCACATTTAGTTGGAAAATTTGTGACGAAAACCTTGAACCTATTTCACGTCCAATATGAAGTACTCAAACGAATGCAGTACGAAGCAACGTAATATATTGCGTCAATGAAAGTAAACGAGAATCAGAAATAGTTTTATCAGGTCCAAAAAGATTATAGAAAGTATATGCACGTTGTTTTGATTAAATTTTAAAGTATATGATTTTGCCTAGTGAAATTTCCTCTAGTGCAAAAATTTGTGAATATTCACATAGTATATTATTCTCTCCTTTTACAGAACGGTTTCTAATGGGTGGAAGTTATTTTGTTCATCTTTACAGTATAATTATTTCCATGCATTATTTCATTCCCCTACTATCTGTATAAGATAGGTCGCAATGGAGTGTTTTCCTGCAACCACCTTATTGTTAAAAAACATGACTTTGTATATAAAATTGTTATAAACTACTATTTATCTTGTTATGAATAAATGTTTTACTTTCAAAAAATCTTGCTATTTGATATAAATGCAGGAATTTTCAAATTATTTAAAGCAATACACTTGTTAGTGGGAGTACAAAAATATAAATTTGATTGTATTTTTTAAAATGTGAAATTTCGAATTAAAGGTTAATTTATTTTTTAAAATAATGCATTAGCGGAAGGCTTATTGAAAGAGTTTGAGTAAAAACGTATGAATATAGTAAAAAGTTTCCTTTCCAAACAAGATTGCTCTTTCATGTGTTATTTGAAAAAAGGATTATTTAAGATTTGTTTTTAGCGTTTTTAAATTCTCATCATTCATTAAAACCTATTCAATACTAGTAATATTTGAAGAAGATAAAAATAATTGTTCAAACAAAATAATAATATATTAACTTGTGTATGATACTGTTATTTAAAGAAACGGCTTTGTACACACTCAATTTATTTTAAAATTTATAATAGTTTTCATATATAAAAATTATAAAATCAGATAAAAGTACTAACAATGACTTATTTGTTTATAGTGTTTTATCGAAGGTAGAATTGTGAAGGTAATAGGATTTTTTGGGGACCTTTTACCATGGTTCAGTGATACAAGAAATCAGTTAAACTACGTTTCGAGATCTGCAATCTGATTTTTTCCTCAGTTGTATAAACAATCTAACACGTTATTGCAATATCGGATAAAACGAATGATTTATAATTACTACTGGAGAACGGGAAACTTATGCGAAATTGTATGGTTTGTCACAACAACAAAACTATTGTAGTATATGAAATATATAAATAATTAAAGATTAAAAACAATTGCCAAGTAGTACAAGTGTAGCAGCGAAAAATGGAAGCAGAAATACAAAATCTGATACATAGCTGGTGGTTGTCGATGACGTGAAAAACTGAATCAAGGGACGTTTTCGTTGTCTGAACCTCAAATCTATGAGGGTTCACGAGATAAATACTATCAGTCAATGGTATATTATCCAATTAGAGAACGTATTTATTTGGACGAATCTGAACAACTATTAACTAAAATTTCTAAACATTTCCGTTCGAGAAGGGAAATTCCAAGATAAATTCCTGAACATCACAGTAGCACAATAACGTTAAATCTGCTAAGGCAAGCCATGAAAGTAGTGAGGTTTAACTACAAGTGGCAATGCGAGAGGATCTGCGGACAACATCCGCTTTCTGCTTAAAATGTGTTTTTTCTGCCAGTGAAAGAACCGTAAAAAACACTTACCCTTACAATTTTCTTATCATAATGTAATGATAATCCAAACCAGAAACACAAACTTATTAAATAACAACCAAAATTATAAAGACTATGATGAGTGTTCCTTCACCGAGAGAAATGTAAGTTTTTGCGTGTCAGTTATATCGAAATATCAAAATGAAGCTATATTATTTACATTCATTCGTTTAACTGTATATCTGATGATAATTATAGGCCTAAAATTTATAGCACTGCCATTGTAAAACTCTTAATTTAAACTGAGTATAACAGTTTTATAATACAATTTTTAGAACGCTTAATTTTGTAAATGTAAGTATTCATAATTTTCAGTTATTTGAAGTAATGCTATATATTTTGAAATAACTGATACAAATATTTAAAAGTAATAAATACGGTTGGCATCTGAAACTTCAATTGGATGACCAACTATTATATAATATAAAATACAATGATCAAGTTAAATGTAGTGGGTAACAAATTGTGAGATTATATCATATTATATTGTTTCGTTATCATTTACATCTAAAACCGTTGAATTACCACTATCTATAAATTTTACAAGGTACATGAAAACTAGTAAGAACAACAGCAATCGGAGCAAATTTGCCTGATAATTGTAAAAACCCTCCTACTTTTCTCTCAATAAAAAAAACAGGTGAGATATAATAGTGATATTAAAAATTTTGTAAGTCCGTAAAATGGGAAGAGATTATCAGAAAAAATAACAAGTGGCTAAAAGTTTTGGTTTAAATTTCATTTTTTACCCACGTTTTTCAGTATGCGAGGTTTTGGCCTCTGGAGGCGAAAAAGCATGAATGTGATTTAAATATTTAGATTTCTATGGAAATAACATAAAGATACACAAATAATAGTCTTCTATGAGTGGGTCACCTCCTACATAACACTAATACTCCAGATATCAGTTATTTATTGACCCGTGCTACAAGGCACATACTCTAAGACACATCGTACTGAACAAAACAAAAAGGAAAATAAGCAGAAGTGTGTAGTTGAAAATAATATATTTGATTTTTAATAAGGTTTTTTAAAACCAAGAGTTTTACTACTTACCTAAATTTTTAATTTGGAAATTTACTAAGAAAAAAAAAACTCTGTTGTAAAGTTCTAGAACAAGCCATTTTTTTATGTATAATGATCAATAATTGCCAAGTGTACAAGTAATGAGAGTTGTAATTCAATGTGCTAAACTAGTATACACTACTGCATTCTGTTTTACAAGCTGATTACTGTATCGTACAATTGTGTGTGTAAACATTGCGCATTGTAGTAAATTTCCAACTCTGTTGATAATTAAGTTGACTTAAAGGAATGAATACCTTCACTGTATTTTATTCTTTACTGAATATTATACATTGTGTGGTTTCAGATCGTTTATATTGACAATTAATTATGTATCTTACCTCTATAAAGTCCAAAAATAACTGTGTGGTGTTGTCAAAAGTTACATGTTTCGGAAATCATTCCATCATCAGACACATGATAAAACATTATCTTCGTTGTTGTAGTAAAGTTCGTATAACACATATACACAACACAAAACATACAAACACTCATTTCGGATAAAAAAGTATTAGATTAAAAATTTTTAGGCCTACATATACACGGCACACCAACGATGTGAACACTTTTCTTGACTTTCAATGTGCATTAAAGATCTTATTTATAAGGGCGTACTGTTTATTTGTGTTGTTATAAGAAATAAGACAATTCACAATGTGTTATGAATATTAATAACACATTCAAAACTGTCAAAGTTTTAAACTTAGTCATGCGTGTATGATATATTTTATATGAATTACACACATTAAATATGAATCTGTTGATGGCAAAAAAACTGAATTTGAGTGAATTAAGACACTGTATTTAAAGACACGGTGATTTTTGTGAGACCTTAACCAAATCTAAAATTTTTATGTAAACCAAAGTTCATTTCCTCCAGTCCATATGTCATACAAATATTTCTCTCACTTGACATAAAATTAAAAAAAAAAATCTTTACTTTATATCTTACGGAGATGAGGCAAAACATTTGTTTTAAAACAGGAATAACACTATTACAATGCACGTTTCCCACGAAAATGCAATCCTTTTTCGGACTAAAGTTGTACTGCAGTTTTCTATTAAAGTACTTCTTGCCAAGATGTTTATACTTACAAGGAATCTAAACACAACTATGTAAGCAAATATTATTGTAATAAATGCATTTCAGCACATATTTTTAATCGTATTATATCGTTGTACCTTTAACTTATTACGGCAAGAATGAAAACAACGCAATAAAAGGCAAGACAAAACAGAGTTTTGTCTAAAAAAACGACACAATAAAATTTATAATTTTGGGTTATAGCTGTATTTATGAACATTACTGATTTTTATTTAATTCGTATTATGAACACATTAGGATATCATACTGAAATACACATATAGAATCATAATTTTTAATAATCTATAAACATAATATACAAAACCATTGTCTTTTTAAATTTTTAAATTCAACCTTTTATAATATCTCTTATATATATTTTAAAGAAAAATGAACCCTTTAAACAAATTGAATCGATGGTTGGTAATAAGATATTTTGAATTTTGTAACAGCATCGAATGTTTGAACTGTAAGTCTAGAGAGGTAATTTTAAATTGTACAAATCAATATTAAAAGTATTATATTTTATAAGTATGAATTTGGTCAACAAATCCCACGTATAAAATAAGTGCAAACAAAAAGTGAAATGTACAAAAAGTAGTGACGCGAACATACTTATTTGAAGTACTATTCTTTCAGAATATTTTAAATATTTTGTACACCTTGTTGTAAAAAATTTCCCTTTTTTCGATTACAGTCATAACTATACATAGATTAGGCGCCGATTGTTTACGATGGTAGCCTTTCAGATTTGCAGCATATATTTTTAAATGCAAAACCAAATGTAGAGAAAACTTACCAGGAGACACGCAAACACAATGAATCCTAGAGAGCGCGTCATGGTTGATGGAGATTTCGTTTGTGTACGCGACGCTGGTGTCCGTTGGAGTTTTTATATTCCAATAAACAAAAGACGACAAGAGAAGGAGATAAGGGCGCTGACATACATGGACAACAATGTTTGTCCCCTGCAAACAAGGTACTAGAGAATGTAAATTACAGATGTTTCGCAAGATAGTTGCGTACTTTTCACAGCTTCGAAGCTCGACTGAGAGTCATGTTTTCCATGAAACACTTCATGTTTCTACTTCTTCGCATTTCCAGTGCAAACATTGCAGTTGTTTATTGTTTGATAAATACTTTGTCTTTAACCAGCAATAAACCTCTTCGTGTTTTAGACATTCTTACCATTCAGATGTAAGATACATTAAACGTATTGTGCCCTTAATCCACCCACACTACTTAACTATCAATAATAATTTTACTTATTCAAAATACATAACTATATATGAATAGTTATGTATATGAACAAAGGTATATATGAATAAGACTTTAACATGCATCTTATATTATAAAACATACGAATAAAATATTTTAAATACAACATGAGTTAAGTGTATCTATTGAATTATAACTGTCTCGTATAAGTATTACCAAATAACATAATTTTATTTTTCTCTTATATATGTGGCTATTTTACTTTTTATGTCGCATGAGACATAGTACTACATGTATAGAAAGGCCTCTTTTAAATATTGAAGTATCATGTTTGGGCAACGCCAACACACCTACCCGTGGGTGCCTCCTACAAGAGAACGTTTTCTTGGAATGAACAATGCCGTTCACATTGCAAACCTATATCATTACTTGAAAACACGGAGTATTGCAGCCAACCAGTACTTTAAACCTCACAATGTTATATGTTAAGAAATGAAGTATACCAGATTCTGTAAAATTTGCTTTAAATATTACAACTATTCCAACTTATGGTCTCTAGAACAGTGTTTTACTTGAAAATTTCCGAAAATACATCGTGTTTCAAAATTGCCTCACAATTGTAAAACTTAAAAGTCTTTATAATCGAATGGTTATATTATAAAGCCCATGAAACTTGGAAGAAAACATCAATTTAATTATTTTATTTTCGATAAGCAACTGTTTACACCACGTAACAGTCTTTATTTACAAAATTAATAACAGAAATGAAGCTAAATTTTATTTAAACATTACATGTGATACTTTACTAATATAACCCATGTGTATAGTTACTAAAGTTCAATTTGAATAAAAAGCTAATTAAAAAAGTAGGCTAGATATATAAAAAAAACAATTAGAAACCTTTTTAACCCAATTAAATAAGTGATATGTAATGTAACATTAGTGATCACTAATACTAAAGAACGAAATAAAGAGGAAACCAAAAACCAAACAGAATAGACAGTGAAAAAAATCATTATACTAAAGTTATTAGAACGTCGTTTACCAGTATTAAAAAACGCCCACTCCCTTTCCATAATTTTTCATTATCTCATTTTTGCATTAAAAAACTTTAAATTGATGTTATCGATAACCATGATGACAACGAGACATTAGCAGAATAAACGAATTTGTAATTGGTTGGTCAAACTTTCGTTAAGTTCTCTTGGGTCCTCCAACACATGTGTGTTAAATTATTTAAGTGCACGTTTAAGGATTTTGCGTGTCACAGCGCCTTGGTATGATTTGTTCATAGTTTTTAGTTACTTATTAGTTTAGTTATTTGTAAAATTATAGATCAAATTTCAGATTTTTAAAAGTTCAAGTCTTGAATGATAAAAATATTAAACAATAAAACATATCAAGGTGCAGTCGGAACGTAGTAACAACTAATTGTTTATATCACAGAATAATGATAAACTCTTGAAAGCTCCCTGCTATATTTAAACACTCTCTTAAGACACAAGTTGTAAAGCACACAAAATAGTTCGTGTATTATTAAATTGTACGACTGTGTAGGCACTCAAAATTGAACTGTGATTGGGTAAAAGCTACAAATAAGACGTGAAACGAAATGGTTTGCTACTTCCGATTTGTATGAAAAAGCTTTTAATTATTAAATCAGCTTGTAACAATAATTTTATGCACATTTTAAAAATCCAACACTAAGTGACAAACCAATGATCTGGTTTTTCAATAATTCCAACTTCTTTATACGCACACAGTTTTTTGTTAAGTAGCCAATATACAGACTTATATGTAGGATCTAGCGTTATTTTAGTTGTTTTTTTAGAAGGGAAACATCCTTTGGCTAAAACCCACAGGCTGACATAAACATATTCACAAAGTGTAAAGTTATGGATTTAAACTAAATAAACTATCATTTAGTTGTCCAAATAAAAACTATATTGCTATGATGTATTTTTAGGTTGGAAGTTTTGAATAAATATAATATACCCCATGAAATTTGAAATGAGATTCAAATAAACTTGAATAAAATGTAATCATGAGTACCCACGTGCAGGTTATCAACCCCAAGCAGTAAGGTACCTTAGGGAGAGTTGGGAGGTCAATGGGAGTAAAGAAACACTGTTTTTGTTTTTTATCGAACATTATTCTGCATTTAATTACCGCTAATTTAAGACTATTTTCATAAATATACATGTAGTAATTCTTTTTTATTATTTTTTTGTGAAAGCTGTACTGCATTTATTTGCGAGAGTTACAGAGAGATTAATACAAAAAAATATTTTTATAGTACTTAGTTTAGAGTGAAAAGACACGTGTTGTGCTATTACGTTTCTTGTAGTTGGTAAACCTGTTTATCACGTGCTTTATGCTTAGATTTCTTGTTTATGAATGTTTTTATCTGTTTATAACCAAGAAAAACATTTCAATCGTAAAAGTTTGATTTGTGACTGATGTGTTTGTGAAAAGTTTTATAATTGAGTTATTACAATGCCTAGATATTCTAATAAAGTTTTGAAAATGCTTAAAAATGTAGGGAAGCCTAGAGTGGTGTATGTACCCAGTGACAGTGTGCTAAGTGCAGATCCTAGGCCTAGTACATCTAGTCCTAATCCTCTTAAGCCACCCAAAGAAAGTTTATCTAATAAGAAAATTGGTGCTTGTGAAAAGGTGACTGTAGTATTAATGACATTGCAAACATACAAACACTTCAAAATTTACTTGATCAGGTTGTTGTTCGTGCTCAGAGCTCAATCTCAGTTTTGCTTGTGAGTTATTAGGCATCACTGCAAAACTTGTCGTGAAGTGTAATGGCTGTGGCCTTTGTGTATCTGATGCAAACAGTAAAGTGTTAGATTCAGGCAAGACTGAAGTAAATGTCCGACTAGTGTTGGCTTTGTGATGCAAGGGGTTGGGAGAGCGGGCAGCACAACAGTTCGGTGGTATCATTAATATGACATGTCCCACTGAATTCAAGCCTTACAATGTACTCTTACAAAATTTTGTCAAATAGGTGAGTTTAGGTACCATGAAACAAAATACTGAAGAGGCTATGGCCTTACAAAAAATGGAAAGTGAGGAAGACCCACCAGCAAATGATAAACCTAACCTTACAACAGCTTTGGATGGTACGTAGCCAAAAAGGGGCCATACCTCGCAGAATAGCGTAGTATCTGATATATGCATAAATACAGAAAAGGTAGTAGATGTTGAAATAATAAGAAAATTTTACAGACGCAAAAATATGCTTAAAAAGCATGAACAAACCTGTGCTGCTAACTACCAAGGTTTTAGTGGTGGCATGGAGGTAGCTGGTGTGATAAATATATCTTTCAGCGTTATGAAAAGCTCCATAATGTCAGTTGTGACAAATCTTGGCGATGCTGACACAACTGCCTATACTACCATCGCAAACCTCAAGCCATATGGCCCACAATGTAATACTGAAAAACTTGAATGTATGGCCCATGTCCAAAAAAGGTATATTATATATTTAAATATATATATATATATATATATATATATATATATATATATACACACGGTAGTTATCGTATCTAAAAAGTCCCAAATGTTGTATAAAGCTTAAAACGTTTTAAGCCCGCTATTTGAAAATCTTACGAGATAGAAATTACGTAAGAATAAACATTATTGTAAACGACCATTATAATTAAAACACTTTTTGTTTTGTGCGATAATGTATGACAAATTATATATGACGTTTCCTTTGCAAATTTTGAATGCTCGCATCTTGAAACCTTTAAAGATATCGAAAACATAGAAGAATATAAGTTGTTTTAGTTATCTACTATGTTCTATTTTGTACTTAGTTTAGTCTAAATATTAAAAAAATTACGGCATTTAGGAGTTTATAATATACTCGTGTTAGATTCATATCCGAGATTCAGCTCAATAATGTTTATGTCTACGTTATTTTTATATTATAAGATTTTCTAATAGCGGGCTTAAAACGTTTTAAATTGTATACAACATTTGGGAATTTTTGAACACGATAAATAACGTAGTTTATTATAGATTCAGACTAGAGGTGATATAGATACAGTATTTACACATAAATTGGTTGAGATCGTTAAACAGACTCAAGCTATAAAACGATAATAGAGTTTACTATAAAACGTTTCAAAATGGATGTTATTCTCATTTGGGAAATTTTTTATCTCGGGTATTACATAGCATAATGAAAAAATAACTGATACTTTTCTTATAATTTTCAAGGAACATTCTTTCTTAATTATTTTTTAATAGCTCATAAGGTTGCAAGAGGGTGGCTATTTAAAGTTATAAAATAAAACTAATAAATGGATATGGTTACACACAAAATTTTGGATTAATTGTAACTAAATCAAATCCAAGTTTTACAAAGAAATTTTTATGCTTATAAAAATATTGTGTTTTAGTATTTCAAGAATTGGGAGTTTCAAAATGATTGAAAGTGTTATGATTATATTATCATGCTAACATTGAGAGTTATTGTCCCATCAGTGTTGTGTGAATTAAATATATAAAGTAATAATGGATCTTCAGTTGTATATTTAGAGATGACAACCACATGTGAAATCTACCTTTACTCCGAATGAGTCTGCTTTGCTGAAAATTTTAGATGGAATGCTTATAATTGACGATGAATATTTACACAACTATTGTTGCTTTCAAATTATTATAGTAAAAACTCTTGTTGATGTCTTGCATTATAATGTTTTAAAGTAGAGACTCACGTAATGTATCTGTCTATCATTGTACATTATAGTTTGATAATAAAACATCTAAAATTTAATCATTTAGTTACATTTGAGATTCAAATCAAAAGGTTTAAACCAGGAATTAATTAAAGCTCGTATCTTATAAATTATAATGAAATATTAAATGTTGAAAAAATTTACTGTCTCTAATTTTCACAAATATTCATTCAGTAGGTTTTGAGAATGATTTAGATACATATATTCCCAGTAGGACTGATATATAATGTTTTAAAGTATATTAGTGGTAAAATTCGTTAGTCCAAATCCGAAAAGAGAGGCTTAACATATATTTCCAAAAAAACATACCTTTTATTTTAAAATGTTGATAGACATGTTTTGGTAAAAAATAATATGGAAAGTTGCCAAGTTGTTTTAATGATAATACCTTTTTTTATTATGCTCGGTGAATACAACACAATTTAAATTAAAAGTATGATTTTACTCCACTGACAATCAAGTAATTGAAAAGAATGTAATTTTCGGTTAGAAAATGCAGTGTTTAATCCTTGGAAACATAATAAATAACAAGTTTTTACTGTGAGTTATACAAGTTATACATCTTTCAATAATATTTCAACAATATCTCTATACTTAACATTTATTATTAGCACTAAAGTGTGCTCTAGTAAATTGCGTATACAATAAGCACTGGATTAAAGTCGCCATCTTACAGCGAAAGCTAAGGCGTGCCCGAGCCACCAACAGTTTCCCTTGAGTAAACTGTATGAATAATTCATCATCACAGGGCGGACGGGTTAGAGGTGAGGCGTAACTCCATTATAATCAACATTCAGTCTCTGTGGCTCGAGGGACAAGACCTCTTGGGGCAGGTTAGTACATTTGTATGTGCTATACATCGAGTGTACAGATCTGGTAATATGGTTTAAATACTTGTAAAATTAAAATAAATAATTAAGTAAGAAGAATCTTTTAGATACAAATTTGCTTAGAATGCTTATATTTATAAATAAACTCTTATATTTATATTTTTAATACTCTTGTTTTATTCATCGATAAACATTTTACGCTGTTAAATACTAATTTATTCATTGCTATTGTGTCTAACCATACTATACCACATGGATGGTACAGAAAAACAAGTAAACAGAATATACCACAGTATGAAAATTTGACGAAAATCACGGAAATTAGGTTCCTGATTTGCTTGCTGTGACTTGTTTAGTTGGGATAACGTCTCCAGCTTACACATTTGTAAATTAGTTTCATCAGCTTTACCCTATCTTTAGTCCCATGCAACGCGATAGCCACAATCTCTTAACCTCTGGTACAGCAGTGGGTTTTATATTAAACACGACTACCAGGGGGCTTTTTAATTACCAATATTTACCAAGCAATAATTAATTAAGTGGAAAGTTACCTCCTAAAGGCTTGGTATATAATTATATCCGTTAGAATTTGAATGGTAAGTGACTCCTACAAATTTGAGTCGTAGTGGACTCCTAAGACTTTTCGGAAATCTTACTCGTAAGATGTGAATGATATTCAGACTCATAAAGGTTTGCATGGTCAGTATACCCCTAAGATTTTGCGTTACAAGTAGACTCCTAAAGATATGGGTGGTGAGTAAGCTCCTAAGGATTTGCGATTAATAAAAAAGTCCTTCGTAGTAAACAACCTCCTTCTAAGGTTCGTCATAGTGAATATACTCTTAAGAATTTACATAGTAAATAGCTTCATAACGACTATGTAAGTGTCTATAATGGCAATGAGGGAAGATGTAATTAGGCGATTAATGTATAAAAATGTGTATGATTTATTTATGAAGCAACGAAAAAGAGATATCATGTTTGAGATTTTTCCTGACTGCGCTCTGCCATCTAGAGTTTCGCTATTAAGCACACATTGAGATAACAGTCTAGTACAAGACTTTATTGGTTATCAGGTCAGATTTAACATATGATTCTGTAGATATTGTTTCTCCTTCATTTGTGTCTTTGGAGGTATTACCTTGAAATCTTACCTTGAGACAGCCGTTCCTCAGAATATCAGTACATATGTAATCTTCACCAAAGTCACCCCAGTGTACAAGGTGTAAAAGTTTACGCTCCCTACAGTTGTCTGTTGCTGAAAGCAAAACCTATTTGTTGCTGACATTCATATTTCTTCATTCACGTATGCAGAATTTCTTGAGCAGTCCATTGACATATTCAGACTTTGAATAAGAAGTATATAGAGTGTTTTTGACCATTCATACTGTTTCTCGTCCAATGGTGAGTTATATTCTCACTTAAGTTTCAAATAAGTCTTTGTCACAGTGGAATTATATACTGGCCTCACACACGATAAATTCAGTAGCAAAAAGTATTTCCTGTTATGATTTCCATAGCGGAAGATTGAATTCCCTTTGTTGACCATCGATCACACCCTGTTTCACAAATAGTCCTTCCACCGCAGGCACGGCTTTATCTTCTTCTCTATTCTGTTGACCTGCCCAACATATTAGCTTTGAGAGCAAAATATCTTGGACACAGGCATTCACGTGGTAATGACAATCCACTTACCGTGATGAATTGTTTAATGCTGTGAAATGATTGAATAACTAATGATGGAAAAATAGTTGATGAATTTTATCTTCAACTTATTAAATAGTCAACGATTTTATCTTCACGCCGTGTCATACACATTGATTGTCATGGAATATGTTATGTTATCATAGAATAGAATACTTGGTAAATTAGGACTCAACGTATTTAGTTGTTTTTTTAAGAACTAATAGTTTCCATCACAGTACCTCATGGAAACAGGAATCTCACTATGAAAAATGTGTATAATTTGCCGCTCAGGTGGCACCCCTTTAACGAGCTATGATGCTGTGCATGACATGATGCAGGAAGTAACATGATGCCGTTTGTGACATGCTTTGGTGTATTTTTACGGTATTGCATGTAGTCTTCTTACACATCATAAAAAAATAATGCATTAATAAAAATTTAAATTCTCCTCGAAATTAAAAAAAACCATACAACTCAGAATTTTCACCCCTGTTATGCATTAACATCTGTAATAAAATATGCGCAAAATACATTCTTTGATCCATTTGAATACTTAGAAGCTAATTAATGCAATCATTCGTTTGTGTTAAAAACTTATATTGCCAATAGGGATAATAATACCATAATACTTGACATAAATATAAAAAAGTTAACAAATCCATTTAAATTAAAATCTTGGTCTGGGACAAACACATAGTTTCAATCCTAATGTTCCAAAGTTTGACAGGTAATTGATTTGAACTATTTCAATTACAATACGTAGATAAGGCCTCGCCAAGTAGAACACTACTTATAACCAACGATAAGAATAACATGTAATATATACGAATGCCTTAAACCCTATCTCTCCCTATCCAACCTGAATGATTGAGAGGGAACGAAGACAACGATCCCGTAAATTCAAAATAGATTATGGCTGTACCGAAGGTTTGCACTCGTTGGGCAGCGTTCTCCTTCAGTCACAAAAATAATATACTGGAATAAAAAGTTCATTATTTTTGTATTTCATATACATTTATCCTGTAATTTAGTAATTCCATTCACGTCTCTATCTTCAATGACCTGTATAATTTATGTGACGTGATTGATGTTCTCTGTGTCAGTAATGTATAAAATTGTATTGTAAATCCTGTGTCAAGTTCTTAACATAGGCGGAGTCTGGTTTGTTTCTATGTGTTATATGTACGAGTATAATAAATCCAGTTTAGGTAGTCTATAGATTTGTAATGTCGGTCTGAATACCTTACCTAATATTTCTATAAAACATTGACCTCTAAATTATAACAGGATATCTTATTGTAATTGCATAAAGATAAGTAGTCCAAAGTTTACAGTATTTGCACCAATATTTGAATAGAGAAAAATTTTCTCTAAATAAAATAAATGAAATAGTTATTTAATAACTATCAGATTTATTTACATTGCGTGTTTAGCCGTTAGTGTCTTTATTATAGATTTTATATCGTATAATGAATATACCCAGTGGATAAATCAAATCAGTGACATAATCTTATTTTATAAACGAAAATGAACACTACACAGTAATAATATGCAATGGCAACATTAGACAATAACATTGAAGTACTTTTACAAAACTAACAGACTTCCTTTGAGTTTAAGTTAAAAGGTTTTGAATTAACCTCTATCAATTAAATAACAGGAACAAACTTAGTATAAACTCAACAATTTATCAATATGAAACATCAAGATCTTAGCTAATTATTTGTGAAATAAAACCTACAAATAAATAACAAGAACAAACTGACTAACTATAAAACTTAAAAACACGAAACAAAAAAATAATGTTTTGAATATTTCCGGGATTAACTCTATATATTAAATAACAAAAATAAACTGAATATAATCTACACAACTAATAAATGTGACAAAAACGGATCCCAATTGCAATATACCCGGACTATGAAACTATAAACTTTACTTAATCTTTAATTTTTTAACTACTCTTTTACAGATTTCTTAAAGTGATTGTAATTTTTGTAAACAAAATGTTATCTTGCAAACTGTTGTAAAGCCACTCTTTCTCCAAATTTGATTTTGCAGTGTATACTTTTAGTGAAAGAGTTTGTTTTAAGGTCAGAAAGAAAGTTTGGGATTTAGAATTTTAATCTCATTTCCCCTAAAATTACTACCCAATATAACGTACTTATAAAGGTCCTCTCCTGACAGGTTGTTTCCCATTATTCATTTCTATCCTCATTATTAATACCAAATAATCCTTAAAGTGTTCTTTATTGTAGTCTGTAAGGCTTATTTATATGACGTGCAGTTGCTGTAATATAATATATGATGCCGTATTTTATGATTGACAATCAGCCACTTGTAAATTGTAATTTTACCATCCATAACCAAACATCTTTTTAATACTGTATATACGACGTTGCCATACAAGAATACATTTTACTTTGGATCTTTTCAATATCTTTATCCCATCTGTGGCCGTCATCTATAGTAATTCATAAATAGTCACACTGGTTCACAATTCCGATGTTATCACAAGAACAACTGTTTTCGTTTATAAATTCTCTGTTGCATTTGTATAGGGGGCAGGTACATTTGTTATATTTTATAACGGGGATAACTGCTACAGTTTTATTTTTCAAGTGAAAGTTCACAATAACTGTTTTGAGTGATCTACCCCCCGAGTGGCGGTACTTTGTTCTCCAAGTGGCGGGACATTTTTACTGATTTTGTATGTTCACAAAAGGAAATTAATATAAAATACTGTAAATTATATAAGTATGACATATCATATATCAAGTTAAACTACATAACACACAGAATGGTAATAATATGAAACTCTTACCATGGATAGGTGTAAAAAATCAATGGGTTGAATTCCAAAAATAAAAATTCAATTTTTTTGTTTTGTGTTTGGCTGATGTAGCGTTTTTAAAGCTACATTGATTTATTTTTTTAATTAAAACTTAAATTAAATAAAAATTTTGGGATCGAAATATTGGGACTTAATTTTAGATTAGATTGTGAAATGTCAGGGTAAAATCGAACATGTAATCCTTTGGCAAGTTAGCACTGGTAGTTTTAAATTGTTAGGAAGGCAGGTTGACTGCCTTGAATTGATTAAAACTTGTCTTATTGTGAGTATTGTTCTCCTGGTTTGATACAGCTGGACCAATGAGAGAGCTCCACGGATGTCCTGCAAAGGTGATTGGAAAGGGAAGTATTTAAGCGCCCGCTCATAATTTTCGCCCTTCTTTTGGTTATTTTCGTGAGTAAAGTTAATTGCAGTGCGCCGTATTTCTTAAATTTTTCCGCGAGTGATTTTGAGGTAAGCACCAAATTTATTGTACGTTTTATTGAAATAGTCATCCTGATCTGATTTTAAATTAATTTTGTTGTCTTTTTTATAGGAAAAAATTAAATTCATAGAAACTACAGAGCAATCTGAATAACTTATTCTCGAAGAACAATAGAGCATAATAGAATCATACAAGTTACATTTGGTTCATGCTTGCAAGAGAAGTGAATTAAAATTGAACTTTGTTAATAACTTTAATTGAGATTTGAAAAGGTAGTAATTTATTAATATTTAACTGGAACTGTTTTATTGTGAATTATTAATTGAAAATTAATTGAACTTTAATAATTGTTAGAGAGAGACTTGTAATCTGAATTGCAGAGACTTGAAAGTTAAGGTTCAAATAGTGTAAAGAGAAGTTGAAATTTTTATTTTGAATTTTGAGTGAACTTAGAAGTGAACATTTTTATTTTTATTATTTCCAAGTGGTATTTCATTCTTATTTTAAAACTTTATTATTTTATTTTAGAAGAGAGCTCTGATTTTTAGTTTGATATATTTGATTAATATTTTTATTTCTTGCCAAAGGAATTTTTAAATTTACAAAAAGGTTTGTCAATTCTTTGTGGAAAATAGAGTGATAAAAATTCTGAAACGTTGAACTTATTATTTTGCCAGTTAAAAAATAAATCCATTGTTTTTATTTAGAACTGTGATTTTATTTTAGACAAACCAGATAATATTTAATAGTTAACAAATTTAGTAATACATTGTACTTAATATTCACTAGAATCTTTACTAATCGAAAAATATTTTATATCGTCTTGGATGTATTATTGATGATTTAAATATTAATACTCTGGAATATTAATATCAACAATCCAAGTCGTTATAGCTGAGTAAATGTTACTAAATTTAATTTTTTAACACAAATCCGAAATAGCCATTTTGTTTAAAATTTAATTCTGGACAAACATATTTATTTTATATGTATTACTCCTACAAAAATCACACTAATTGCTGATCGAAAGTTTTATGTACATATGTGTTTTACTGCATTTTAGTCAGTATCAGAGCCAACCTCATTCTTCCTCTTTCTTCCTGGTTTGAGAGGCCTACAATAGTGTTCCAAGTAAGAGAAACACTCCATATGAACCCCAAAATTACAAGCTGGGCACCAGAAGTGACTTTTGTGTCTTTTTTTGGTGTGTCCACACACTGCACAAAGTCTTACACTACTGCCTGGTAAATGAGCAATCCGGTGAAGAAGAACTTCATTTGGTCCAGGAGGTAGTACAGTAGGTGGATGAACTGTTAGTAAGGGTTCCACTAGTGCCAGTATGTCTAAATACTGTACTATATTAAATTAAAGTTTGTAATCTGGTCTTTCTAACCATACCTAACATATAACGTTTAAGTCGCGGCATAACATCGGAAATACCGGAACAAAAGAGGCTTGCGTTAATAGACGCTAGAGCATCTCTACCACTCGCGAACGAGATTTAATAGACGCTGCAGCGTCTTTCACCACTCGGAGAGCTCTCTATCGCGCGTCTATATGTTTAGTTTGTTGAAGTCACGTTGTAATCTCTCTTCAGCAACTCTTATTTTTATGTGATAATATAATCAAAATGACATCGGTATACCCCCTCATTTGTACAATATCTATTACATAAAATATTCTACTCAAGGATAGGCCTCAAATTACTCCCTTGAGGAACACCCCAAACACGTTTCATTCTATCGCTAAATGTTCCTGCCACTTTAACTATGAAATGTCTATTTGATAGATATGTCTGAAAACAGTCAAAATATACTCCTGTCACACCTGTGTCTTCCAATACTTGAATCATATAAATATAAAATATCATAATATAACAGTAATTAAATTTAATAAAAATAATAAAATAAATAACTCAGTTGCTTTATGTTACAGGAAAGTCAACGTTTTGAACTCAGTTTTGAAATAACATTTAATTTGCAAAGACATTTTTAGACTAACCTTGTCAGATATTTTCCATAAAACACCTGATTCCAACACTGCGTGAAATATCAGTCGGATTTACTAACTATCTGAATAGCAGAGTAACATTTTCCTGAACAGAAACAAACAAACACAGGTTTTTATAAATTATTTGATGAAAACTGAGAGAAAATTGTAAAATGTGTGGTGTTTGTGACATTACAGAAATTATAATTTCTTTTAATTAGTTAAAAAAATTTTCGTTGCATTAAAACATTGGGTCAAAGTCTACAACTCCCCAAAAATATAGTTTCTCATAATATTTAAAAACTAGACGGGAATTCATGCAGATTTAATTCTAAAATGTTTAATATAGTTATTAATAAGAGAGCTGTGACAGTTAGAAATGTTTGACCAAAAACAGTTTTTGAGCGCAGCGAGTTAACGACACAATTAATAACGAATTGTGTTCGTTTGTTACCCAAGCCCATTTATTAACAACTAGGTTTACTCAAATACAGTAATTTTGGCTATACAATATAAACTACACATCGTATGAATAAATAATATAAATGTATGTTTCCGATATTTTAAAATTAGGAAAAAATAATATAGGTAACTATTTCGAATTGTGAAGTATCGAAACCTATCCAAATATGTTACACAAAATCTTTGATATTTAAAAAACTATGTCCAAGCATAGGCTAAGGCTGATTTATCCAATAAAACACACACACACACACATATAACATACAGGGTGAGTGGCTCTTGGTGTGACAAAAATTTTTTGGGTTATAATGCAATGTAAATGTGATAAAATGGCGGTTATAAAAAAGTCTAACTCCAAAAATTAGGTCTAAAATGAATTATTTTCAGTTTTTCTAAAAAAACCGTGTTTTTGTACTTAAATCTGATATTTCTCAGCAACGTATAGGCATATGTGAGCCAAAATACATCATTTTTAGATTCTACGTTAAAATTTTTCAATTTGAAAAAGTTATCGGTGCAAACGGTAAGAAAATAAAATTAAGCTTCAGGGTCGATCCAAATGACAAAGTTGCTAAGTTTCAGAAAAACTGAAATATCATTGAACCCCATCTTTTTACCACACCCTGTACACAAAAATGTGTCAAATGATTATTAAAAAACTTTGCCATTTAATAGGCTTTAAAATGGTATGCCATATGACCAGCTATTTAGGTGTTTTTGCCATTAAAAAAAATCAGTATAGGTTAAACACTGTCTGAGTAGTCATAGGACGGTATAATAAACATAATTTTTGAGCATTAGTAAAGATATTTTATAATGGAACTTTAATCAATTATCAATAAGGTAAATTAAAATTAGAATACCTCATGAACACAAAACATTAAAAGTAAAATCATTGCAATTCTTTTCTCAAAATGGCGACCTTCTTTTATCACACCAAAGCTCTTGCTCGCTTTCTCATTGCTCCTACGGTAATTTAAAAGACAGTTTTTTCCCGAAGGCCTTTGAGCAGCCAGACTAATTCTGTCTCGTAATTATTCTTCTGAGTTTACTGGGGTGGAATAAACTTCCTGCTTAAAAAACCACACCCCACACAAAAAGTCCATACGTGTAAGCGTCGGGAGATCGGGCAGGCCATGAGACAGTTCCCCCTCGTCCAATCCACTCGGGATAGTTTTCAGTCAGCCATTGACGTCCTGTTGCATTAAAATGTGGAGGGGCTCCATCCTGCTAGAATATAAGCTCGTCTCTTTCAACATTGTTCAAACCATCTAGAAGGTTAGGTAGGTCGTGTTGCAAAAAATCTAAGTACGTGTAGTTTGTTCCATTTACAGTTCCATCAAATATGTGATGGCCAATCAATTGGTCGCCTAAGACTCCATACCAAACATTAATACTAAAACACGTTTGAAAGGATTGTTCCTTGTCCGGTGTGGGTTTTGTTGATCTTAGTGGTGCATATTATGACAATTTTAAAATTCCTGCTCTTGTAAACAATGACTCATCAGTCCAAAGGATTTTTTGAAAAAAAAGCCCCCTGCTCTATGTCTATGTTTAGCAACCAACGACAGATTTGTACTCTAGGAGCATAATCAGTTACTTTTAGACCTTGAAACAGGCGTAAAATGGAACTTATTCTTATGCAAAATGTGCAAAACCTTCCATTGTGATACACCTACGTCTCTAGCAAGTTGTGTACTACTAACTTTTGGATCATTCCGAACTGAATTTAGAACTACTTCATCTAATTCTACATCATGAACAAAGTGTCCTACTTCGTTAGGTCTTTTGTGAACTGTACCTACCTCCACAAGACGTTGATGGAGTCTTGAGAACACAGAATGGCTGGGAAGTGATCGCCGGATCAGGGTTGCGAGCTTGATACTCTCTTTTGGGCAGCACGCGCTTTGCTATCACAAAACCCGTAAATAAAGTGCATATCAGCGTATTCTCGAGTAGTGAACTCCATGGCAGCCTACACTTGACTAAATTGAGCAGAAAAATAGTTTATTGGAGGTAGAAGAAATTCATTGGACACTGGTCTTACAAAACAAGATAAGGAATGAATGTACAATACTGGTGAAAGTAATAAGATAAGGAATTAAAACATTAATAAATGATGTGACCATTAATTCGTAACTAGCATCCACAAATTATTTTAAACTGCTTTAATTTTTTGTAATCTTCAATTCCTTGTTTATGAGGCAGTTTTTATAAAACATAAAAATTAAGTACACTTGTTATTAAATTGTGTTAATCTTTTTGTAGCTTGCATGTTTTTTAATATTCAAACCGATAAAAGTAAGTAACCGAATACTTAACTATGGTCATATGGCATACCATTTTTTAAAGCCTATTAAAAGGCAAAGTTTTTAATATCACTTGACACTTTCTTGTGTACAGGGTGTGGTAAAAAGATGGGGTTCAATGATATTTCAGTTTTTTCTGAAACTTAGCAACTTTTGCCATTTGAATCGACCTGAAGCTTAATTTTTCTTTTCTTAACGTTTTTTAAACCGATTAACTTTTTCAAATTTAAAATTTAACGGAGAATCTACAAATGATGTAGTTTGCTCACATATGTCTATACGTTGCTGGGAAATATAATATTTAAGTACAAAAACACGGGTTTTTTTAGAAAAAACTGAAAAATAATTCATTTCAGACCTAATTTTTGGAGTTAAACTTTTTTATAACCACCATTGTATCACATTTACTTTGCATTATAACCCAAAAAATTTTGTCACACCAAGAGCCACTCACCCTGTATAAGTATTTGTCTGTATGTCCATTATAGACTCAGAAACTATTTGACAGGTCATTATGAAAATTGTATGTAACTTATATATATATATATTTCCAAGTAGAAGGTTTATATGCTATGCCCATTGATGTAACTCGCTACCGGTTGGCCTCCAAAATATAAAGGCTATCATTGCGCCTGCACATTATAAACTGCAGTTATGAGACAGTTACGTATATTAAATAGCCAAGCACTATTTGAAGGCGCTAGGTTTTGATTTATATTTGTCTTTAAAATAAATTTCTGGTAGAACTTAAAACTTAAGTGTTAGACCACTTTATAGTAAAGTACTTGTACGTGTACATTGGCTATAATCATACAGTTTTGAGTGATTTTCGTAATCGTGCCAACAAGGTAAACTCTACATTGGCGTTGTAAATATAATTCACTTGAACCAGAAGTACTCCTACACTGTGAAAGCTTACGAAAAGCGTGCGAGGCCGCTACTTAGTTAATAATAACATTTGTTTGTTGCCCTTTCAATTACAGCAGTGTGGTACTTTGCAAAAATCAGAATTCATAAAAGTAATAAGTTGAATAACGGTTTTCTTGTTACAGAATACAGTGTTACTATCAAGTTGTTATGGTAATGTTTGATATACTCCACTGCATATTAAATGAGAGTACAAATAGTAGAAAACACTCGGTTTAATAAATACATCAGCCGTTCGTTTCAGTACGTTCCTTGTTTGCTAATGAATAATTAATTACCTTTACACTTTTATATCTGAACTAACAAATATGTTCACAAGAGTAAATAAATAATGCTATTAGCTTGGTTGTTGATGTTGGATGGTCGATCACTAATAGAACTTTCACCAGTGTAATTCTATCGATAAGGGTGTATATTTTGTTGGCATAATCTCGTACTATTGCAGTATAGGATTATAGTGGTATTAACTTCATTATTAGTATAGGGATTGAGAATAAATTTGCACTGCGATAAGTTTTTCTCACAATATCTTTTTCCCAGCTCAATATACTTAAAAACGGCCAGGTCAGACTATAATGGTTATATCGTATCTGACGGATTGTCGTAAGTGTGATAAGCTAAAAAAATATGATTTGAGGAAATTTTACTATTTTATCCTCAAAATAGAGTAGGAACCAAAAAGAGTTTTTGTTTTTTTTTTAACTCTTTTAATACACTCCCAAATCGACCTCCATCTAAAAATGTGCTGGTCATTGATTTTATCTTAGGTAAACATTTCTCCATCGTTTTTAAGTTAAGAGGTTTTTTGCTTTTGCTCTATGCAAATGGGCTCTGGACTCATGTCCTATACCTAAGCCTAAGTGACAAAAGGACTACCTTACAAACAGGGTTAAATTAATGGAAGAAATTCTAATCTAAAGTGATTAAAATTACCGTCCTATTAAGGTAAATAATTATGCAATATTTATAAGATCTTTAAATGAAACCAAGATCGAATTCTCTTATTATAGGCTAGGATGACATTAAATGCAAGTTAATATTCAAATTATTATTAAAAAAATACTTTAATTAATGAATGGATGAAGACCTAATTGAAAACCATGAAATTGTAAAAGTAAACTTCAAATAATTTCATTTAAACATTAAATTGTTGCTTGTTATTTGAAAACTTCCAATTTCTAAATGTTAAGCTTTCATATTGGAACATATTGCTTCGCCAAATAAAACTTACATTTGTATTAATTATATTTAAATCATCATTGTTTGTACCTATATTATGTATTTGAGGTTAGTTAAAGTGTTCGGTTTTTAAGTCAACAGCGTGGTAAAGATCACATTCCAATGATTCATTATAGGAAGCATTTTGCCTATTGTTTTTCAATGAGCACTTCTAATCCTTCCAGCGTAAATATAATTGTAATAATTTATATAGATTTTATCATAAAATTGAAAAAAATGTTGAAAATCCTTTTGAAGGAACTTTTTAATTTGGCCACTTTTAGCCGTTCTTCTTGGTACTTTTGCCTGTTAGGCTGGAATTCAACCTTCATTATCTTAAACTCTGATACTGTTCGAATGTTTTTATTAGATTCCACAGGCTCTTCCAATAAGTATTGTTAATCTGTATAAAAGAAAAATGCTCGTATACGAAGTTCGAATTCCACGTATAATTTTGAGCTGAGGATGTGCATGCAAAAGAACAATTCATGCAAATAAATGGTATATCATTTCCGAAAAGTGGAAGAATTTTCATTAGAAGAAGAATTATAGTTACTCGCTTTTCAATACATTTTATTATCATCAATTAATAATATTCTGATAAGCTTCTATATGTAACTTACTAATAGTACACCATTTAATGCAGTGTAGGTGTTTGATCATTGAAAACTGTCAAGGATAAATTGTACTATAGCTTCTACAAAAGCAGTAAAAGTAACTCTAAAAATGTATAGATTATAATTAATTATTTTACCATTAGATAATGACCATTTATGTCATTAATTTATGACAGTAACACAATAAATAGTAAGGTGATATTTTCGTCAAGTTAGATATACAAGTACCTACATAATGAGTTTAGCCATTCATGACTAATTTTATTCACTATTAATTCTAAACCTCATCGCGTTAGTTTCACGGGATTTCCATTTAAATAAATCATGCATTCCAGAGATGTTAAATATCGAGTTTTCGATAGAAAGTGTCACACTTATTTTACACGTATTTCCTCACACAATATGTATACATTTCCACTGTCTCAAGACTTGTATGATGAGGAATGGTGACACGTAGCCTTCTACGTGATGAACGCCTGGTTTCCAGATTCACATCACGCCCGACCCTGCCCGGCATGCCAGCGAGGCACTTAGCTGACTCTCCTTGTGGCATTTCTCATACCTACTAATAACTAGAGGGAATGGATATTAATACTGCAATTTTAGAAACAAACAAACCTTTTAATTCTGAGCATCAGTAGTTGGTTTATACTTAAAATGTTTTCTTACCTTGCGAAAGTGAACAATACAAATTTATTGACGGTATTCTACACCTCTTTGTAAAATTACGTTTTCAAAATGAGCCGATTTCTAAAGTAACCCATTTTATAGAGTATACGTATATTTATATATAATATTTTCTCCTCGAACATTTATTAAATAGCTTAATCAATAGAAATGTATAAAATGTATTTTGGCAAACGATAAATTGTTGCTATAACATATTATTAAATTTCCACTATTATAAATGTACTAAATTAAAGTTCAGTAATTGCATTGATTATTAATGAATGAAAAGGGAGTGAAGTTGTTGTCAGCCTGACAGCATGTTTGGCTTCAGACGTAAAGTTGAAACAGACAATTAACCTGTATTATGATGGCAAAATGCTTTAAGCCAGTGGCAGACAGTTAATTGTCTTTCAACCTATGGTTTTAATAAATACCTGTTTATTCATACAATTACTGTATTTGAAAGTACAGGCCAATCAATGTGTTTTTCCTATTGTTTTACTACTGTTTACAAATTAAATAATAGAATTGTTCACTGTACCAGCTGGAAATAGAGTGTCAGTAATGTAGATTAACCACACGAACAGTGCAAGAATACGTGGAAGAAAATTAAAAATAATATTTTCGTTTCCTTCACTTTTTATATACAGAACTACAAGGCATTAAAGAAAGAAAAGTCCTTGCATTTTCCTTCCTGAACTTCGCAAAATATATACGCTTACTCGCTGTTACCAAAAACAAACAGTAAATAATATTACAGAACTTATGTTGTAGGTCTCCGGAATATAGTTACCAATATACGGCTTTTTCTATAAAAAAATTAATTTCTATGTGTTTGCCTGCACGTCTGTCTCTCTGTCTGCACAATATCTCCATAACGAATTGAATTATATAGACTTAAAAGTATGTATGTAGTATTCATTTAAATAGTATATAAAACAAGAGTTTGATTATGGTGCATACCTTTTTAATGGGTTTTGCGGTTTAATAAAATGGCAACCAGACGAAAGGAGAATAAATACACTTTTAAGAAACTGAGTAAAACCATATGCGATTTTAAAATGTGACAATTTTATTCATAGAGAAAATGAAAAAAAAAATATAGTGGAAAAACAATGTTGACAGTCGATGATATGACTTGTTCAGAACAATCTTGCGTTTTAGTACCCTACCAGGCCAATGGGGACTTTTTTAACGCAGCTTTGAAACCTTACCAAATGACATAAAATGTTAAAATACACACGGCAAGATTTCGTCTGTATTAAACTTTATATAAAAATTCATTCCTCCATACACAAGAATTAGTTATATGATGGTGCACATCCAACCATATAATCTGGCTGGGTAATTTAAGTCAATAAGGTGATAAAATTTATTTTTTCTAGCTGACGGATGTAAAAATTTATTTTCTGCCCTATTGTCTGCTTATATTTATAAAATACATCTCGAGAATGAAGTGAGTTATAGATTTGAAATTTCGCAAAAAACTTCACCTTGTCATATTCAAACGTTTTGGCCATAATAAATTTTGGCCAAACGTTTATAAATAAAAATAAATAGCAAAATGTGTAGGTAAGTGCTAACCTTGAGAACAGAAAGATCGGACAATTTTTCTGAAACTCTAGAACTTAGAATTATAATAATTTGGTTTTATTTATGTTTCAAATTTAATTTATATTAAAAAGCCGTTGACATTTTTAAACTTTCTTTGATGTCCCAGCTAAAGGTCATCAAAGAAGATGAAACGATTGGTTTATATTTAAATATTATAAAATATTAAATACACAGTGCTTTATTAGTAGTGTAATGCAGATATAAAACAGTTATCCTATAACTCTTAATATAAATTGCGCCAGTGGCGAATTAAAACATCTAATGGATTTAAAATACTTTGCTTAAAGGTTTTTTTGGAAATATTACTGAAACACTGTTATATTAACACCTTAGTGAAGAAATATGTCAATGATTTACATAAGGTACTCAAAACTGACTGGCATTCTTGACATTGTGACATGGAATTTTTACATTGGCTTAAGGAACCACTGAGGAATGAACACTGGCATGCCCCAGCGATCCATTTTTCCCAGACTATAACGGAAAACCTATTATGTACAGTTATTTTGAAGGTTGCATAAAGTAAGGTTTAGTAAGGATTTCCTTCTACCGTGAGAAGATATTCCTTGACAGTAGTAGGCTTCTCAGCCTTGAGTATGTATGCATATATTTTTTATCGGGACAATAAGGCAAAATCAAGTATGGCACTGGAAATATTTTAGACATAAGAAGATTGTAAGAGCGAGAAGTAAATCCTTTTTCACAGAAGTTGTTTTCTAAGACCTATATATCCAGATAGATTTAACCGGAGGTACATTACAATGGCTGGAAATATACAATTTTTACTGAAGCGGGTTCTCCAGACCTGTTTACATATTTTCTTTCACTGGGACAACAGGCGATCTCAGCTGTGTGGTTGAAACACAATAAATTCGAACCAGAAATACTCGTATACGCGTAAACCTGAAACTAAATATGAGTCAGCCTATTAACTTATGATAGTATTAACCATGAACACTAACACAATATTTAACTGATTAATTACGTTTGAAAAATCATAGATACAATCCGCAAAGCCGCAATTAACGGCTACTTTTGTTATAAAATACGTTGAATAAATATATATATATATATATATATATATATATATATATATAAATTTATCCTTGTATTATCAATTTTAAAACATTATCAGATGAACACAAACTTTGCCAGTATCAACAATAAAATATATAAATTGTTTAAAATATACCACCGAATTATAGTAAAATAAAAATTGAAAATTAATTTGCCTGCCAATTCATTAATATACCGGAAATAAAAACAGAAAAATATTTCCCAATACGGTTTTTTCAGTTTCATGTTAGTTCTTTTAATACTGTGAAGTCTGCACATCATCAAGCAACAAAAATACTCTAATTAAAAATACCCCCTAAACGTTAAATAACATTATATTATTTTGTATTGTAAGTTTGTCTGATGTTGAACAATGTAGAGTTCATTTTGAGCTTCCTCGTCGCCAAAATTTCTTTGGATCTTCATACGAATATGACGCCAGATTCCTGAGAATAATATGTGACAGCGTCAGATTTCAGGTGCTGCATAAATAAAAGATGAACTGGAGTTAAACTCAACATTCACAGATTCAACCCTTTCACACCACACCTACGTTATGTTTACAAAACTAAGTTGCTCCACCGTGTTTAGAGATCGTGTCTAAACAAACTTAGTGTTCTCTATTTTACAACTGAGAATGAGAGAGGCAATGAGAATTCCTATACACCTAGACTACACTATATTTTGTAGTACAAGTGTCTCTGATTTCGAAATGATGTAAATAGTTAATTTTGAGCTTCGTTGCCGAATTTTCTTTGGCTCTCTTAATACGAACATGTTGGATTCAAATTTCAGACAGCGTTAGATGTCAGACGCTAAACTAACAGGAAGGCGAACTGTAGCTAAACTCAAAATCAACACACCCTTATCATTATACTGGAAGGAGGGCAAATGCAATGGAAGTAGATGCTTTATGGCGGATGAAATATTTATAAGCGTTACGTATGCATTTATTTTCTTGTTCAGAGTAATAAATTGTCTTGTTCGCATATATTACATGAAATATCGTATGCAGGCAATAGACGCTTTTGAATCTAACAAATGGTATACATCTAAGGTGGTTTCCGAAATCTACATATGGATTTATTTTATCGGCCAGTGCAACAAAATGAACTCAAAGGTAGAGTGAATTAAACTTGCTAAAACGCAGGGTTAAAACTTGCTGTCTTGACCGCAGTAACTTTTCCTTCGCACGTAAGTATAAATACTTTCTTTGTCGAAACAAAACGGCAAACTGTAACTATGACAACTATAGCCGCTTTAACGCTTAGACATAATGTAAGTTATGATCGTCGAAAGGAGACGCTTTTTGATCGAAGTTTGTTTTGATTGGTATACATTTTCTTGATTGGGGAACTGAACAACGCCATTGGAAATACCTTAGACAGAAGCAAATTACGTTTTGATCGAGTTAGGTTACAGTAGACAAAATTGTATATTTATATAATTTTCACACAAAAAAACATAAAATAGAACAATCAATATTTTATTTTATTTTTAAATCGCTTAACCATGGATACTGAAATAATATGTACCTTATATACGCCTACTTCTGTTTGAAACATAGCACATTGCTACATCTTATTACATCATAAATGATCTCACTAAAAAGGCTACGGGAACGTAGTTAGAGTATACCGGGTGTTCCACAAAGAGGTTTAAACGTTTGATTTTACATTACTTGCCCATTTATGCACCTTTCGACTATTATATCTTACACCATGTCTGAGCCTTAAAGCGGCTATATTTATCATAGTTACAGTTTGCCTTTTTGTTCCGACAAAGAAAATATCCATACGTGGGAATGAAAAGTTACTGCGGTCAGAAACAGCCAGTTTCAGCCATTTTGATTCACTCTCGATCTAATTTGTTTACGGTTCTACAGTTGAGTTCATTATAAATAATTACTGTTTTGTGTGCAGGTAAATACTTTTCATTGTTCACAGTTAAGGCGGAATATTAATAATATTAATAAACGAGTGAATATCATAATTAACAATTTTACCATCAGCCGTTATGTAAAATGTGTTTAAATCACAGAAAGGCAGTGTAATTGTAAAATATGGAACATAGATTTACATTATATTTAAACCGTCTGGTTGCTTATTGTTTGAAATTAACATGTACAATATACAAAATTGTATACATTAAAATTTGATTTCAAGATTTTGTTATTTTCGATTGTATGTCCAACTAATGAGCTCTCAGAATGTCGGTAAACGACATGAAACCAATGATGAGTTATTTTTAGTCTTGGAAGAGTGCTTGTTTTTCCCCTTCAATTTTACAGGCTAATTTGACTGTTCCGTAAATACTTTGGACTGCAAGAACTACTACAGTTAATCAGTTTCTAATTCGGGCTCATTTATTCAATTTTTGGTATCCCGCTGTGCTTTAATTTTCAATAGACATACATTAGTGAATATGTATTAACAGTATTGTGCATACATTTAATTTGTATTTACATCTATACAAGTGTAATGTAAGATTTACATCAAGTAAAGTTCAAAGCATAAACTAAAAATAAGAACGTTCTATTATAATAACTGATACTAAGTTTTCCCTTTAGCATTGATCTCTGTTACATCCCTTTTATAAAGATGCACATCTTGGTCTATACTTACGTTAAGTTGTATTCCGAACTCCTCGTAGACCACCCTCCACTGAGTCTGAAGAGTCACTATTTACCTTAAAAACATTTTATTCAGTCCATTATTCATTTACCTAGTTTAACTTTCACAACTTGAGCCAAGACAAGAATATTAAAACATCTAGAGCAAGACCTACTTTGTAAATGTTTCAAACTTTAAACTAGCGTAATGTTTTAAAGAGTGAGCCCTTTAAGTGGGGATTTGTGGAATTGTACTCTACTATTAAAAACCTTTAATTTAATGTACTGCTTTAATGTACATCCTATGCTTACATTTAAGATTTTCTTCTGACTCCTTGCGAGCCATCCTCCTGACATGAAAAATGGTAATTACTTCAAAAAGTAGGTTTATGGGTGCATTAATGATGTACAAAGTTTTATTGCTTTTCGTTTGGAAATTACTAAGCCCGTGTGGGACATTTTTTTAATTTTTTACTCCGGTGAAGCAAGTACTTTTAGTGATGCAATGTTTATTGAAATTAAATTAGGCTAAAGGCATTTATATATATATATATATATGTGTGTACATATATATAATATCATATATTATACATAAATATATCTATATTCGTTTGGTTTAGCAGATAAGTTAGGACACAATAAATGTGCTTATCTTGTAGGTATCGTTAGGCATAGGCTGTTCTGCACATGCCAAAGTGGACCATTTGTAATTCAAACTTTTTACTATTTGAGTAAGTGGATTTGTATTGTCTAGCTCTAAATAAAAACGGTTTTCCTCTGTAACAACCCCGTAATTCAACATGTTGAAGACGATGTTTTAAAATGGTTCAGTGAGAAAGTTTTCTTGCGAAAACAGAAGAATAAATAATCTGACAGGGAAATATTTTCTCTGAAAATGATGGTATAGGTCTAACATTTAAAGCTGGGTAATTCAAATTCTACGAGGAAAGTAGCGTAACATAGAGAGTTCATAGAACTCATTAGGTCGGTAAAGACAATTTAAACTTCCGGGGGTTTTAAGTTAAATTACATCGTCGGCGATTCTCTGGAAGAAAGATAACGCCGTGTTGTAAAGATTGTGTATGAAAGCTGTGCGATAACAGCAGCAGACGATAACATGGCTGTGTCTACGTTTGAAATGGCTAAAAAATGTGTACGTTTTGTATAGTGGTCTCAACTTCTCCAAAACTGACAAAGTTTGTCCTGGCGAATGTCGACATTATGAAGATCTTATTACTCCTTGTGGCTTAGTCGTCCAAACTTTGCCTTTGGAAACTTTTAATGACCGGTTGTTCCGTCCTGGCAATGTTATTTCCGGCGATTTTTCTTTGCTTATTGTCTTAGAAGCAGATTTTAAGCTAATGCAGTTTATTCCAAGTGAAGAGATAAACTTATTTATGGGGTCTCTAAAAGTTCTGGTTTATTGCTTAGTATTATACGCCATTATAGGTTGTTATGGTAGAAAATAACAAATTTGTATTAGAAACAACATAATCCACACATCTCCATCATGTAGGAGATTATATTTGTCAGGTTTATGTGCACGGAAAATTTTGTTTTCAAACAGAATTTTATTGTGTCTGGAAATTTTAAATTACTATTAAATACTTCTTTACTCCCTCCCCCCAACGGCTCTTAGGGTAAACTGCTGTTTACTCTTCTTCTATATTTTGTATTGTACTCTCTTTACTATCTTTTATATTCTTTATTTTCTCAACTTACGCCGATGGAGATTAGGGTTCGAGATTGATTTGATTAATTTCATTAATACTACATTATTGTTTGCCGAGAGTTTCAAAAGACTAACATTTAGCTATAAATGTGATAGTTTGCACATTTCTCTACCACTTAAGAGGCTGCATAATTCCTATTCTGAATATTTCCGTGCGTGTATATCCGGCTTTCTGTGTTTCGCAGGATATGTCGACAACAGGTTGAGTATAGACTTGATATTTGTAAGTTTTATTTTTTTTTCTATTTATGTCCTGTTGTCTGTATTCCGCAGAATATTTCGAGAACAATTAAGCTAAAAATTAAAATTCGAAATAAAACTTATCCCTTAAGGTAAAAAATCAAAGTATATAGGGATTGAAGCACATTCGGCAATGTTAAATAGACAATCAGTCAAGAAACGCAGAGTCTGGAGTACGAAAGTTATACGTAATTATCTCGCTTTATAACAACTGCCTTAGACATCATTAGAGTGTTGACAAAATGTAGAAATTTTGCAATGTTCTACTCATATATGTTCTTGCATGAACCATGCAATCATAATAATATTTCTTTTACTGTAAATTAATCTAATTCAATATTTCAATTGCACCTTAATGATGATTTTTCAACTTGGCTGCCATTATTTTAGTTTTTTGGTCAGAGACGTCTTGTATGTGTGTTTGAGGTATGATTCCAAAATTTATATTCTACTAAAATTCTAGACTTGTTATGTCGCCTGGTTTTTGTAGAATAGTTTGTTATTTGAGCATACAAATGTAGGCTTAATGCTGTTCGAGGTGCAGAGTACTCCTATAATTCAACAAATATAATTAAAGATTTTTATGATTGTTTTTTCTGTAATTGAAGAACATGTTTATATTTTTTTGGTTTGGGAAACTGATTTACAGGAAAATTTGTAAAATAAAATAGTTTCAAAAAAATATAACCGAATAACATAACATATAATTATTTCGCACAACAATGGAAACCAAATGATAGATCTTAGGATCAGTAGTAAATTTAAATTTAATCATAATTAGTTATCTTAAACTATTGTACATACATTTTCGTAAAATCATTATTATTATAATAATAATTTATCACATAAGTGATATAAGTCAAACATGATCATCTAAGAATACCCTATATATATACATAACAATTATAATCATGTATAAATAAATGTGCGTAGACTGTAGTAATAATTACAAGAATAAAAAAGTTGACATAAGTTGTTTGAAACTAAACACTTTCTAATATATTAGACGTGACGCGTGTAAAAACTATGTTAGTATAATAAATTTTATGTGTTTAAACTTTAATAATTACAGGAATATAAACAAATTAACAAAAGATAATTGAAATTTTGGAGCTTCTGAAATATGACACTACCGTCTTACCTTAATAAATAGATTCCAGGTTAAAGGAAAATAATAGTGTTTATTTAGAATATAAAATGCAGTTTTAAGACCTTGTTACTTTTATAAACCGAACTGTTTCATAGTTATTAAGGGTTTGAATGCGAATCCTTCTTCCGGTTAATGGGTTCACTTAATATCTCTAAAACGGTTACGTTAATGAGAAATAGCACAAAATCAAAACTGTATTAAAACTCCATTTTATATCTGAAATCAACACAATATATTGTGTTTGTATTCAAAACTATTGAGTTGCCGCAATTTTGGAAAATGGCAGGGAGTAAATTTTTTTTAAATCACCAATTTGCTCACAATATCTAAAAGAGTGACTATTTAACCTTTTGAACTTTTGGCAGGCTGTCACGGAACGTAGGGCTTGTTTGCTCAGTAGCCGCTAGGGGCAGGACTATCGCGGCCATTTTGATGTAAGAGTGTTTCTCCGTTCAGTAAACTAGTTCAGTGAACTAAATAGTTCAAATAAACTACTTGAGCTTGTTTTGACACAGCAGATTAAAAGATCATTACCCAGCTGATTAAAACATCACCTGATCGCTTCTTGTATCTGATTGGATGTAGTTCACACTAAGCGCTGAACGCATTAGTTAATACCGCTCTAAGCTGAATGGAGCGTGGCTTCGCTTCTGAGTTCCGTAAGGCCTAGTAAGGCCGGTCTCCTCACGAAGTGTGCGGCTGCGTCCTAGGCGGTAACTGTTTTATGTGGGTACTGAAAACTTATGCTTTATCCTCTCTGTACAATGATAAGTGTCTCTGTGCTATCTATTTAATCTCATAGACATTATAGACATTATTAAGGCCCTGTGACAATCTCTTTGTGGGGAGGTGAAACTTTAGTACTGTGCTGTATAGCAGCTGAAGGCACCTCCAGGCTTGGCATTCCTATAATATGCACATATGTAACCTCTATCCTCTGTATACCTTCTTACTCCTACCCAGAAATGGTTTTAATTTAGTCTTGTCTACGTAATTGTGTTCAAGGCCTCTCGTAGTCTAGTCTGCCTTATCTTCATTTATTTACTGGTTGCTTATGTAACCCTAATATATATATATATATATATATATATATATATATATATATATATAAATGTAGAAACACATATATGTCCCCCCTCTCCGCCTGTAACTAGGATATCGCCACAGTCTCTGGCGCTGCAAAGGACACTCCCGCATGACAGGTTCGTAGAAGCTGTCAAAAGCGGCAGTAAAGCGGCAATACGAAAGAACGACCTTTCACTATCAAACAATAAATCTGGTTTCCTAGGTACCCCAGTGACAGACTAAATTGACAAAATAAAAAAAATAGATACAAACAAAATAAAAATTTTTCTAATCAGAACCAACTCCGGCTGCTTCATCAAAATGACAAATTCGCTACCAACAAACTTAATGAAATACATATTTTGTGTAAAGATCTGAGAACGAATTATCTTGTCATAACTGAGAAAGGTTTTATCAGGTAAGAAATTAAGTAAACATCAGGTAAAACTCTAAATTTTAACCTGGCAAACGCGTACTGTAGACATCAATCCAAAGGAGGTTGTGTGGAAAAAAGTTATTTAAACAAAATTTAAAAGTCTCAAATTTTTAAGTCAAAGAAACATCCGAAAAAGATTTTGAAGCTAGTGGTTGTTGGATTTTACAGGTCTGTGGTAATGAGGAAATGGTTTCTCAAAATTAGATCTTTTATTAACATAATTCACAAATTACAATAAAGATTTCATCTTGATAGGTGATTACAATATTGACGATCTGGACGGCGTACATCCTTTTACTGCTCGACTGGCCGATATATTAAGAACATTCAATTTTAAGCTGATGGTAAAATCACCCACAAATCATCCAAATATAGCAGTCTCTGTGGTTAATACCGCAATATAAGACCACTATGGCCAAGAAGCTGTAGGTCAATAAGAAAAGCATGAAAGGGGGCCCAAAATTACAAAGAAAATATCGCTCTCCAAAACAAATTCCTTTCAAAAGAAACTTGGACTTCTAGGAAGTCTTCTAATAAGGTACAGCAGCAATTTAAAATAAAGAATAATGAACCAAGAATACTTATTAGTCATAATAACATCATTAAAATGCATTGACATCGTCACCAAAGCTTCAATAGAATATTAGCTCACAATATATTAAATTAAATGTTAATTCAAGTGAGAACCCTGACTGGCCGAGATGAATGAATTATATCTTACATTTAACTAAGTATATACAAGCAACAATAAATACATGTAGGAGTATTAAAAAATTCTACAGAAATAAGTTAATAACTTATTTATAATGGAATAAATTTTTAAAAGAATCAATAATAAATACGTAAATAATACAATAACAGACAGTTAAAACAGTTAAATATTTAGGTAGACTACAATATAGATAGGTTTAAAATTAAAATTAAACATCTATCACAGATATTAATCTATACTATACAAAAAGGTCTATAATATGTTTAATGTTTGTCGAAAATTTCTACCTCGCCATACGCTGTTCTACTAAAACGTTACAGTTAGCCAAAAAAAGAAAAATATTGGATGACTAAAGGAATTCTGGTTTTGGGTAGTCTGAACCAAAAGTTGTCCCCACGCAAAAACCGAGTCCAGCAGCATCTACGATGTTGGCGCCTGTCTTTGAGGAAAAGCCGTCCAAATTATCCAGCAACTCCCAGCCGAAAAATCAGATGGTCTACATTTGATGTCTACGTCCTAAAGAAATGCTCCAAGCAATTGATGCCCTTTAACGGAATTAGTAAATTTACAATTTAAAACAGGAGTTTGACCTCCATCCTGAAAATTTCAAAAGTAAATCCGATTGAAAAAGGCCGATCCATGTCCATTACAAATTATCGGTCTGTATTAACTTTGCCTGGTTTGAGCAACATTTTGAAAACATGTTCTAAATAAAAATGCTCCAGTTTTTTAATAAACACAGCCAGCTTCCAAAGGACCAATTTGATTTTAGAAAGGGCAATTCGGCAATAGAAGCAGTCGTGAGTCTAGTCAACATGATTGTGGAGGGGATAAAAGGCCGAAATTCCACAACTGGTGTTTTCTCGACCTAACTGGCTTTAGTCGATAAACACAGCTAATGCTTAAATGCTTAGCTGTAATACTTATTCGATTGCGTATAACACGTCAAATCGCTTGACAAATTGGAATCCCATGGCATTAGAGGCGTGCCACTATCGTGCATTAGTTAATTTCCAAGCCATCGATCACAAGGTGTTCAGGCTGCAAACCAAGTTCCAAAACCAATCACACTAAGCTATGGGGTACCTCAAGGCTGTATTCAGATCCCTTTCTTAATCTATGTGAACGACATAGGATTAAGAAAGGTTTAAGAAAGATCATTACTTCTGCATGGGAATCTCGTGCAGTATGCTTATGACAAAACTCTTTCCATTAATGACAAGTCAAAGAAACAGGCTTTTGTTGACCTCAACAGCTGCGTCCAGTACAACAATTTCTTCAAAATCAAAATTTGGAATTTTTTATTGCACTTTGTAGAATCGCAGAACGGACATCATGTTAGCAGATTATATGCTGGTAGAAGTATATGCCTCAAAGTTCCTTAGATTACAGGACTGGAAGGACTGGAAGGATAGATCGAGTCGCGACATGGAATATACACAACGATTCAGTATGTGCAAAATTATTTTCAGGCATTTATGCTGTAAGGTTCCTAGACAAATACTTCCCTAATCAAGTACTGACGACGGCGTATTATGTTCTGATTTATCCACACCTTTCCTACGGATTGGGTTTGCGGGGGAAGTGCTCAAAAAGTCTATTTTTAAGAGCGTTCAAATTGCAAAAAGCGATTGGAATAGATTCTAAATGAATTTTAGAGAATCATGCAAACAAGCTTTCAATCAATTGTAGCTATTGACTCTGTAGAGTCTCCAAATTTGCAAAACAATTGTGTTCTGTAAGTTTAAATGTGACATGGCAAGAGTATGAGACAAGAGGCAGATTCAACCGCCGAGCTGAAAGACACAGAACGGTAGGTTATGAGCACTTGCCTTTACAGGCTGGTTTTTATTTAATCAACAGATTTCACCAAAAGTGTCCAAAGTGTACAAAATTCGCCTAAAATGCTTTTTAGCGTCAAAATGATTTTGCAATGTAGGCGAATTTATGGCTCAAAACTGGAAGACCAATCTTTTACAAAACAGACCCTGAAGTTGGAAGAGGGTAGAATTGGAGTATGAATGAATGTAAAAACTGTATTTCTAAATGTGTATTGTTAAATTTCTAGACGTTTACTATAGATGCAAACATGTTCTTAGCAATAAACGATTTGACATTGACTTCGCATACCTTCCATGTGCTATTGCAGTCGCACTCATGCGCCCCAAGTAGAGCGTTTACAATGCTGATGTGTGCTCTACTCAGTTTTGATAGAGTTCCAATCTCGTCGTGTGGTGAAGATGAATGATTTATTGAGCATTGCATCCTATTGTGTGGAACATGCAATAAAGGCTCGCAGATATTCCATCTTTATTTTTCTCGGACAAAATGTCACACGAAACAATTAAGATTTTATTAATTTCCAAATAAAGTAATCTTAGAATAGATGTAGTGGTATGTAGTCATATTTTGATCATTATGCAGATTGAACAAGAAAATTATGTAGCACATTTTAGTCTTTTGAAGTTTGTTACTTAAAACCACAGTCCTTTAATTGATTACGTTGTTATTGTAATGAAATAGCTAGTTTCATTATTACTAAACGTTTAATGTGATGTAGTAGAGATCATTACATTAATCTAGTGAGTGTATTGCTGCAAATACATTTTTGCAAGTCGTAGAATTAATAGTCCTACTTGAACATTGTTATATAATAATATTATTATTGTTACCTTTTTATTTTCGGGAAATTAGTAATATCCGTCATGTAAAAAGGTTGTGAGTAGGAAATAATTATATGTTTTGACTTTTTCGGGTGTAGGCTAACTTAAAATTGATCCGTCTCTTTTATATTCTTGGTAACTTCTTTGTTTATGGCGTTACTCTTGAACTTGTAGATCGTCAGTAAAAAAGCAAACTCAGAGTATAAGTTTTAGTTTGATACCAAGGTGTGTATAAATAATAATTTTAATAGATAAAATCGCCAAGAAGAAAATCATTTTACAATATTAATTCTGTGTTCAAATTTTGTTATAGAAGATTGAGTAACTGTAGAAATATTGAATTGATATACAATGAACAAATAGCATCGCGAGGTATCACCACCCCCGAACTTGATCTGAATTATTTAAAATTGAACTCTTACAATTTCAATCATGAATCAATCCGTTCTCAAAATGTACATAAAAGACATAAAAACTGAAAAGATAACTAACCACTTCCCTCAGTGATATGATTCGTTAGATAACAAAATAGCAGAAATGGTGTTGAGGTAGGTCACTCAAAAGACAATTATTTACTTTGTAGAATAGTCCACAGTTGAATGCAGGTGTCCATGATATTGGTAGACAAGTAGAGCGGGCCTTACCAGGGAGCGGAAACAGGGGGGTGGTCGAGGCCTTAAGTGATGTATGTACGTTGTTGCTCACACGGACGTATTTCACGTCTGACTGGGGCTGCCCGGGGCATGGTAAGCTCTGGTGGCATGTGCTATCATCAAAAGAAACATGGTTTACGTGTAGCTTGAAGCATGAGGGACCAGTGTATGAAAGTTGCATGCCGTAAGGACTACCGTATTAGGTATTAATGTAAAATAAAAACAGAGTTACTAAACTCTTTTTCTTTGTTTCAGGATTTCAGGCTGGGATTACAATCACGTTAAAATTGACCTTGTAACTCATGATTGTGTGTGTACAGGAAGAGATGGGGAAAATAAGATTTTAAACTTGGCTTTAAACAGTTTTTTGTGTAAATGTAATAACGCCAAAAAGGTACATATCATAGTAAAAACATCAATATTAGTAGTCCAACAGTTGCGTTCCACCACCGAGTGCCGTATAAATCTCCCTCCTCTCCATACCTAATTTTGAAAATTTATTGCGTAAAGTAATTTTTACTAGGTAAAAACGAAATTTTAAATTAATAATGCTATGAAGCGTTTCAGGAGAACATTAATTACTCCACGGGATAATAGATGGGTCATTAAATTGTGTGAAGTTATCTTAACCTTCAAGTGTTCAGACTAAATTACCTATAATCAAAATGCATTGAATTTGATTTGAAAATAACAATGGTTTTTCCTGCGAAGAAGGAGAAACTTATAGAAAAGTGTAAGGATGAGAATATGAATTTTAAGAGCTAGAAATTACCATCCCTTTGAAGTCTAGTAGTCAGCCAGCTGACTTCAAATTAGAGAACTTTGAAGTCCAACCAATTAGCATCACGTCAATGGTCACCAGTATCTCCTTTATATTTCCGTCTACCACCTTTTGGTTATGAAGGCAACCGACTTACGCTGGCTTTGCTTTGACCACATCCGTGTCTATAATGTTACAGTCCTCAGAGTTATCTTTAGTTGAAGTAAAAATTGTCTCAGTTGTGTGCTTTGTCTTTAGACATCATGAAAGCGTTTCTTCCATCTAGTTACGCTGTATTAAGAGCCTAAAATGAGTTTTTTGGTATTCAGGAATACCTAATGTGAGTTTTTTGAAATGCAACACGAGTTTTAAACATTTAGCATGTGATTCGTAGCGTAAACAGTAAGAACAGTCAGTTTGAGTTTTAAAACCAGCGTAGCGACCTTTTTGCTTTTATGATGGTCTTTACTAGTTTCTTGCGTTAAACAGGAGTTGTCAGAAAACCCTTTTTTTAAATTGGACTGCATGGTATTAGAGGAGCGTCTTGCTGTCGCTAAGTTTTATGTTTTGTCCCTTATTTCGGCCGATATAACATGTTAACTAGAGGTGTCCCTAACTTGAGGTTATAGCTTTTACTTCTACTGTACAATACTTTCCAGTTTTATGATTCTAATTATTGGAATTATGCTACATCTTTGTGCTAGATTGAGCTTAGTATAGGCCTACGTTAAACTATATGTTCGTTGAATAACGTTAGTCCTCAAAAAGATTCATCAGCTCCGAGTATTTTTCACTTTTTCATCAAAATTATTTCACAGATTTAGATCAGTTATTCAATAGTTCTGTATCTTAGTTTTCTCGGAAATGGGTATGCAAGAGTGGCATTTTCCTCACTAATGTTCGACGGTGGACTAAATACTCGAATTTAAAATAATTTAAAGATTACTGGGTTATTACATCATAGGATGCAAAGCTAACGAGATACCTGGTTGTATCAGTAGCATCGCTCTGTAATACGCGAGGACGAAAATTTCATTTTCATTTTCAAAATGACGTTATTCAAAAATGGATTGAGGAAAGATTATATAATGTTATAATAATCTTATTTCTCGGACGTAAAGTTTAGGTGTATGACATTTATTTAACAATGGCAGGAAAAACCATATATATACAATTAGGTCTACAACATCGTCTTTGTACATTTCTCATATTTTTTTACTTTGCTTAATCTATAATTGTTCTCTTGAAGTTGTTTTATATTGAATGGATTATAATTAGTCAATTTAAGGGGCATTCGTTATTGATTTAATTGTATAATCTATGTCTGGTTGTAGATAAAATTTATGGAGGAATAACTTATACGTTGTTTTTAACGATATGATATTACTTTGCTAGGTAACTGTGTAGATTGTCTATCCTACAAAGATCTCAAATACGGTTTATGACAATTTTAAATCTGCTCCGTCGCAATAAATAAAGTAATATATATATATATAATATATATATTATATATATATACTGTATATATATATAGACTGTAATATATATATATATATATATATATATATATATATATATATATATATATATATATATACTGTATATATATCATTTATCGGTGTATCTACACAGATCTCACACATACTTGGTAACTATGACACAATCCTTATTTATGCCAGTCTGTGAACTAGAGTAAGAGATAAGAGGGCAATTACCGAATTTACGAGATAAGTAACAGTAACTGCAATTAACAGACTCTTGCTGATAAGAGAGCGGACATAAACTAAAATTCTGCTTAACAGTTTATGACGTATATTGTTTATTTACTGGGACAGACATAACTGAAGTGTAAGTTTTTTTATATAGTTTCTTAGTTTATAAAGTGTTGAATAATTCATATTGTAGCGTTATTGATCTCATTTTATAACCTTTTAAGAAACTTGGGTATAGAGTATGTTATTTTGAAGTGGGTGAGACATGCGAAAATCCACGTTTCACATTTTTTGATATAGACTACTTCCATGTAACTTTTTAGTATGATCTTAAATAAAACTAGGTTTTTAACTTCATATGATATATAAACTACAACTTAGAATAAAATTTTTACTAAAGTGGATAGAGATTTTAAATTGCAAAAACCAAATAAACTATGGGATTTATAGAAATGATATTGCACCAGAATAGTTTCTTATTTAGAGAGTTCTTATTTTCATATAATTTTTAAATTATGAATTAAATAACTAAATACTCATGTATTAGTTATTTAAATATTATTACAATTTTGTAATACAATACTAAAAACTTCCTCTTATACGCACATAATATGATTTTCAGAGGCAGTTTGATCCCTGTGCTGCCGAAAAATGACACCAATGGATTCACTTATGATATTTTTTAATTATGTATGCGTCAATGGAATTCACGTCGTTAATTGGATGAATATGATACAATTGTAGAGGCCATGGACGCTTCCAGTACTTCCGTTTAGCATATATCCTATATCCTGTGTGATCTGGAGGCCAGATCAAAGGATTTACCCTTGTAATCTTGCCTCAAAAGTAAAAAGTTTGATTCAACGATGTCAATATTTTTCTTACATTTTAAACTAATTGATTAAAATATTATTTATTTTATGTTATTAATAGCAACGAAGAATAAACTAAAACAGTGTATTAAAAATATTAAGTCAGAGATATAGAAACCTTTCAAACTAAACGTAAAAAAACTGTAACAAGTTCCGTTTGTGGTTTCTTGAATTTTTAAATACAGTGAAAATATAAATAACAAATTTAGGATAAAATGTTTATAGAGATTGTAGTGGAAATACATTTCAACCAAAAGCCAATAAATAAATTATTTACTTAAATGATCATTACCTGCACAGATAGTCATTTATTAGTTTTAATATATATTTTAAATTATTAAATAATTTTAAAGTAATCATGAATATTAGTTATTTAAATTTTTATTACAATTTCGTTATGCAGTAAAAAAACTTCCTCTTATATAGACATAGTATAATTTTTAACGGCGGTTTGATCCCGTAATGACGGAAAATGACGCCAGTGATTCATTTAGGATATTCTGATTAATATATGCGTCACTCTACTTATTTTTGCTATTTTTTAAATGATTTTAAATTAAACTAATTGATTGAATGCGCATAAATAATAAAAAAAAACTACAACTAGATATAACTCAGTGTTTACACTTTAGACTTTTTTTAAAAATTGCAAAAAATCCAGGAAACCTTCACATTTTTATATATGTGTGTAGCTACTAAAGAATTATGAGTTTGTAAAATTTTCGTGTAGATTAATTTTGCAAATTTTACTAAAAAATATTTTATGTAGTCAAGCATTTACAAGATTTTCCATATTTTTTTGAAAAAGTCTCAAACAGTCAAACATATTCATTCAATTACGTATAATTAAAAATTGTGTAAAACCTTGTATGTTCAAATTATAAAATTATAGGTTAGTGTTTTTAACTTCAAACACTATTTTGATAAATTGTGGTAATTGGGTAATGGACTTGCTTAACCCATGTTAAGACAGGCAAGATGAATTATTTAAAATGCCTATGGTTTTTACTGACTCTGGAATATTAGATTCACGTCTTAATTGGTTGAATACGATACAATTGTGGAGGCCATGGAAAACTTCCAGTACTTCCGTTTAGCATATATCCCGAATCCCATGTGATCTGGAGGCTAGATCAAAGGATTTACCCTTGTATCTTGCCTTAAAGTAAAAATTTTGATTCACGATTTCAATATTTTTCTTACATTTTAAACTACAGGGTTTGATTAAAATATTATTTATTTTATGTTATTAATAGCAACATTGAATAAACTTAAAACAGTGTATTAAAAAAAATAAGTCACGGAGATAGAAACCTTTCTATACTAAACGGTAAAAAACTGTAAAAAGGTTCTGTTTGTGGTTTCTTGAATTTTTAAATACAGTGAAAATATAATACAAATATCGAAAATAATGGCAGCCGTGGTAAGCAGCCAAGTGTATGGAAATACATTATCAGAAGTAGTTTGGTGAATAAATCCTTTACTTAAAGATTGTTCTTCATTAAGTTGCCTCAACTAAGTAATATTTCCCAGACTAAAAACCGAAAAACAACAAAAGTTTATACCATATACAAAACCTAAATATAAGCGATGTGTATGAATTATATATATATATATATATATATATATATATATATATAATAATAATATGTTATTGCAAGAAACCGGTATATATAAGCGTGTCTTTTTGAAATACTATATGAGAAATATGAAAAAGAGCCTTCGAAATCTGGCAGCCGTGGTGAAGCAGCCATTCTCGGTATTTATACATTGCAGAAGTGTTTGGTGAAATGTATTTTATAAAGGTGATACATTTTCTTAAATAATAATCGTTACTATGGTAGGAGCTATATCATTGTAAACTGGGCTGTGTAAACTACTGTAGTTCAATGCACTTAAGCTTGATATAATATGTCTACCTTTCAAATGCGTATATAAGACCGGTTTCTTGCAATAACACTATTATTATTGAGGTATCTTTACATTATTAGTCACAAATAAAGATAATCGGCTAGGCCTGCAATGATATGTCTATTTTATAACTCTCTGACTGATTGCCACTAGCTAGAGTGGCGGAAGAGACACCGCAACAACGTCGTGCTGAAATGCTGACTGAACGTAGAAGTAAACAGTCCTATAGTGATCCAAGGTTATCACTCGTGAAGGTACACATTGATGTCCTCATCTGTGTTTACTTCTATCAATCATTGTTTGATCCACCGCTCGACAGTACCATTGCTTAAGGTCACTGCCCGGTGAAAACAGTAGCAAACATCCTCAGAGCCCATGGACCTAGAAAAGTCTGTAGAAAAATTGAAAAAAACGAGTAATATTAATATTTTGAAACATATAACGCTATGGTAAAAACAGTTAAAAAAAATTATTTATTGGGTCCAAATACACATGGTCATCCCCTCCCCAATTACATCCTAAGAATACCAAGGCCGGGTAATCTTAAAATAAAAACATATTAACCTTTTAGTTAATTCTTACCAAGTTGTTTATATAAAGAATAAGTTTATAAGTGCGCCTAGTTGGACTAAACCACTGGTTCAATATGGCTGTAGGTACTGTTACTTAAAAAAATGTTAAATCTATTTTTTAAATATCTTAGAAAGAATCAAGTTTTTATATATAATTTTTATTTGAATACAAACCTACAATCAACAATTTTGAAGACATTTGGAGTATGTCCATGTGCACCACAGTTATCAAAAGACTAAAATTTATATTTCCCCTACAAACATAATACCTGTACGATTACTTAGTCACACTAATATGCGTAGTTGAATAGTTCTTTAAAATTATGTACTGTCAGAAATATTGGGCCACTATTATTGTGCATCAGACTTTATTATTTGCATCGGCCTCAGAATGAAGCATATATTTGTACGGTTATTCTTAAGGATTATATTTTTATAGCAGTTATATTTCATCAGGATGAGTTGACTAAACATTCTACGTGAAACTGCTACGATCTAACATTTTAATATAACGGTTAAAACAACAAATGATATTTTAGTTGATAGTGAATTCATAAATAGAATAAAATATGAGATAAATTTTAATGTAAAGGCAAGATATAGTGACATCCGGGAGTGTTTGTGGTTATGTAAGTTAGCTACAAGATTACCTCCTTGTTGACGTTGACTTACCAACCGTACAGCTCTGCTAACGTTCTCTTTAGACAACATAATCCTGTTACTGGGTCAACTGAAAATATACCAAATCCAAAATAACTTCTCTAAAAGCACTTGTTTAAGTATTAGAGCTTCGTTTAAAAATGTACATTTCGATAGATTCTTCTGTTAGTGCAAAATAACTATTAAATATTTTTCAACATCTGTTGAAAATTCTTTACACTATATTAATTTTCCACCTATTTTTAAAGAAATTACATAAAATTTGAAGTGAGTATACTTAGAAATGCATATAGCTTAGACTAGCCTAACCAGTCCGTATTATTAATCCATTTCCCTTATTGGGGGTCAAATATATTTATGAAATCCTACAGTCAAAAGTTAAAAAGTGTATTGCCAAAAATGAAATAATAGATTACTAAAACGAATTTAAATATTCTTGAATATATTATATTGTTTAGCGTTACGGATGTAACATTTCAGCTTAATCATAACATTTTAAAATCTGTTTATAAACCATTTCATTTATATAATACTATAACTATATATATATATATATAGGATTATATAAATATTATAGTATATATATATAGTAAATATTATAATATATATATATAGTAATATATATAGTATTATATAAATGAAATGGTTTCTAAACAGATTTAAAAATACTATGATTAAGCTAAAATGTTACATCGGAAGCGCTGTACAATTTAATATATTCAAGAATATTGAAATTCGTTTTAATAATCCATTATTTCATTTTTGGCAATACGCTTTTTTAATTTTGATTGTAGGATTTCATGAATATAACTATTAAATTTTGTTTCACTAATAAAATTATAGTGAATAAAACAATTGTAGCATTATTTTAAACCCAGTTTTGATTTTTACGCTTTAGCAGCACTTGAAAGTAAGATATTGCATTTTATGAGTTTTAACGTTATAAAAAGTTTTAAATTTGAGTGACTAACATATTTTTAGGAACATGAGATGCTGAACGATTCATTGGTACTTTCACCGCCAAGATAAGAAATGTAATGACGCTCCCGATTCTTTTACGTGCATATTTTGGAAATCGAAACGAGGTGGAATGTGAAATATTACATTATAATTTTTTTAAATATAAATTTTTATTTTCTGCTAAACGATGAAAACTATGAATTTTTCATTTATTTATAACTTATCCTATGCCCCATTAATTAGGGTGGGGAACATTGAATACCAGAAAGATTAAGTTTTTGATTGAATTTTGTAATTATTTTAGGTCGATACTAACTTTACAGAGAGCCACCTCACTATGCAGGTGAAGGAAGACCAGGGGAATTTGAGAATGGAGAAAATTATCCTCTTGGAGGTTTACACTAATTTTGAAGATGTTTCAGCACATGCAGTTTTCCAGGTAGGGTTAACAATGAAGTGTTGTGTATTAGCGGTTCATATTCCAGGTTCGGTACACATATATTGAGAGAAGGCAGAAGATAAGAAAACGTTTTTTAATTCATTATCTCTAAGAATATTAGCAGAAAACCTTCGTTCCAACTTTCCACATTGAAGACTGAAAAGTTTCATCCGAGGGCAAAATTTAGGGGTAGATATAAAATATTGTCACAGTGACACAGTTATCTGAAAACTTCGCACGTCCGAAATAATACTTCAACACAGTAAGTATTCACTGAACACTGAAAAAAAACAATGGTTGCGTGCAAGAAGAACCTATGAGTATATCTCTTGTATCATTATATCTTGTATATAATCTGGTATCATTGAAATCTGAAGCAAAGAATACCTTACTTGCTAGAATGTTAAATTAACCATAAAGAAAAAACTATTTTTTATTAACCTATTTAAAATGAGGCACAAATTCATACAAATCACGTTTTTGAGCTCTTATCACAATTCACTGATAGAATATCGACTGGAATATCTGTACAATTTAAACAGAAATTGAAAACTATTTTCATTCTATAAGAGTACAGGCAAGAAGGTAAAAGTAATAATTTAAATTATTCATATACTTGTCTAAAGGCGTATTTGTCGTTCTTAGTACTGTAAAATAAAACAAAAAAACAAACATTTTCGGAGAGCATGTGGTGTTCAGTAATTCCATAAATCTGTTGAAATATTGAGGTATGAATCTGGTAGTTAAATACTTAATATCTTCCAGTAAGGTGTTACGAACTGAAGTAATTTGTTGAGATTTGGACCGAAGACCCACTAGACAGTAACTTATCGTTAATATCAACGCCGAGTGGGTCACGTGCTGCCTTCTATTCATCGCTAACATATTCACTGAGGAATGGCAGTTTTGTATTCCAACCTCGTCTTTCTACTTACTTATGTCAGATTTGTTCAGCTCAGCTTTGAAAATATGAAGTCTTGAAGTGCTATTGAAAATCCCTTATGCAGTGTAAATTCATAAACTATTGCACATATATATATACTTTTATAAAATTAATTGCATAAACACACACAATCGATCTCTCTCTCTTTCCTACTCCCCCCTCTTTCTTTCCCCCCTTTCTCTCCCTCCCCCCACCTCCCTCCACACCACCACACACACACACGCGCTCAAAATATTATATACCGGGCGTCTTTTAAAGTTCCCCCTTCCCTATTAACTGTCTTATGAATGGAGATAGAGTTATTTAATTTAGGGATGTTTATATGACCAACTTGAGAGGTTTTATTTGTATGAAAATATTTGACTACCACCCCCAAAATGCAGTATTTTGTAAGTTTGTCAAAATCTTTAAATAGGAACCCCTAGCAAAGTGACAACTCCAGTTACTATATCAAAGTAGACACAACGTCTTACATACTAAGTGTAACCAATGAGAGATAAAATGGCAAAACCAGTTATTAGTATTACCAGGACATCCTACTGGGCTTAAGGGGATTCACCACTGAAAACGTACTTTTTTTTAATACACAATAAAAATAGCTTAACCATTTTTTTCTAGTGTGTAGTAGGCTAACAAAAAATACAAAAATATAAAACGGCCAAATAGTTGTCACATACAGCCTACAGTGAATAAAAACGGGGGTTTTTTCGCGTTTTTCAGACCATATTTCAAATTGATATATCTAAAAAACTATCCAACATATTGCACTAATCATGGTCTAATTTTGAAGATATGGATCTAATCTAAATATTTAGGTAGATTTATCATGGTAGCATTAGTCGTTTTAATAAAATAATTTAGTAAACCTTAGACTTAAAAAAACATGCATATTAAAATTATGTTTCTATTCATCATATATACCTAAAAATCTAATTCTACCTAAATATTTAGAAAAAGATCTACTTAATATGTGGTAAAAATATGAACTTACTATCTCAATTAGTTCCCAAGATATATCGATTTTTGTCTGAAAATTTATCGAAATTCAAACTTTCGGAAAACTGCGATAGAAAGTAAAGTAGGTTTAACACTAATATATCACGTATATTTTTTTAGTTTATGGTTCTGAAATAAATTTACACAATATATTAGGTCAAAATGTTGTATTATACATCAATAGTAGGTCATATTATTATGTCAGTGTTCAATAAAATATAAATATATATATATATATATATATATATATAATATATATATATATATATACATTGTAAAATAAAACAGAGTTCGGTCGGTGACGTTCAAAAGTCACCGGCACCATATGTTTTTCCCCTCCGCTTCTATTTTCCTGGTTTCTTTCCTCAAGCTGTGCATGTCTTAACTTCCTTCTGTACTCTGTGAATTTCATCTTTTTGCGTTTCTGTGCCAGTGCTAGTCTTTTATTGTCGAAGCGCTTGGCGATCTTGGCAGCGTTTTTTCCTATTACTATTTCTATTACTACTACTTCTTCTTCTTCTTCAGCATAGAGTAATGAAAATAAAACAGTACAATGATTGATATGCGTATTAAACTAGATTTAAATATCTGGTTTACATATTTATAATGAAATATATAAAAGAAATTGTGATGTTTTTAGTACAAAATAAGGTATCTAGTAAAAATGTGAAATTTTGGACATTGACGTACTTTCAAAAAACGTTATTTTTCATACTTAGGGTTAAAATATAGGTCTTAGCATACTATGTTTTTGTTCAGTAGGTTCCAAATGACAAAATATGACAAAAAACTTTTTTTGAAAATTTCATAATTTTTCATTATTTTCATTTTTGAATCCCCTTAATTGAAACAAATTAAAACCTAATGTTCATGGTAGTATATGTTTGCTAATTCTTGTAATATCTTTATTTATGAATACAAGTCGTAAGTTCTCAAAATAAATAGTATTGGATGTTGTATCTGGCCTACAATAACTTTAAAAGTAACTTAAACTTAGGGGTTTTAAAAAACAGTTCAAAATTTTATTGCCCACCAAATTTGACAGAGTAACATTACAAAACTCTTGTTTGCACCATTTCTCTTCTGTTTTTACCACCTTTAAAATGAGGTGTCTCTTGCTAAGGGTTCCGATTTACAAATTTCGAATTACCCCCAAATCCCCCATTATTGGGTGAGGAATCGGTTATTTTTAGTACATAAAAAACTTCTCAATTGGGAACACACACGCACACACACACACACACACACACACACACACACACACACACACACACACACACACACACACACACACACACACACACACACACACACACATATATAATTTCTTTACTATATAAAAACAATTGTACGAACTAACAAGTTAGATAACTCTACCACGAACCTGTTTATTTTCAATGTAGTGTGAGTTAAGCAGCTGACACACAATTTGATTTTTTTGATCTCATTTTGAAAGTTATTACTTGTAATTTATACCTAGTGATTTTTATTTATTTTCTTAATATCGGTTTCCTTTTATCTTAAACCACCAAGTGGTGGCCGTAATAAGTTTAGATGAATTGTCATTCTCTGATTAATCCTCTGGATAGGATATTATCGGTACAATATAAAGCTATTACCTGAATCAGGCAAGAGTTCATTCCCATTATCTTCCAAAGTGAATTCTATTTTCCACTCGAAGAACTACTGAACTCACAAATATCTTTATTTTCCTATCGGTGGAACTAAATTTATTACTATGTGTGTGCAATAAAAGATACGTATCTCTAGCAAACACCATACAGTCTTTAAATATGAAATATAGTTTACATTTTCTACTTGCATTTAAACATTTTTTTCTTTGGGCAATTCTACTTCCACGATTTGATAACTTCAGACAGCACTATTTTGCCTCTACATACAGCCTCATGATTATCATTACGCATTTATTTACGGCTCTCTACATAAAAATCAAATTACATGATCACCTGCGTGTTGTAAGCCGATCTCTGTAAAAAGTCAGTAACATGCAGGAAATATATCAAATAAATCGTGTGTAATTTTATATAGCTTCCAAAATATTATTTATTATAAAAAAGTTGATAGCTTAGCATCCATACAATTTTTTGTAACAAAAAACGAGTTTTACTAAGTTACTATTTTTCGTTAGATATTTGTGTTGTTGTATTTTTTGAAGGTTTTTAAAGACAGTTTCATGAAGAATGCCAGAAACATCTTTCGAATATTAATTTTTTGTGGATCCATGGATATTTAGTTTTAAAATTTCAGGAAAACGATTATGATAATCTAAGGTTTTGCAATCCTGTAAAGCATAAGTATTCTCTTTTGAGCTTAACATGAAAATATAACAAATTTATTGTGTATACAGGTTTGATAGATCGATCCTGCACACATTAAATAATATTTATTTCTTCGGCTAAATAAAAAAAATGATTTATTGTAACATCTACTCGTGTTTGTAGCTACATAAAATAAAATTCTGGTGTTGGAATTTTAAATCTGTTTGAAATTTTGTTACCTAACTAATGAATAGGAAATTTTAGTTCCGGTAGAACACACAAAAAGGCTGTAGTTGATTTATATCCAAATAAAATTGTTAAGTTTAAAAATTATGGAAGAATTACTATTATTATATACATAAATGTTATTTGCATGTATAAAATGTCATAAACAATCAGTATCAGTGATGTACTCATTTCTCATGTCATTCCTGGCAATCACGTCATCAAGTCACAATCCTTATTTATATCAGTAAGTAAACTGGCAAGAAATATCAGAGAGAAAGTTCAGTTACCGTCCTATGGTGATTTTTATAGATATAACACAAATAACAGAAATAGCAATTAGGGGCTCTTGCTGTAATAATGAAAGCATAAACTAGAATCCTACTTAACGGTTACTGACGCATATTGTTTGTTTATGGCACAATCATTGTTTTAGTGTAATAGTTATTAATTTTCTAGCACATAAATGTTGGATCACTTTAGCTACTAGTGTGATTGATCTGTGTTAAACAAGCAAGTTACATTCCATGTTAGCTTTATTTAAACTACAAAGTATTGACCCAAATGAACAGAAACGAGTTTATATTTTCTAATCAATTCGTTAAATAGGATATTATCGATATACCTGTAATACAAAGATATTATTACCTGAATAAAACAAGAGTTCACTCATGTTATCTTCCAAAGTGATTCTTCTTTTTCTCTTGAATAACCACTGAACTCACGATCTATATTTTTTCATCAGTGGAACTAAATCTATTATTCCACGTGTGCAATATAAATACTGCATCTCTAACAAACATTACGCAGTTTTTAAATGTGACACATCATTTTAAATTTTGTGCTTGGATTTAAGCTTTTTTGTCTTGCACAATTCCCAGTTTTGCTTCCGTTTTTTCTGACAACCATAGATAACACTATTTATATCTATGCAAAACATCTGTAATTGTATGAGTACGAATTTATTTGCGGCTTTAAACAAACCAAATGACATGGTTAACTTTGTGTCAAACGCCGTACGTCTAGCAAAAATATTAATATATAAGAAATATACAATAATGACACTCTGTAATATTATCTACATTGATTTTTAATAGCTTCGAATGAATATGACATCTTTTACGACATCAAGAACATGAGTTGTGTTTTTCCTGAGGTTTTTAAGGACATTTTTATTATTGTGTTCGGCAGCACGTTGGATGTCAGAAAATTTTTCGTATATACCACAAAAAATAATGTGTTTCCCTCTTTGGTCTGTTTTACAAGTCAAAAAACCTTTTAAAAACCATTAAATATTATTTTACGCTTGAAAAGAAAATTATGGATAAAGTGTGGTCGTCATGAAATGTAAATTACTCAGAATTTAAAACAAAAGTTCATGTATAACTGTAACATACATCTTATTTTAAATCTGTAACTCACATAGAACAATTTATATAAGTTAGGGATTTGTTACGCTCTATTAGTTTCTACGTTTTAGGATTCCTTTAATCCTGTCAGAGTCACTGTGCTTTGGAATTAATTGTGCACGTTTTAGCAACCATTATGTGGAAATTATATTTTATTAAATTAAAAAAAAAACTACACATTTCCTATATTTATTATTAAGGTGAATTTTATACTGAGACACAATAGAATTTCAATCTTTCAATAGAGGAACCAAAAACCTTTATGCTAGCGTGTGAAAATGTAATCACATAATTTAAATGAGTACAAAAATATTAACTACTTGATTTGCCTGGATTTTCTTCCTTACAATTTAAATAAAAAAAGTGTTATAGAAATTTTAATGCATCTTGAAAATGAAATAAATCATACACTAGGTTTGCAAAGTTCAATATTCACGTTTTATGAATACTATTTATAAATTTTCATAATGACAACGAAAAAGTAAAAATGTGTAACATTCTTCTGTGCGAGGGATAATACAGGAAAAGTAGTCTCCATGATAATATTTTAAATACAGATCACGTGTCAGTTCTTCATTATCTTAACAGTGCTAACTTTATAAAGTTTTCACTCTTATAACTTCCCTCGTTAAAAGTTGCTCTGCATTTTGTAATCTCAGAGGAGTATCTCCCTTTTATTATAACCTGAATACAAAAAAACAACAATGCCTCTTGTAACTTTGTTCCAACAATCAGCCTATATTGATCTAAATATTGGTTTTATATTGACGAGAGATTTAATTAAAGACTTTGTTATTATTAAGTCGAATACAAAAATTAATAGTCAGGTAATTATTTTCTTCTTGAACGTAAAAACCCTATAAAGAAGCCTTTTGCTTTCTCCCCTCAGCAACAAGCAGCGTTGAATAGCATATATTAAATATGTATTCTAGTGAAAATAAAACTAAATAACTGTGAAACATATCCCATATGTGTTCAATTCTGTATGGTTTTCATTTCACATCTGCAGTTCAGTCTGTTCTCCTGTACGGAGATGATGTATGGAAGATTCGCCGAACATAAGTTGCGTTTTTTCGTGGGATTTCGAAGGATATTTTTATTATTGTCTTTGGCAGGAAGTTGAAAAATATTTCGTATGTACCACAAAAAGCGATTTGGTTCTCTCTTTATTTTGTTTTAAAAATCAGAATACCTTTCAAAAGCCATCAAAAATTGTTTAATGATTGAAAAGAAAATTTAAATTGAACATGAAAATAATATCAAGTTGTGTGGTTTTCATCAAATGTAAATTGCTCCAAATTTAAAACAAAGGTACATGTATAACTATAAAATACATCATATTTTGAATCTGTGACTCCCATTTAACTAATTCCCCCATGTAACTTACCAGATGCGGCTCGGACAAGTGCAGCATCAAACAACACTAAGAGTCGCTTCCGCGTATCCCACAATGTCTGAGCCAGAAGTCCCGGAGCCATCCCTGTCAAGGTCTTGTCAGGGAAGAGGAAGGCGACCTCTCAGCGACGTGGTAACGACCGCGTTAAATGAAAAAACGTGTCCGGAGTGGAGGAAAAAGCCGATGTGGGAACATGAATCCCGCGGACGATGGACAGCAAGGCTCATGGCTCAGGCCCAACTTTTGGTGAATCGATCGCACGATGAGTAGAAATACTACCTCACTTAATTCGTAAGTAGACATGGGTAATTTCAGACTTAGTTATTTCGTATGGACAAAACAGTTCTATCGATCTAACGATCTAAAGTGCTGTAGTGGTAAAAAGTCATAACAGAGTCTAGTGGCAAAAATATAAAACCCGAGAATCAATTCCCATTGCATAAGTAAACCATCTAGTTTTTTATGCAATCATGGCAGTACAGTACCGATGTTGTTGGTAGGTGTACATAATGGTAGGTAGTTATGTAATGGTTATGGAGGAATAAAACAATAATTTTTTTCTTCAAATTAACAGTAAGACTCTAAAATTTAGTTGTATATAATACTAATTTTATGAGGTTGGTTTTATATGCGTAAATTTAACCTAAGCAAAATGGGATCATGCTGTTAGATATTTATAACCTTTCGATACACTTCCATTTCGATCCCTTTCTCAAAGCTAACACGCTGCTGTTTTATTTTTTTCCTGTTTTTTCTGTTCCACAAATACACAGAGGAAATACTGATAAAAATATATACTGTTTGCCTATGCAATACAAATGATGGGCTGCTAGACCATTATGTTTAAAACTTATGAAAATATACGTTTCCGTCTAACTAGGTTTAGATAACACAACTTTATGAACAACAGTTGAGACGCAAAAATGTAGTATGTTATTTGCATTGCAAATGGAATCAGCGTCTCGTATAATAGAAAATATGGATAGGAAAATCGCTGAAAGTTGCGTTCGCTTAGTTACAATCGTTAAAAATTAAAACTTTAGTTCAGTTTAGAATACAATTAGTTATTGAAATAAAAAAATAGTTTTTTCTTTAAGGAAACGCCAGGTACAAAACGTTTTATACAGGCATAACATAAATTAAGTTTATATTAATTTTTTTAAAATTTAATACCGTTCCATTTCGTTTTCAAGGAAAAGCAATTATATTTAAGTGAGCAATTATATCGTTGAGCCCCAGGCGTTGCACTTGAGACCTTTTTTTTATAAAAAAAGGACCAGAAGTGTACTATTTCCACATAATATGTATATATTTTAAACACATTACCTGAAAAGATCTAAATGGTACTATTGGTTTTGGTATATTATGATAATACCTATTTTATTATATTACATTAAATTTATAAAATAATGGTTTCATTCTAAATTAAAAATACATTAATGGCAAATAATACGGTGATTGTGAATATCAGCATAAAACTAAGTTGTCATGACTAAAATAACTATACTAAGGGTATGAAATCGTTTCGGTAACAGCCTTCTTTGTTGTCAAGCCAATATGCGACTAGTGCTTACTTCAGATTTTACGTATATAGAAGCACTTCCAGTTCATATGAAAATTGTCATTCTAAAGACATAGTTGAGTTTGTTTGGTTGCTCTAATTAAGAAAATATAAAAATGTACCTACATCTAAGAAGCCTGTTTGGGTAAAAATGTGTCTATTTCAGGCCGCTGAAAACTACTTCCTGTTTAAAGAATTTTGGTCCTGTTATTCACTTATGCTATAGTTGAGAAAATTAGTTGAGAAAAAAATATACGTACTTAGGTCCGAAACATCTACGTCCATCATAACAGGTTTACTTGCATATGGTCACTGTAATCTACTTCCTTCCTACGTAGTAAAAAGACAAATTTCCGGTTGAACCTTACATACTTTCAGCAAGAGGAGGTTTCTGTAACCACCTGGTATAAATACGCTTCCAACGTCTCAAAACCTTTAGAATATGGTGAATATTGCCAGCCCATGGAAGTTTTAACGCGAATCTGGTACACGTTTATAAAAAACGAAAAATTCCTAAATGCTGCCAAATTTTATCCCTCACCTCCTCAATCTCCAAGAATGGACTGGATGACAACCATTTGCTAACGAAATCTTAAATTAAAACCAGGTTTAAGATTTCTTTTGAAATTTCAATGGTGGGTTAAATTAACTGCTAATATCCCTCTTGGATAAAATTGCCAAATTTTATCCCTCACCTCCTCAATCTCCAAGAATGGACTGGATGACAACCATTTGCTAACGAAATCTTAAATTAGAATCAGGTTTAAGATTTCTTTTGAAATTTCAATGGTGGGTTAAATTAACTGATAATATCCCTCTTGGATTAAATTGGTAATTAATTAGATATTCTTACCTCTGTCAAATCCAAAAACAAACTGAAGTGTTATCCACAGTTACATGTTTTGGAAACCATTCCATTATCAGACTAAAATATCCACAGAATGGGTTCGTTCTTGTAGTTAAAATCACAGAGCACATACTCCATGACAAACAAACACACATTCATTTCGGTAATGGTTTGTAGGTCTACATATACATTACGTGAACGGTTTTGACGATAGGTTACACAATTGATCCTGTACTAAAGAATTGTCGTCTAAAATTCGCGGGATAACGTAAAAATTAATTATTAGGGAATTAAAATATGGTAGTAATTTCTATTATAATAGTCTGAAAGTACTGGCAGTCTTCTCATTAATAGCAGCGGTGGAGAAAAACAAATCTCCCTAGAGAGTTCATTAGTCTGGTGTAGTAGCGACTGTTTACTCAATCAATTAATTATCTGTTGTTTGATGATGATTAGTATTATCTTAGCGAGTTAATTGAACCACATATTTAAGCCCAGCGTAGTACGAATAAAAAGTCATTACCATTCTTCTTTATTTAAATCTTACAATAAAATCTTGTATTTGAATTCAAATATCAATAACAGTCAATAATATTGTCAACACCAATAAAATAGCAAGATTATTAACTTATTCTTATGGTATCGACTTAGTAGATCTATCTATTGAGAAAGTTCTGTTATAAATTTATTATAAGATTTTAATACCATTAGAATAGAATACCACTAACACTAGAATATTTATAATTCCAACTTTTAAGACAAGTCTTTTTCCAGTCCTTTAAAAGACTGGCAGAGCTTATTTTGTATTTTTTGTAAATTGATCCATGACTGTTGCAGCCTGTGAGTAAATGTGAATTGCTACATATAAGGAGTAATTTCGATAACGGATGTTCTTTTATAATAATCATTGAAGTTGAAAAAAGTGTATGTATATAAAGGCAATAATTTAAATGTTTCCGTGAATATTTTGGAATTTAGCAAAATAATAATCTCGTATTTACGAAACACAATAGAAGTTTAAAAGAACATCAACAGCTCTTACGTTCTGATTAAGTTCACCAAAGAGGCTGACAAATTTCTTTGAACTTAAATTTTTGAATTTCTTGATTAGTAACATAACGAAGATATAAAAAACAAATTGCTATATAAATTTGACAATAGATTACACTGGTGACTAATTAAAACCATTCAATGCCTTAGAAATACTTTTAAACGCTGTTATAAAATTATTCTTAACGAGAATATATTTGAAAGTTTCCACATAAGATCCTATACACTACTTGGATTCCAATTACATTTTTTAATGTATTTCACTACTAATCAGTGCTATAATGCAGATAGCAAAGACAAGTTACAAACTAATTTTAATATTTTCAAAATTTTAATATATTTTGACCTCAAATATCTTTTGTAAAATTTGGTTTCATAAGCTTTTCATTAAATTAACAATGAAAGAGAAAAGTAAATTTGCAGCAGGATAGTATTATGTGATGATTACAATAGTATTTAAATAATCTGTATCAAGAGACCTGTAAAATAAGTTAAAACAAATGTATATTTAAAAAGTCCTAAAAAACTTCATGTTTCTTGGGGAGTTTAAATTATTTTATAGGATTCTTTGGTTACAAAAAAGGGGGATATAGTTGAAACGGAGTTTCCATCTTCACTTGTTATAATGTTGCATTGAATTACACAGATAGTCAGGTTCAACTTGTACAATAAGCAGCTTAAAAAAGCGTTATTAGAACAATTTATAAAATAAAAGCCTAAACTGACTAAAATCTATTGAAAGGTATCCCACTAAACAAAACGGTGAAATGGCTATCTTTGAATAAAATTATAGAAGTTAATGTATGAAAACAGTAATCTCTCAATTTGCTATCCAGATTTGATAGGGGATAGCAAATTACAACAATAATAAATCATATAAAGTTTTTAAAGACAGATTAATTAATTCCTTGGTTTGATTCATTAATGGGTCTCTAATCCTCAGGATAAAGCACTAGAGTGTAGAACTGAAAGTGTTTAGTCGTACCATACTTAGTCATACTTAGTTAAACAACATTAAACTTCTGTTGAAGTCGAACTCAACAACAAAGTCAACTTGACTAGAGTAAGGTTTGTTTGTGCGAGATAATTTATGTAAACGCCTGATTTCCATTGTGTTCGGTTAAATCACTTAATCTCAAGGTTTAGATGCTCAGTCGTCTGCTACCACTCATTTGGCGATTTAGCTTGTCTACCCAAGAAGTTGTTGTAACCCTACAACAAAGTTAACTCGACTACCGTGAGGTTTATTTGTACGATATTAATTATGTAAACATTCGATTCTAATTCTGTCTCAGGTTAAATTGATCAATCTCAGATTTACACAACCTTTTTCATTGGTATTATTAGTAACCACGATAGCAATGAAAATTAACGTAATAACTAAAAATGTGTAAAATATATTTGTATTAATACGGGGAGTTTCGCGACAGGTTGGCTCAATTTCACGTAGGTACTTTATTATTAAGAAAAAATCCCAAACTTAGTGTTTAAACGTGTTCAGTAACCCCCTTTTTAGAACGAAACGAGATAGATGAATAAACAGCTGAGCATAAAGTAAAAGTAAAGTAAAGTAAAGATGTCTTATTTTACCAGGCGAAGTTAGGGCTAAGAAGCCCTCTCTAAAACTTAACCTAGGGACCAACGGCTAAAAGGTGACTTCCGAACCACCACCAATGGCCGGGAAGGCGGGCTGCTTGCAAGGACAGGATCGCTTAGCGGTCACCCATCCAAGCAGCAGCCACGCTCGACGTTGCTTGATCCGGTTATCTTGCGATAACCGTTGTACTCGCTACACAGGCCGTTGGCCAAATACTCGTAGAGAAGTTAGTCAAAATAGCTCGTAGAATAGTTAGTCAAAATAGCTCGTAGAATAGTTAGTCAAAATAGCTCGATCTCATATTAAGATGATTATTTTAAAATTGATATTAAGGGTAACCACGATGGTAACAAGACAATTGTAGAGTAAGTAACTTTGTAAGCCAAGTGATAAAATACAAACCATAAAAAGTATGGAAAAAATATGATTATATATATATATATATATATATATATATATATATATATATACATTAAATTGTATAAATGGCAATAGCCTTTTTTATTTTATATTTTTTTATTATATTATTATTATAATATTATATTATATTATATTATTTTTATTATATATATATTATATATATATATATATATATATATATATATATATATATATATATATATATATATATATAAATTATTTTGTTTGTGAAAGAGATATGAAATGTCTGTATGATCGCAAGAACAAAATTAGCTATGGATTTAAATATACGAAACATTTAACGTGACAGGTGATGCGACTTGCCTTGTATAATTGTTACTTTTCTGACATATCACCATAAAAACAAGTCTTGTTGACACACCGGCCACAAGAGTTTAATACCTCTCGGCCTCTGGGAACCCTTTGAAACCCCCTGCTTCTGACAGCTCCCTAACTTTAGCAGTTCTTGGCATTTTAGAGCTCTCAGCCAGATCTTCCAGGATATAGCATACCACAGCACATCAAAAAATCAGATCCCCTTAATTTATTTAAAAACTATTACCCTCTAAAACATCCCAGGTCCTGGCACGTCCCGACCTATGGATGTTCTCGGCCTCTGACACTTATGGTTGTTGGAAGCTCTCAGCCTCTAGGATCTCCCGGCATCTAGCATGGGCTAGCGTCAGTATCCCCAGGTGTCAAGCTAGTCATGGCTTTGACAGATTGTTTGCTCTGGATGCTGCTGGCCTCTGGGAGGCCTTGTTGTCTTGTATTAATCAATTTTTTTGTACCAGCTCCAGATCTCTTAACGCTCTCAATCTCAAGAACCTGTTGGCCTCTGTTATGTCCAGTTCTCTGGCGGCACTCTTACAGAACTCTGCTCTGATATATTTCGAAAATTATACATTCTGTGTTACGATTAATAAATTTCAATTATGTTTAAATATATTTTTCATAAAGCGTTTGGAATAAAATCGTGTACTAAATTGTTTTTATTCCAGGATTCCCTCAATTGTTTTAAAGAGCAAAGAAAATCCTTGCGGAAAATTATTTCAAAGAACGTTCGTGTAAATTATTTTTAAATGAATCCAACCACGCAGTATTAAAAGTATTGTATATAGCAAGAAAAAAAGTGTAACCGATTTTGTCTATTCTTTGTACGTTATTTATTTAATTAAAAATTGATTTTCTTAAAGTTTACGTATAATTTTTATTGGCTTATTTTACATCATTATCTTAAGAAATTAATTCTTTACAAGTTTTGTTCAAGAATTTTACGTGTTTGTTACACATTTAACAAAGTAAATCTACTTGAAACCTAAATGAAACTTGTTTTCGGACACCGAATTTTGCGTATTTCTTCAGATATCTTAAAAATTACTGCAGCTAGAGGTCTGGTACCAATTTTATTCAATTTTTCAGTTTAATTTGCATAATATACATTAAATTTTACGTCCTGGGTAACGCCCAAAATAATTTAATAGGGCTCCCTTTTAACGGTGGCACTGAAATCTGGGCGAAATCTTTTACCCTGTATAGCTCGCTAACTAAGCGTTTCTGGAAATATGTGTACCTATATGAACTTTTATCGTTATTTTCACTGTAAGACAAGTCCTGACAGTTTCTCCGTTTCTTCATGGGACACCCTGTATATGCATACGTAAGCTTAAAAAGACTATTTCCGTCCAAAAAGCATCTGTTTCCGTCTTGTGTTCTCATTCCGGTATAAGGAGAAAAGTGTGTAATCCTTTCGTTTTTCCTTAATATACTGCAAAATGTCATACCAATTTTCAAGGGAGACAATTTCAAATACCTTACGTGGAAAATTTCACAGCTTTTGTCATTAAGGATTATTAATAACAGCTATATTATATGGTATTGAAAATACATAAGGTGGTTTAAATTCCATCGTCTTTTAGAATGTAGTAAAAATTGAATATTTACTTCGTCTTTGCAATCTAAATTAAACTACTAGTCAAGGATTTTATATCTAATATTTTTTTTAACTTGAATGTAAACATGTTTCTTCCTTTTTAGTGGAATTCTAAAATTTTCCAGAAAATTTTCCTTATTTTTATTTGTTAAAACCACTTTAGGACTAATTATAATAAAATAGAATTAGTCAAACTGATCCAGCCGCTCTCGAGATTAGAGCTTATCAATAAATTTAGTGATTAACTTTTAATTGTATGATAGTTAAGGTATAGTATGATGATGGTACATGCAAATTTATAGGAAATAGGTGAGGGTTAACAAATCCTATATGCCAAGGTAATGTCTAGAGAATAATATTGAGCTACAAATTTGAAGTGTTATATATTTGCTTAGCTATAAATGAGTGCGGGTATAATTTTGCTTACTACTGTCTATTTGCATCCATGTCGGTTCCCCTTAATAGATATCCCAAGAAAAATATATATATATATACACCGTTAAAAGTTTGGATGTAATCTCATTTATACGCAGGTAATGTAATGTTTGATACACATAAAATACATTTTTCACTTACATAAAAATATCGTACAAACAATCCTCACGGTTTTCCAAAAGGAGCAGTAGCAGACGCCTGAACAGTCTAAAGATTAAGTGATTTTATCACAGACACAATAGAAATCAGGTGTTTACATAAATTATCACACAAACAAACCTTACTCTAGTCAAGTTTACTTTGTTGTAGAGTTCGACTAAATGGAGGATAGACAAGCGCAATCACGAAATGAGCAGTAGCAGACGACTGAACAGTCTAAAGATTAAGCGATTTAACCACAGACACAATGGAAATCAGGTGTTTACATAAATTGCCTCACACAAACAAACCTTACTCTAGTCAAGTTGACTTTGTTGTAGAGTTCGACGTCAACAAAAGTTTAATGTTGTTCAATGTTGACTAAGTATAGCACTGCCGAACACTTGCAGTTCTATACACTCTTGTCATTTGTCTTCAGGATTGGAGACGCATTAATGTATAAATCAAAAGGAGTAAATTTACCTTTAAAAATATTAGGATTTATTATTAATATATTTTACTATTCCTTGTATTATACTTGTTCTGCCTGGCTGACGTTTTGCAAAATATTCAATAATTATGTTAAAAGATGGCAATTTATCTCCATGTTTTTATTCAAAATAGAGACTTTTAAAAGGTTTTTAATTAGTAATTAAGATATTGCATTGTTACCATTCATTGCAGTAACTTATTTGTTAATAAATTTATACGCGGATATGGTTATACAATAACCACAGATATTGTTAAAAATATTAAAATACATTTTAAAAATACACCAGAGATTATTCGAGGTGTGATACTACATAATTTGAAAATATTTCTATTTTAGCACTACTTAAAGTTTAATACATATTGTTTTAAAAAACCATTTATAAGGGATATATTTGATGTTAATAATTATACAGTTAACACAAATGTTATATTTTAAATGCATATTATACAATTTAAAAAAGTGCTGGTTAAAAATACTATATTCTTATTACACCAATAAATGTAATGAGAATAACTAATAGTGTCTTAAAGTTCTACTGTTAAGGAACTATACAACATGATACTTAGGTTTGTTATAAATCAGGAAAGTTGATCAAAGATAGTGTAAATAAAGGCATCCGAAATTAAATATTTTTACGGGGCTAGAATTCTGAAACATCCAGTATATTCGATGTCTGACAGCATATAACAGAAAAATAAATCGTGTTGTATTTTCATGAGGAAAGGCAATTTTAAATTTTAAGTACAATTTTTAGTTTATTTTATCATTTAGCCTTTCATTATAGAATGGATTCAGTAAAATTTTTAAACTTTAACATGATAATTTTAATTTTTGTAGTAGAAATAACAAAGTATTTAATAATTGTCTAAAAGCTAACAATGGATGTATAATTATTTAATAAATTCGTTTTAAGTATGTTTCAAGCAGTTTCAGAGGCTAAACCTGTCAAATCCTACATTACGGTGAATGTGTGTAGACATTTTGAAGACTGATTAATTTTTTTACATTACTAAATTAAAATTCAATACTACATTTTAATTAATTTAATTCTATTTGTATTTATTGTGAAAACTTTGAATAAGCATTTTATTTATTTTCATTTAACACGAATTTAAGATTAGAAAACTTTAATATTATAGAAGTGGTAAAGTAGTATTTGATTTAGTAAAATGTTCAATAATAATATTTCAAACTAAAATAATTGTCTGTCAGATGAAAAATTAAATTAAAAAACGAATAGTAAACACTATATTTTGTAAAGTAATAAAAATAAAAATTTCATTTTGAAAATAAAAATTAATTCTTTTTAAACTTTGTTTGACGTTTATTATTTAAAATAGTCGAACATTTTTTGTAAAGTTCTTATTCTACGAAATAATATGATTTATTGAAATATATTAAATTAGAATTCAACAGCAGCTGAAGAATAAAACAAAACTTTATTTATTACTAAACTTCCGGTATCATCATTTAATATTTAATGGTGGCAAAGATGTTGGTTTTTGAACTTTAAATTTTAAATATGCATTTATTACAAACCACATTTTAACCACTTATAGTGAACATAATAAATCGACATAGTTAAGGAAAAAAATATTGAAGTAACAAATTGAGAATGAATGGTACATTTAGGCTTCTTAGAGTATATTACTTTATTTGAAGATTATTTTAGACGATGGAAGGATTGTGAAGGAAACAGGATTTTTCCGGACATTTGCCATCGTTCAGTGAAACAAGAAATCAGTAGCACTACGTTTCGAGATCTGCAATCTGATCTCTTCTTCAGGTAAAGAACTAACCTAATACATAATTACAAACTAGGTTAAAATAAACAAATTTTACCAAAGCGTTGTGGCACGCCTAAGTCAGGAATCACAACCTACATGTTGTTTGTCAACTTCACTAACTCTATAAACATCCACTTAATAAAAAACTATACAAAACACTAATCATTAAAACTGAACTACGGAATGCAGGTCACAACACGTCTTCACTCGTCTACTAACCACTTACGACCCAGTGGTGCGTTCAGTGTTTGTTTCTTGTTTCACTGAACGATGGCAAATGTCCGGGAAAATCCTGTTTCCTTCATATTCCTTTAGTTTTAATTTATGCCACAGTAAAATGCTACATAGCATTGAAAATGAAAAGAAAAGGAAACAGACCAGTTGCTAGTATGTTATGTTCGCAGTCTTTTACAGTTGGTTTTATAATTGTGTTTAAAAAGTATTTTCAAAAAATTCGATTGGTTTAATTGGTCATTTGTATATTCTGCAGTAAAATTGAGATGGCATCTTTTCTTTGCTATTTGCTTAATATTACTGATAAGTACTCCAATACGTTTTCAAACTTAATTTTAAAAACATGTTTAATCCTCATTACCGAACTTCAGTTGAGCGCATTAACAGCTGTTTAGTTTCTTTTAATCTTGGATGTGTTTCATACTATCATATTTTCCTGAATATAAAAGTTGCGGAGAAATCCTTTCAATTCTTCTCCTTATAAAAACTCATTAACTTCAACAAATATTTTAAAAACATAAACATTCTCGAGATTACTTCCTAGAAAATCATTTTTACAATATTGATTGCAACAAGCATCTATCAATTAACAAAAAATTGGATTTAAATATAAGATTTAATTGTAAGTTGTAATGCAGATCAATGGTGCTATTAGGTCACTCTTGTTATACTACTACTCCGAGCTCAAAACTGTTGTTTAAATTAACTTACTATGGCAATACAAATCATCTTAAAACAACAGATTTATGGAGTAAAAAACCGCTACTGTACCAAACTAATGAAGTCAGTTGGGAGATTTATTTTCCTCCACTGTTATTAGCGTAAACACTTTCAATACAATTTTCAGTTCATTATATTGCCTGTTACTTAAATATTATTAATCCTTATTAATTAATAAGGAAATTAAAAGTTTCCCGGAAGAATTTAAGCTATAATATAAATTAAAAGAGAAAAGTTAAACCTGTTCTTGTATAAAATTTCTTTTATTTCTTGCAGAAAATTTTATACAAAACAGAAGTGCTTTTATATGTAAAAAATCTGTAATAAGCACTATTCACATATTCGTTTGACATATAAAAGCCTGTTACGTAAAAAGTGACCATTACCTTACTATAGTTTTGTTATAGTCATGACAACTTAGTTACATGCACTTTACATTGTAATGTAATGCAATAAATAGTACTTAATATACCATCATCAATAGTAATAGCATTGAGATCCTTTCAAGTAGTGTTTATTAAAAAGTATACAACTTTATGTTGAATGTAAGAATAATTATCACTCAGTCTCGGTTTATTATATATTATTTTAGTAATGACATTTAAATGTTAAAGTAGTGCACTTGTGATCCTTTGTTAAAGAGTCAAGTACTACGCCCGGGGCTTAGCTACGTAATTGCTCACTTAAATATAATTGCTTTAAACGGACATGGAACGGTATTGTATTAAAAAAGTTAACAGGAACGTAATCTGTTTGTTACCTGTATTTAGAACTCTCCTACAGAGTGTTTCCTTAACGTAAAAACTTATGAACAGGATTGTTCAGCTCCTGATAGTCTGGATTATGGAACCTTCAGAAGGTTTATGTTGGGTGAACTTTTATAAATGAGCAAACTTACGTAAAAGCTCATTATAAAAGAACCTTGTTATGCATAATCGTACAGGGTTTTATTGAGAATGCAATTCCATTCAAAATTCAGGATATGTAATTTTATTTACATATTTCACTGTTTAAAATGTAAAGCTAAAATTTGATGAAGAAAATATTTATATTAAGCTCGCATTACTGGTTGAATCAACATAAAGAGTCCAGAAGGAACTTAACGCAATTTAGAAAAACATATTTAATGTTAAGACATATCCCTTCTCGAAGTAATAGTTACCTTTTCCTTCAATATTCCAAAAACCTATTTTATTTCAAATACATTTGTCGAAACCTCCCTCTCCAATTTTGATCTTGTTTGGTAACCAGCATAACTCGAGAAAAGGTTTGTTTCCAACATATGATACAACACATTTAATTACCTAACACATCTATTTTTCAATAAAATGTTCCCTAAAACTTATCTTTAGTAAAGTAAGTTTGTCTGAATAAGTAATTTGCATGCAAGGAGAACCACAGTTGAGTTGCCTTCCAATTTTATTTTGACATGAAAATTTGTACCATAATTTGATACCTGTTTTAATACGTCACAAGGGTCATATTTAAAAACTGTGTTGAATTCTATAACCCAATAAGCTATAAAACTATGGACTCATGTTTAAAAACATCATCTCTTTTGATATTAAAAAAAGTAGTAAATAGCCCTTGATGGCAATGCTCTGTACCTGAGAGCTTCGGGTGGAATTTAAGATTTCTAAAAAAGATTTACCCTAATAAAAAAAGGTGGATTGTTGAAATTAAAAAAAAAACTAGTGCCAGATTTCTGTTATTATTATGTTACCTCTGAAAACCCAGCTCAACGATGACCGAACAAATTATTAAAAAGCAAATTAAAGATTTGTAAGTATACCGTAATCTTATATATATCATTATTATTATTATTCATATTAAGACGCCGGAATCATAAGGGATGATTATTACCAAAAAACCGATCTCAAAAGGTCCATAAAAGAAATATAACAGCTGATTTCAACAAGATAAATGTAAATTTATTTTAAATTTATTAATGTTTCTATGTCCTACTTACATTTTCAAGCGCAGAAATAAAGAATGGTAACTTTAAATTTATGTCAAGAAAACCATAGAAAATTCTAATTTAGACACGAAAGAAGAAGTATTGTTTGTAAATAAACAATAATAACTATAAATGAAAGTAATTACCCGGGTTTCCCAGTCAGAGGAGAACATTTTTATTACTTATTAATTATGAAGCAATCAAGAAAGTTGTAATACATACGCATACAATGCCCCTCGCGTTTTTAGTCCGTGCTTCACGTAACACGAAAGTTATCTACGTATGAAACTACTGAAACGCAAGAGTGCAGCAAGCTTCCTATGCATGTATTCTATTAGACGACTCGCTGATTCCATTTGTAATGCAAATAAAATATGGAGTGCTTTTGCATCTGAACTGTTGTTCCAACAACTGTGTTATCTTTATTCTAGTTAGATGGAAGATTATATTTTCATACATATTAAACTTAACGTTCTAGATATCGGGAGCGAATTTGCAGTGTATAAGCAAACAGTATAGTTTTAGCGGAATCAATATGGTTTGTAAAATCAATAGAGGACTTTTATTAGAAAATATAATTAATTGGCAGCGCATTATCTTATGGCGAGGGGGTGGCAGATCCGTATACTTCGAAATAGAATCTTATCAACAAGTTAAAAATATTAATCTTTATAAATATTATAAGATCGCGGTTTTAGTTTGACGTTTTAAAACCAACCTTCAGGCGTATAGAATTAATAATAGTTATATCACTGCCATACAACGAGATAAAGAGCATACAATAGCCACTTCCAGCCATAATGCGGTTAATTATATGGTTTGCTGACGTTACCTAAAATGTAACTTTCTTATTTAACTGCATGCTTGAAGAATATTGTACGAAAAATTTATTTTTTAGATTTCCAAGGATAATCTTCAATTTCAACTACTAGTCATAATTACAAGCCTGACCATTGCATGTCTTTTACAGGAAATTACAAATGATCCTAACTAATCTTATAAATGAAAAATTGAGTTTGCTACGCTTTCACCTGCAAACTATTTAACCGATTGTACTATGATCATTTTTACATTATCATTTCTAATATTCCTGGTTAATACATAGACATGTACTACTATTGCTATTTTACACATATACATACACTTTTAACTGTAGATTTTAACAAATATTAAGTATGTAGTGCTTGTCAGTATTGTAATGCAAATATAAAAGAAAAACTTTCCATCTAACTTTTACTAATCTTAAGATTGTTATAAAAACAGTCTTCTGAAACAGGCTCTTCAGATCTGCGTAATTGTATATACAGTAGTCTTGATCAAGGCATCAAGGCATAATCATATTCCATTTCAAAATAACGTAAAGTACCATTTTGTATTGTTATTATGAGTACGTTAACTGATAAAAGCTAAGAAAGTTCACCTTAAGATTCCTTCACGCTGGCCTAAAAGAGTTTAATTGTTACTGAATTTCTTTATCATGAGATATTGCACAGATATTTGGATTATTTCACGGTACTTAAAAAACTGTTTCGCTCTTAAAATTTACACCCATCAGACTGCTGTTTAAACTTAAATTAAAAATTGGAAGAATTTAATTTATTTACCTGAGATGACCTTATTCTCAGTAGAAAATTAAGTGCGAAGAAGAGGGTAACTATTAGTATATCAATAAAAATAATAAACCGATAAACATATTAAGAACACAATTGACGTTATTACTATGTAGTTTGTTATATTATGTTTTTAGAAATAAGGTTTTTATACATAATAATTTTTATATTGTGAATAAATCTGTGATCATTAACAATTATTTTATAGTTTTTATTTAGTTACTTTACTTAAATTGAAGCAAGATCAGTCATGTAAACCTAAAATGAATTGAAACAGGAGTGGAATTGGTAAAATTTAAGACTCAAACATGACTGTTGGAGAAAAAGTTATTAAAATGAATACTGTGTTTAATACGCAAAAATGTAATACGGGTTGGAAGTGAAAAGCAATACGCGAAGATGACGTTTCGACATCCCGGAGTGTGTGTGGTGATGTAAGTTAGCTACGAGATTACCTCCTTGTTGACGTTGACTTGACAACCGGAGAGCTTTGCAACGTTCGCTTTACACGGCAACGTAATCCTGTTATCAGGTCTACCTAACAATATTGCGAATCCAATATATCATTGACACAGGTCGTTTTTAGATGCTACATCGTCCTTTAGCAAGTGTAACTCTTGAAATAAGCTATTCATGGGAAGAGAAGTATTTGTTTAAAATCCGTGACAGTTTATATGTGTTACTTAACCAAATTTATCCTATCGATTAACACTAAATTAACCAATTGAAATTATAAAATCAACGTAATTTTATAAATCTGAGACGTTATTATTATCGTATAACTGAACAAAACACAGGCAATCAAAATATGACTGAAAAAATTCCTGACTGCCTATCAAAATTCAAAACTAATCCAGGTTGGGAACCTCCACCTTTACCAACTAATCATCCTGTTGATGAATTCATAAACGTCGTCCTGTCCAATCTGTCAAATTCCTCGTTTCTTAGCAACTTAAATACTACCAAAAACTGATCTGAAAATAAATTTAATCACTACGTGAAAACAAAGACATAATTATTTTACCAAGTGACATAGGTTATTCTATCGTTGTGATGAACTCTTTAGATGATATTCGTGAATCACAAAGGCAACTGAATGACACATCAACATATTTAAAATTAGATGAAGATCCTTCTTTTCAACATAACGAATAAATCCAAAATTACTTTATAAATAATGATCCTCAAGAGTGATTGTCTCAGAAAGCCATTTAACTACTAACACCTAGATATCCTAGAACTTCCATGTTTTACAATTTCCCGAAAACACACAAGCCTACCAGACCACCTCCTGACAGGCCTACCATCTCCAGTTATGGATGTCCTACGGAAAGGCTATCTGCTTATGTTGACGACAGCTTGCAGCCGTTTGTAAGAACACTTCCTTCTCATATCAAGGACACTAATGTATATTTAACTAAATAAGCTCACATTAATCAATCCTTGCCTGAAGACGTTTTGTGATGTACTGTTGATGTAGAATCTTTGTATACAAATATCTCTACAGATGATGGTATCCGCGCTGCCCAAAATTACCTTGATTCACGCCCAAACGATACCAAACCTACTATTAATTTCATTCTTAAACTTATGACCATAATTTAAACCTTAAATAATTTTAAATTAAGACCTAAATTACCTTCAAACTAAAGGGACTGCTATGGGCACACGGATGGCTACTTCTTAAGGCAATCTTTTTATAGGACTATTTGAACAGAATTTTATTAACTTGTTAAAATTATAAAAATCTAATTTGGTTAAGGTACATTGATGATATTTTTATAATACGGCAGCGTGGTATCAAAAAAATTAACGACTTTCTTTTTAATCTCAATAAATTTGGTACTAAACATCTTACACGGTCTATCTCACCAGATTCAGTAAAATTTTTGGATACTGATGTATTTGTTTAAAATATTAATTTGAAAACAAAAATTCATATCAAAGACAGGAACAAAATGCAATATTTGCATTCCGAGTGGTTATTACTAACCACCACGAATGACCGGGCAGGTGGTTGCTTGCAAGAAAAGGATCGCTCGGCTGTTACCCATCCAAGCAGCAGCAACGCTCGACGTTGCTTGATCTGGTTATCCTGCGATAATTGTTATACCCACTAGACTGCGTCATCGGCATTGGAATCTTGTTGTTTATGGTAATTATTTGTTAAAATTATTTTCTAGAAATGTTTTTAATTCTAGATTTGGGTTTAGTTTCTTAAATCAATGTTTTTTTCTGATGACGGGTTCTGGGAACTCGAAAATTAAAACATGAACACTCGTTTTTCTGCGTTGTTTAATCTTTGAACTACTAGAAAGGGAAATATATAACAAACCTTTTTGGTACTTTATTTTAGTAACTAACGGTTTAGAAAACAAATATTTCTACACAGCCCTATTTTCTGCAGGGAATAATAATGATAATAATGATACATTTACAGTATTACTATTTTTTTAAGCTTTGCCACGAAAAAACCTTCGACAGAAAGTTGTCTTTAAATATCAACGACGAGAGGGTCACGTATAGCCTTCTTTTCATCGCTAACATATTCACTGAGGAATGGCAGTTCTGTATTCCGACCTCCTTTCTTCTACTTACTTATGTCAGATTTGTTCAGCCCTGTTTTGAACATACGATAAGAGATGGAGTCTTGGAGTGCTATTGAATACTCCTCTCTCGCAACATTCTTTCCTGTGTATGTAACAATCAGATTTTGAAATAAACTATGAATAGTTTAATCTTGATATATTAATCTTTATGTATCTACCTGTGTATTGTGCTTCACAACATGAAAACCTTTGGAGGTATTATAAGCGTAGTTATTAAAACATGATATTGGTAGTTTTTTTTTTTTTAGATGATATTGAACACGTTAATCAGAATGTATAAAAAACTCAGATTTCAATTAATAACTATGCTTAACCAACCTTATCATTCATGTAATAAGTTTCACAAAAATAAAACAATCGGCAATACGTTTATTTCAGTATTGTTTAAAAACACTTCAGGTTAAAGAAGGTTGTGGTTTACATATCTGACATGATATTTCGATTTGCCTGCTTCGATCCTTAAAACATTCAGAGCTTTAAGAAATTTACCTTAATATAATTTACTTTGATTCCTGGTAATATTTTTCGTCTAAGCAGTATAATACAAATTAATTACGGCTTTGCATTTCTATTTATGACACAAAATTTTGTGCTAAATGTGTAAAAACATACTTTATTAAGATGCTGAGTGGACCAACTTGTAGCCTTACCCTACTTTGATCTAGGGGAGGACTAAAGATTTTGAAATTTAGTTTGTGCATTTCTGTCTGGGCTTTCTGTAATTTATTAACTATTATAATTATTATTATTTTATATAGTAAACATGATTATGTTTGCTGGCTTTGTTATGATTTACCTAAGGTCGCTGGATACATCCATTTATGGGATCGCATGATGCTGTGATGTCATATGGGGTCATTTGAGTTCAATAAACCGCATTGGCTGTTTCCATCACGCCACTGTCCTTATTCCACCACCACGTCTACTATCAAGCTAGCTAATATACGAGTTTCATTACGATAAAGTGAAAAAATATGATCAAGATTTGGGTCCTTTTTATAACATAAATGGATTCATACAGCTAATTCCTGGAGATGATAAAAAGTCTTTAAAACATTATTTTTTAAACATTGAACGATTTTGATATGAGCGATTATTCGGAAAAACATGAATGTTTAAAAAGTATAAGAAAGTTATAGGCAAATTCAAAGGATAGATAATTGGCGAAATACTATTTTGCTGTTTGCAGTACAAATATCTTCGGTAAAATATAAAGTAGTTAATATAGTATAGTAATTAAATAGATGCTTAATCAAAAATATTATAGAATTTAGATAAATGATAGAGATAGGGAGCTACAGACACAAATATTATCTGATAACAATGAACAAATTAGCGCTATGCTCAAAACATGGCAACCAAATTATTTTACAAATTAAGACAGAAAAGAATTATATTTGGCTACAACAAAATAAGTCACTTTGAAAATCAAGGAAATTGTTTTAAAATCCATGAAAAATCTGTTAACACAATCGAATAATCAATGATAAAAGCTATAAAGAATATTACCAAAAACTGCTAAATAACAATGAAATAAAATTTAGTTCCCAGTTCATTCTTCAATACGTAAACTTAGGAAGACATTGTGAGTATCAGCTGCGTTTAGTTCACCTTGGGAAGTTTATATTGAATAATCTTCTTGGCTTATGAAATAGTGAGTTGGAGTTGTAGAAATAAAAGTTTTATTGACTTGTTTCACTGAATAAATAACAATGAAATACTCTGTAAATTTGGAAAAAATTTCGTTTCAGATCAGAATAAACTTTTCCTTTTCTCAATATATGAGTTTTTTATAATTTATAAAATCGATCAAGATGAAAGTAACCAATGCGCACCTGATACACAAACTAAAGATAGATTACTATTACTGTCCATTAAGGAAACAATGTATGTCAGAAACAATTATGTGGAATTATAGTTTATCAGCAAGAGCCACTAATTGCTGTTCCTGTAATTTATGTAACTTCTAGTTAATTCACTATAGGACTGTAATTGCATTTCTTATCTCTCCCACCAGTTAGTAACTGACATAAATAAGGATTGTGTTTTCGTTACCATAAATGATATGAGGGGTACTGTTTAAATGCACTGATACCGATTGTTTATAAATATACTTGCAGCAAAGACAATACAATATAATTTAATTGCAGGAATGAGAGTTTTGTTTATTAGTAGTAATCCCAGATTTTTAAACGCATAATTACAATACAGTCTACTCAGAAAAGTATTTCTTTTCAATCAATGCAGTGGCTATTCAAATCTGAAAGAGTAATATTCAAGATGAATGAGATGGGTCGTAGATAGGTACAAAGAAGTCACAAGAGATTCAAGCAGGGTTGTAATCGTGAGCTGAATAGATCACCGAGGTTTATATGACCCTTTTACGGTTTAACATTGATATATAAGCGAGATTTTACGATTGAATAACGTATGCAAATGCAAAAAAAATGGAAATGAACATGCAAAACGTGTGGATAATATTCTCTAATTAAAATACGCATATATAATGTAACGTTGTCTAATAATAACAAATTCAGAAGTGTGTATTCTAAGTAAAGATTCAGTTTTAGAATACTACTTAGAAGGATCACCAGTTCGTTTTAATGTTGTTGTTTTAATTACTGTTCCAACTTGAAGCATCAATAGTTTTATACTTAATGTGCATGTGTATGTACAGCCTACGACGCAACAACTTGTCCTCCCCTGCATTAAATAAATGATTAATTCACTACGATATTGAATGGATGACGATGAACGTGTTTTAGATTTCTGATAGTGCAATCATCGTAGGATAGCGGAGTGGAAAGCACTGCAGCTATTTAATGTAACTTAGTTCTCGGGGGTAGCCCATTCTCTTTTGTTGCAACGGAGAGGGAAGTTCAGTGTGTGAAATGTTCAAGTTTCTAGCTTCAACTTTTCTTTTCTATTGTTATTCGTCGGGAATTGTGTTTAAATTTCTGTTCCAACTTGAAACATTGGAAAATTCGGTCCAGATTTGTGTTGGTTTGTTTTTTCGTGTAATCTATTTGTATTTACAAACAAATTTTATAATGTGCAATAGTAAATAAATATAGGCTATGAAATTATTGAAATTAATTTATTATAACTGTAATGTGTATTCAAAGAATAGTCACATCAAGAATCGATAGTTGAGTGGTTGCCTTCGCACTAAGTTGTCGAGAATTGAGTGTCTCATTTCGCATTTAAGCATGTGTCAAGCAGTGAACGAGATCGTAAAATTTTAAAACATAAGCAACAAGGAATGTTCTCTGTCATTTATGTGATAGTCGACAAAGATTTGTGTGTAAAACAGCATAACACATTGAAAATACACTTTTTATGGAAGAAATATATTCTCTTCCTTGCAGGTTGAATAAGAAGAGAGTACAAAGATTAAGTTCTTTATACATTATCAGAAATGACGCAATATTTGTACTACATATATTCATACATGAATAGCTATTAGTTGTTGAGTTTAATATCCTACTGCTTGGATTATACTCGAAATGCTCAATCGTCAACTGAGTACGCTGTAATACAGTGAAAGCTGAAATCTGCTGTCTATCTGTGTGTAAAGAGACGAAACAACGCCAAAACAGGTTCACTAGGCAGAGCATCTACTCTTTAGCAAGTCAACAAACTTCGTTTCCCCATACATGTAACAATTGCATAGCAAGTGGATGGTACCCACTATGTCTTAGCGTGTAAATGAATTGTATTGGAATAGTTTTTGAAGGGAAACATTTTTGTAACCCCTGAGGATTTACTGAAACTCAGGTTACGGAAAAGTCTTTCTCTAGTTAGCAAGAATACCACTCCAGCACGTGCAGATAAGGAAGGTTCCGTTCCCAAGTAGCATGCACTAAGGAGCTGCGTCGGCATTTGCCGACAAAGTAAACAACTGTAACGTACTTGTTTAAGTAAAACATTGTAATTTTTCTCCGGTATTTATAAAAAAACCCCATGCAGATTATCTCCTAGCAAATTTATGGAATAGGAATTCCATAGAGATCCAAGTCAATCAATCACAGCAAGAAAATTTACAGGATATCTATGAATGAAACAAGCCGTAGACTTGAAACATTACATGGAAACTTAAGGAATCCTGTTATGTTCCTTTTTGTACCATACTTCTTCATTGTTTGAAATAAATAATAGGAATAAAAAGAAACAACAACAACAAAGAAGTTGGGTACAACTACAAATATTTGGTTAGAATGTTTTTTCAAGTACCCAAATGTTTGTTAGATTCGTAACCACGAATTCAATATTACGACACCATAACCAATGTTGAAGAAAATATGTTTTTAATCTACAAAAATTGGGGCATATATTTGTGGAGCAAATACATATCGAAACAAGCTACATATCTGCAGCATCGTCCAACCGTTCAACTTGACACTTATTAAGTTTGATAAAAGTTCTGGTGTACAACCTTAAATGGTAAAGATATACATTTTAAATACATTTTACGTTTATTTATTCTAAATTATAATATAATACAACAGTTTTTACAGATAACTAATGACTTTTTCCGCACAAAATAACAAGCAGGCCTTCGATCAGGGTTGTAACCTCTACAGGTTTTTAAAGTCTATTTTTTATAAACTTAAAATATTAATCAATAGTATAGGTTTTTTTACCGATTACTCAAGCTTGTTACAGATGGTAGTTAAGTTATATGCTAATGGTAACATCTTCATTATACGTCTAAAAAATAATTGACTGAGTTAATTGCTAGAGATTAATGAAGTCACTTGGGAAGTATATTTTACTCGCTCTTGTAGCTTGCAAAAAACTGATATCGTAATTTTACTTAGCCAGTTAATTATGATGGCAAATACAGATTCTCACTTAATGCTAAATTATAACATACTACGGGAAATTCAAATAACATGTTTTGTATCAAGACGAACGATTGAGTCTTTCCTGCACACACCATTTTGATTATAAATTCTTCAGCCAGTAAATTCTTGAAATCTAGAAAAGTTGGAACTCCAATTGGATGGAATTATCAAGTCTTTGCACTATCCAAAAGTTAAATTATATTTATGAAATCTTGAGGTCCTTGATTGAATAAAGGCCTTATGGCATAAAGAGTGCATCCTGTACACGGAACTCATAAAAATGATTACATAAGAGTCTCACGATTTTTTGAATCTGTATAATCCAGCAACGTGAAAATTGGATAAAAACATTTTACATGGACCTCGGCTGTTCTTATTTTTTCCTATATTTTACCTGTAACATTGGAAAGTTTAATAAATAAATTTTAATTAACAACTATATGGTAGTTTTATTCACTTTAGATGTGGTGTGATTTAAAAAAAGGTTAAACAATTTTAATCTTACTTTATAAATAAATATGAGTAGACACATGTGTTGCTAAGCCCCTATCGCAATAATAGGCTAAACCAATTCAGCTAATTCATTTTTGAAATATTGATAAAAGTTCGAGGAATGTTTTACGAAGAGAAAAACAGAAATGCTTCTAGAAAAGTATTAGAATTCAAGGAAAATAATGATATAATTTTTGAATCATAATCTAAATTTAACTTAAAGTAAACAACTGTTGGCGATTACAGTTGAAATTCGCCAAATTCGCCAAAATGTGAATGCACATTATCTGTTGCGTTATAAATTTTATTTACCAAACGCTATCGTAATAAAACACCTTTGAGTAAATCTGTGATTTTTGTACGTATTGTACTCGAAAATTGCATTCTTCCTTATCCTTATGATATGACACTTTTACTATTGATTAAGGAAAAACGAAGACATGGTCATTTCAACGATATATTTTGTCTCAGACTACAATCTGAAAATCAATACTTCTAAAACACAAAGCGTTATTAATTTGAAGTTTAGAAACTTTCCCCTTCGTTTTGAGGATTTTTCACTTTTCTCCACACACCAGAAGTTCTCACACTCCAAGTTCCAGAAGATTATACTTAATGATCGAAGGAGTCTTTTGAAAGGTATCCTTATATATATTTTCTTGTTCGGCTTAAAAAACCAGTACAAGTATCATAGATAAAAAGTAAATGCTTTTTAATTTAAGGTTATTTCCAAAACCTATATATGTTTTAATCTTGGCCGGCACAATATAAACTCAGATGTGAACCATAAAAAAGTTAGGTAGGACTAAAATAGAAGAACCTGAAGTAATAACGCTTTTTGACCCAGGTCGGTGTTATTTACCAACATATGCATTCATATGAATTTCCTTGATGAGTGCAACAAGGTACACTCAACTATGGTGCTGTAAATGGATTTTACGGGTGAGAATACGATTGGAACTGTCACATTTGAACGAAGAAACTTCTAAATTGTTTAAAAGCACATTTGCTCTCTTCATCGGGGGAAAATTCAAACTCTTACTATGGCGCATGAAATATCTTAGACCGAAGGGGATTCAGGACTAATATTAACGTTTTTCGACCAAAATTTATTATATAAACGAAAATATGTACATAGATTTTAGATCAGAGCAAGTTTAACTGAACTCTGGCTTTGTAAATACTTAACGTGAATTAGTGAATAGACAGGCTTATATGGTACTTAAAGCGACCGTAGGTCTTCTCGGGCATACTATGTAAAGTAAAATGTCTCAAATTTAATTCAATATCAACAGAAATGCATGCTCCAACACACTCATAATTTTAGATAGACACATCGAAAACGTTATTAAACCTCTGAATCTCTTTACTATTGGCACTTAAATAATATGTACCTGATATCTGTCTACTTCCGCAAGAAAAATATCATATTGATCCATCATATTCATTGTTTTACAAAAAAAAGCTTCTCTATTTGATTTTGAAAATTACCGTGGTTAAATGATACTATCAAAGAGAATAATATATGAGCCTAGTGTTTTTCTTTTTCTAATCTAGTAGTTCTCTAATCTAGCTATAATGTTAAAAAAGTAAAATTACTTTGAAACAGATTCTTTGTTAAGAGGAGTCGAATGCCATGCTCGAGGCTATACTAGCTACTGCAATTACTTACTTACATACAATTTCCTTACATTAAAATGAAACAGAATTATATTAAAGAGAGTAATAAGTTCAAAACTTCGTTTAGTCACTGCCAATCCTGCAGACAATTCTGTTGTAAACTATAAACTAGATTTGTCCTCTAGCTCACTTCTATGTGATGGAATATTTTAGAAAGTTCTATAATATACTGCATGCTAACATTGAATTAACAGAGTGCTATATTATCTTAATAACTTTAAACTTATGGTACATTGTTTTATATTGAAACTACATTAATAAGGTTTAGTGATCATTTAAATAATTAATGCATTTAATTAATTGAAATGTTAACGCTGGATTTCAGTACTTTGGATCTTGCTATTTTAAAATGCAGCCCTTCACCTATATTGTTTGCTGTCAGATGAAAACAAAACATTTACATATGACACCAGAGTAATTTGTATACATCCATGAATGAGTCAACATTCTAAATATTTTCATGAATAATTGAATTCATGCGCAAATGAGAGTTGGCATATTATTCGTATCCACATAGTTTTACAACATTGCAATGCTTATAGTTTTAAGATTCACAAGAGTTTTTATTTTAACACATCAATATTTATATTATATACGTTGCAATGACTTTACTGTATTATTATAAATAAGAGGCAATTAATCATTACTAATTCTCTATAAGCATTTTTATAAAAATAAAACATTCATAAGGGTTGAAATGTGGTTGGTTGTAACCACTAGAACAACTGTGTTTTTAGTTTTTTATCTTTCTAGTATCTCAGGAAGATCATTAATGCTCACACGTGCCCTATAGAGAACATTAAAATTCTTTGCATGTATCAAATACCTTTAGGTAATGAAATGGGGTCGCTAGAATTGCTGCTTATTGTTTTCCATCTTCTTATTTTCCTAGAAAGATGAAGTTTCACACATTTGTACCTTATGCTCTCAACAAACAAATGAAAGATTGTTAAAGCATATTATCCACCTATAGGGTTTATAATGGGTTGCAGCCTTTACAACTACTACATTTATAAATGTAGTACAGTTAATTGTAAAAACTTGTTTCAGATTATTTGTTAAACTGCAGCTAAACCCGTTAGCAGATGTTTAGTTTATTTTAAACTTGGTTTGTGTTCCATAAATATTATTATTATTTTCCTACATTAAAAAATACTCCGGGAAACGTTTCCAATTATTCTATTTATAAAACTTTTCCTCTACTTCAACCAATATTGTAAAAAACTCAAAATTTGGACTTAGAAATAATTTTAGTAATATATATTTACTACATACCCTGTAACACTCATGGCTAAATTTAACAAAATTACAAAAACAAACATTGCAAATTTCTAAAAGGATTGTGAAAAGAATTTACTTTAAAAGTGTAAACCATAACTATTTAATTGTAATATTATAAAATTATAATAAATGTATAATATAAATCTTTCAAAAATAGGATGACTAACTAAAATCCATATCTTAATATGATTGATTATTGCATTTGGTTTTAAATGAGATTTAATTGTTAAGTCTAAATATAGATCAACGGAAGTGATTTTAATTGGTTGGCTTGTTTCAATAATCTGGGTTCAAAAATTATGTTTCAATTAATTGACTAAGATAATAATACTAATCATCATCAAACAACAGATAATTATGGTGGGGGGGGGGGGGGGTGGGGGGGGGGGGGGGTGGGGGGGGGGGGGGGTGGGGGGGGGGGGGGGTGGGGGGGGGGGGGGGTGGGGGGGGGGGGGGGTGTTTACATGTAGTACGTGCGCATAATGTTTCCAGAGCCTCTGCTACATTATAGCTGAATTTAGCTCAACAATAACCTTAATTGTTGTTTATTATTTAATAACAACTTGTCTTGTTTACATTTTATCCATAATAACAGTGTATTTTATTTTCTCAAAACAAAACTATATTATAGGCCTGTACGAGCCTACTCTACTTATTGCATTATTATTGAGTTTTTATCTCAAAAAACTAAACAATTGGTACCTGAAGATGAAATCAATGATTTCGAAATGTACATAGTAACAAAAATAAAAGTTTACAAAAAGTGTTAAAAGGTTTCATTTATATTGTATCATAAATATTTTTTTAAATTGTTTTTTCATTGTATTATATTGTTTAGATACTTCTTATTTCTTGGGGAAAATACTTCAGAGGAAAATAATTTAGTTTCTATTTTTATCACTGTCTCAATTCAAGAGGACAATATTTTGTTTACTTTTCTCCTTTGAAGTTTTACTCAAATTGGTTAATTTTCTACAAACACTTTCCAACATGACGATGTCTCTTAAAGTGGCTAATGCAAAGCGAGAACACCTCTTTTCTCAGATACAAAGTATCTATGATTTAACTAAGAAGACTTCCGATCCAAATATACTTCAGCAGTTGCTTGTCAGAGCTAAATCTATTCAGAGACTTAGACAGGAATTTTCAGCAATATTAGACTTGTGCCACGAGTTGGAATTAAAAGTAGATTCCGACTATACACCTAACTATTCCGCATTAGCGAGCGTGGAACGAGTTAGTTGTGATTACGTTTCTGCTAAACGTGCTTATGATTGAGACCAAGAGACAAGCTAAAGCTAATAAAAAGCGAAACTATTCAGCCTGCCTCCCCTCAAGTCAACGTCCGGCTACCGAAATTGGAATTAAAAAAACTTTTGACGGAGCTGCCTTGGACTTCTGTACGTTCATCAACGTTTATGAACAAGCCGTACACAACAATGCGCACTTAAGCGATGTAATGAAATTTTCAATATCTCTTGAGCGTGCTTTCAGGCGAACCACTCTCTCTGATAAAGTCGCTAAATATAACTGAGCAAAATTATGCAATCGCTTATCAGCTGCTGAAGGATCGCTACCATAATACTAGGCGTCTACTCACACTACATTTAAATCAAATACTAGACCTTCCTGTCATCTCCAGCACATCTGTGAAGAATATCCGTGCTTTCCTTAATCTCTTTCACGAACATACGCAATCACTTAAAGCACTAAACAATGACATCACTAGTAACAAACCCACTTCTCTCAGCCTTGTTATTACGCAAGATTGATAATCGGATGGTCACCCGCCTAGAACAGTTTCGAAAAAAGGAAGAGCTTCATACTTTGCCCTCGGTTGAACAAATAATTGAGTTTCTCAACCTGGAATGCAGCCCACATTGAGGACAGTAGTCTACATGACAATATTGTGGACCCCAAGAACGCTTCAAGTTCTTATCTTGGGTCAAAACCCAAATTTGATAAACCCAAATCGTCTCTTAAAAACGTGAGCTTGTTAGCGGCTTCATCTCCACCCTCCTCGGCCTATAAACAAGGCCCATCATGTTTTTATTGCCATCAGAGCGGTCATAAAATTTATGGCTGTCCCAGCTTCGGCCCAAAAGACACCTCAAGAACGGCAACGGGGATTATTAAACAGCACAACCGCTGTTCTTCTTGTTTGGGGACGCACAGATTAAGTGAATGTCAGTCTAAATTCACGTATCGAAACATGTCGTGGTCGTCATCATACCTTGCTACACTTCACTTGATCGGCCAAACACGGTCCAGTGTTAGTACGTCGGACCGCGTTCGTCCCGTTGTGGAGAACGGCCGTGACGGCGGCCGGTCTGCGCAGAAGGCAGTGCAACACCTACACCTGCTGTCCGCCCTCCGCCTGCGACCACAGCGCTCTCACCTCCTAGCCCGCCGAACACACCACACTACACGCTCATGGCACACTGCATCAAGAACCTCGCCCCTAGTACCACGGTTCTTCTGGGTACTTCTCTTGTCAAGCTCACCGCCTCTAACGGACAAGCTTATGTCTTTCGTGCCTTAATTGATTCAGGAAGCATGCTAAATTTATTAGCGAGAAAGCCTCCCAACTGTTGGGTACACAGCGCCGTCCGACCACTATTAATGTCGCCGGCCTTTCTCAAACCTCTGCTCACACTCGCGGATTTTTAACTCTGGGCGTGGAAAACTCTTGCTGGCCACCCAGTTGCCGCCCCGCACTCGTTCCACATATTGCCACAAATCACTGTAGACCTCCCACGAGTACAAATATCTCAGGAGGTCATGAATAAGGTTAAAAATATTATACTGGCTGATCCAACCTTCCACCTCCCTGGTGGCATTGACGTGCTTATTGGTGGAGCGCTATTTCCACATTCTTACTCACGAGACTTACTCTCTTGGTCTCAATTTACCTCACGCCCTGGGCACCTGTTTTTGGTTTCGTGCTGATGGGGACGGCTCCCTGCACATCACTGACGCAGTGAGCGTGTCTCTACTATGGCTGTCTCTCTTCTCTCGACTGCTGAGTTGGACCTCCACGCCTCTCTGCAGCGTTTCTGGACACAAGAGGAACTGCTTACTCCCAGTAAAAGGTCTGCAGAGGAAACTCAATGCGATGAATATTTTTCTACCACGCACTCCAGGGACCGTGAGGGTCGATATATGGTCCGCCTCCCTTTCACGAACACCAGTACTCATCTGGGAAATTTCCAAAGTTCATGCTGAAAGTAGACTATTCACTCGAGCGCAAGCTCCACGCTCCCACTAATGTGGAGTATTATAATTTATATTTTGATTTTATACATGAATATCTCTCATCTAGGCCATATGCAGGGCTGCCCTAGCTCCTGAAAACTTAAGCACTCCCCACTACTATCTGCCACACCACGGTGTTTTTAAGGCACAAAGTAGCACCACCAAACTACGCGTCGTTTTTGACGCCAGTGCCAAAACCAGTTCCGGACTCTCTCTCAACGACACTCTGTTGACCGGACCTAAACTGCAAAATAATATTTGTGACATTCTTCTGCGCTTCCGCCTTCAGAACGTAGTGTTCTCTTGTGACATCAGACAGATGTACCGCCAAATCAAGGAGCATCCTGACGATCAACATTTCCAACTGATATTATGGCGTGATCACCCCACCGACTTGATGTCCACGTTCAAGCTCACGACAGTTACCTACGGCCTGAACTGTTCACCCTACTTGGCCATCAAAACGCTACATCAATTGGCAGAAGACGAAGGTCACCGCTACCCCAATGCTGCTGAGATTCTCAAGCACCAGAGCTACGTCGACGACCTGATCTGCGGAGCTGAGACTGAAGAACTCGCCGCTGAACTTCAAGATCAACTCATCAAACTCCTTCGGCTCGGTGGCTTTGAGCTCCGGAAGTGGGTCTCGAACTCTCCGAGACTTCTGCAACACCTTCCTGAAGATCATCGGGAAATCCCAGTTTTTCTGCAACCCTCTCAGGAGCCTCATTTCTCTATTTTGGGCCTAAAATGGACCCCTCTGACTGACACGTTTACGTTTAATTTTAATTTTTCTTGTGAAAACCCCACTAAGCGTAAAGTGTTAAGTCTTATTTCTCAAGTCTATGACCCCTGTGGTTTTTTGGCGCCTTGTATAATGCTCGCAAAAATTTTATGCAACTCGTATGGATTTCTGGCATAGATTGGGATGATCCGCTCCCTCCAGAAATATACCAAAAAATGGCACGCCTTTTTATTTGAACTTAAGCACGTTGCTACTATTACAATTCCTCGTGCTATCCCCTACTCTGCTGCTACTCACTGGGACTTGCACGATTTCTCTGACGCCTCAGAACTAGGCTATGCTGCTGTAGTCTACATCCGCTCTACTTCCAATGACACGGTGCACGTAAGCCAAGTTATGGCTAAAACTCGCGTCGCTCCTCTCAAAAGAGTGACGCTGCCCCGACTGGAGCTATGCGCAGCTCATCTCCTGGCCCAACTTGTGAAATATTGTGTTACTCAACTAGCTCCCACCCGCAAGTTTGGTTCTATTGTTTGCTGGTGCGACTCTACTGTGACCCTCGCGTGGATCAAAACACCTTCTTATCGCCTCAAAACCTATGTGGCTAATCGTGTGGCGCAAACTCAAGAGCTTGTGGCTGTGGATTGCTGGCGCTACATACCCAGTGCTTCCAATCCTGCTGACTGCGCCTCCCGTGGGATCATTCCCTCTCAATTGGTGGATCATCCCCTTTGGTGGCATGGACCCGACTGGTTACGTCTCCCCTCCTCGGCCTGGCCAGATACTGATTCCAGCCTGGACTCGGTCTCTCTGGAGGAGCTAGGGGAGCTGAAGCATTCCACTCCTGTCATTGCCTTGGCCACAGCACCGCCTACGTGGGACCTCCTCATCCAGTACTCTTCCTGGAGGAAATTGTTGCACGTGATGGCATACGTCTTGCGTTTTATCCACAACTGTCGTTCACCAAACCGCCACTTCGGGCCTCTCTCCAAGACAGAACGGGACTCCGCCCAGCTGCGAATTTTCAAGACCGTGCAAGAGGAAGCTTTCACTGAAGATCTGGCTCTACTGCGGGACCGAAAAGACGTGTTCTACCAGACTTCAACGCCTCGCCCCATTCCAGGGTCCGGATGGACTTCTCCGCGTCGGCGGCAGACTGCGCCACGCTGACCTCCCGCCGAACATGTCTCACCCGTTCATCCTGCCCAAGAAGCACCCTGTTGTGGACCTCCTCATTGACCATGTCCATGTCAAACATCTCCTCTCTGGCGCGCAGCTTACTCTCTCTCTGCTCTCCCAGCAAGTCTGGATCCTCTCTGCACGCAGCGTGGTGAGATCTCGCATTTTTAGATGTCTCACATGTTTTAAGAATCGGCCTAAAAATAACGCCCCTCTCATGGGCGACCTCCCCAAAGCTCGCATTACTCCAGCCCGAGCTTTTCTCTCCACCGGCATGGACTATGGTGGCCCCTTTTCGCTCAAGGTCCATAATTTACGCTCTGTCCGCATTATTAAGGCCTATATTTGTATTTTTGTTTGTATGGTTACGAAGGCCGTTCACATTGAGGTGGTGACGGACCTGTCCACCGAAGCTTTCCTTGGTGCTCTCACTCGCTTCGTTTCTCGTCGTGGCCTGTGCACAGACCTTTATAGTGACTGTGGCACAAACTTCGTAGGTGCTAAAAATGCCCTACACAAAATCCTCACGGCTGACCAGCGCAAAGTCCAAGACTTTGCTGCTGACCGTTCAATGCGATTCCACTTCAACCCTCCTGCTGCTCCCCATCAAGGTGGAATTTGGGAAAGTGCCATCATCAAGAATGCTAAACACCATTTAAAACGTGTCATGGGACTCCACATACTAACTTTGTCTCAATTCATGACGCTCACAAGTCAGGTTGAAGCGATGCTCAACTCCCGCCCGCTCACCGCTCTCTCCAGTGATCCCAACGACCTTCTCCCACTGACGCCTGGACACTTCTTGATCGGCTCTCCTCTGGTTTCCGTGCCTGAAGAGAACTTGCTGGACATGCCCACGAACCACCTTTCTCACTGGCAGCTGGTTCAAGCGCTGCACCAACGTATCTGGAAGCGTTGGCAGCGAGAATATCTCCAGACTCTTCAGCAGCGCCTCAAGTGGAGCACTCCTTCCCGCAACCTCCAACCTGGAGACCTCGTCCTGGTGCATCAGGATACTCCCGCTCTCTCTTGGCCCTTTGCACGGGTCACTGATGTCACTCCAGGAAAAGATGGTACAGTTCGAGTGGTACATCTCAAGACCTCAAGTGGAACTCTCACTCGTCCAGCAGTGAAGGTGTTTCTCTTACCTCACCTCTACAATTAATTAACTGTCTCTCTACCACCGCCTATATTGCTCTTTCTCTCATTGAATCCCAAGGTGATTCAAGGCGGCCGGTATGTTAAGTATTATTGCGTAAATAACTTGTTTTTTTTCCTAATATGAAAAGGCTACTTTTATTGAACAATAATTATGTATATATTTTTTGTGCAACTTGTACTCTATATTTGCCTTTATTTACTAAACTGTATATACTACATTAATCCTATATCTCTTTCTGCGGCCTAGCGCCTACAATACCATTCCTTACTGGATTAAAATATTCACGTACAGTGACAGACCAATGAACCATTGTTTCCCGAATCAGCTGTTTACCAATCAATCACAACGGTTGACTTATCAATTGCCCACCTTGCAAGCGTAGGCACGCTTGCTCGTTATACTCTCGGTCCCGCCTGGGGCACTTATGTACTCTCTAGCCACTGCTGACCATACTTACTCTCTCCCCCATGTGTTACTCTCTCACTTAAAATATTAGTTTATCTCTATTTGTTGTACATTTACATTAACATTAAAGTCAGTGCTCTGGATTGGCAATCTCTACCAGAAACGTCTCTGCTCCCGGACACCCGCGTCTACCGTGCTCTACAGGACTGGCCACAGTGTTACGAACTATTCGTTTGCGGTCGTATTGTGCGTGAGTGAATCCGTGAAGGACATCTTCCGTCTTCACGCCTGCCGACAAGACAGCAGCCTACTTCCACACTTACTGATCACAACCTGGCCCTCAACAACAGCAGACTACGGTTAGGTACCTCTCATGAAAACAAAGGTAACTGTTTATTTTCTTCACTTTATTTGAATATGCACTGTTCATAAACTCATTATGTGTAACCTGGTGAACTCTTGTTAAAATCAGTGTGTTCGGCGTCTTCACTGCCTAGTGTGAAGTGGTCCTTCTTAATCGAGCCTCTAAAATATTATCTCACGGTTCTCATAACCAAAATTCATTCTTTTCATGACCTGTAAATGTGAAGCTGGTAATTAATGAATGGGTAACTAGACCAATGGTAGGTAAATATATAATTTAAAATTTCAGTAAGAAATACTTCTTTACCAAAAAGAAAGGTTGCCTCCATTTAATTTTAATTATTACGTGAGAAAAAATACTGCCCCGACACGTTTAAATAACCGTTCACTGTTATTATTTATTAAAAATATATTAATATACCAATATATTCATTTTTAAATTAGTTTGTCAATTAACTGTATACAGATTCGACAGAGACAGTAAACAGGCGAACATATGTAACAATACTTATTCAATTTTTGAGTAAAAATAATTTATGTTTCTTCCTTTACCATAAGGAAACTATTTAGTAATTTTCTGGTCAGTGGAATCTTTTTGTAAAAACTTTTTGTACCGACGACGGGCATACTGACAATTATACAGACAGATGGACTGCCTTTTGAAATAGTATTCCCAAAATCAATAATGTTTTACTTTGAATCACTTGGATTGCATGTAATATGCATTGTTTAAGGCGGTTTTACACCCAGGCAATCAATTGTGAGTTAAAGTTTGAAACCGAATAGCGATTCTACACCAGAATATCACTATAATACTCGTAAAAATATTTTTAAACACAAAAATAGATATTTAAATATTTTTGCCTATATTTTACTCCATTTGAGGTTACAACCTCGTTAGTGGTGACGAAACTGTAAAGCAAAGTCAAATGCAAATGCGTTTTTGTATTAATGTATGTACTTTTAACGTCTGATTTGTAACACTAACTTCATTAACTATAATTATGACAGTTGGAAATATGGCAGCATTATTTCACGGGCAAGTTTGCCCCAGTTCAAGTTCACTGAAAGGAAGGTAATGAACGCTGAAGTAACCTCTGAGCATCATTAGAGTTGTTTTTTCGGTCGGAATAAATTTAGGAGATTCATTGCTTGTTTAAAATATATGTTTAAATAGCTGCTTATTTTAACATTTAAAGGTGATTCTGTTTCCTCATTCCCTAATAAAATGAGTCTAAGGAATATTTAAATCTCACTTGGCAAGTCCTCAGGGAAGTTACATATCATATGAAATTAACCTAGATTTAAATGTGTGAAATTAAAAAAAAAGCTTTACACCAATAGATATATAAACACATTTGATAGATTTGTTAGGGACATACAGATTTTGGACTTCAAAACAAACATATGTATTTTTATAATATTATAAGATAGAATTAACTAACTGAATCGCGGGGTCTCTCTCTCTCTCTCTCTCTCTCTCTCTCTCTCTCCTCTCTCTCTCTCTCTTCTTTCACTCCCCCTCTCCACTTTTTATTTTTGCATTAAACCTCATTAAAGACGTAATAAATTAATATTTTTGATGGTCAACCAATATGATGAGAAAAGGAAATAAGAGACGAATGTTTTTGGTAATGCTGTAAAATTTGATTACCTATCTTAAGCATAAGCAACTTTGTACTGATGAAATAATTAGTTTTCCTTACTCACAAATATATGTATGACAAATCACTCCCCTATTAAGTTAATTATCATTTACTTTGCTTTCTTAAGGATAAATAATAACATAAAATAAACATCATATTTAAATTTATGAGCTCAGAACTCATATGGGCTTATTAACTACAACAACTAGGGAAAGAGGACATATTTTAAATTATGAATAAAACAAAATTACTGTATATAATTCTTATCAAACCAATAATTTGCAGACGTCTTTCTATCTGATGTTCTCTTTAAAAAAAGCAGGAATATTGTCTATCTAGTCAAATTTTTTAAATATATTATGACGATATTTTGAAACTAATCTGAGAGATGCAAAACCCGATTTATATTAGCTCTGTGTGTGAAGTTAATTCATTTATAAGGATTGAGTATTGGAAATCGAGTGTACCCCAGCAATGTGTCATCTGGAGCTTCAAACAAACAATGTAAGTTAACGTTGAAATGTCGTAATAATATACTTTTACTGTTTATATACTTTTTCAACTTTTACTATTTATTATACACAGCTGTATGTGTTAAGTCGTAATATATTTTATTACAATGACGGTAAAAATAATCTCTCCCCTTAATGCAAATTTAACTTTTTTTTTTTAAAGTAGGGCTATGCGGCGGCGTTGAATTAAAATAAACATGGTAATCACAATGGAGAATAACTTGTTCTTGTTGCGCTAGATTAATATACTAAATCAATAGGATGCTTTTTGCTTCAATTCATTCCTTTCTGCATATGTAATATTCCAATTCTATCTATTAACATAAAAATAAACCATAACACTTGGTATTCCTCTAAATAAGGAGACTGGCAACAAAAATATACTGCATTATTAGTACAATATACACGCAAAATATATACATAAAATTGCTACAAACTATACTAACTCTTACTAACTAAATACAAGTTACTTACATTAGTAACTACACAACATAGTTTAATTATTATTATCTTTGTATTTAGTATAACAATATGAACTACCATTGTATTTAAACCATTTAAACCATTGTATTGTACATGTTTTCGACATTGAATACGACTTAAAAACCAAAACTAGTGTATGTACTATAAGATATTTATAAAGACTTCTAGTGTGCTATTTATATGTGTGTGTATATATGTAAAGAAAGAAACTTTATTTCTCCAAAATATGTTACCACATTTAAACCAGCATTACCAACAATATTGTTAACAAATATAATAATAACATAATAACATTATAATATAATATAATGTTTTATATATATATATATAGTATTTTGTTAAGTTAAATATATTGTCAAACCTTTTAACAAAAAACAGTTGATACTGTAGTCCTTTCATTATACCCAGACTGAGGTAACAATAAATAACACAGTATACACTTATTCTTGACGCTTTATGTTTTTCTCAGAAAGAGAAATACACAAAAAAATTGAATGACATCATACGAAATGTCAATTAGGTCGGAAATAAAAGATATAAACTTTAAAAAAATATTGTATTATGCATAGGTACATAAATTTGTATAGTAATAATTTCATATATAACTCCTTTTATAAGTATTTTTATATATATGGTTACGTTTCAGGATTATTCTTTTCAGCGTTTTGAGTATTTGTAAACACTAAGGTGGAAAAACTGAAATGTGAAGAATTTCCAATAAACTGCAATATAACCACACTTAGCTTGATTGGTTTTTATTTATCAAACTAATTTACAAACGCCAGTCTAATATATTTTTAATTTTGTTCCTTTTATCACTTAATAATATATACTTTTAATCTAAATGATCGAAGATGGTAAACTTTTAGATTGTAATAAAAACTTGCAAATGTTAAAACTTAATTTTTTAACTAATAAATACACTTCTAAACTTTACATCATAAAACTAAAATTAAATATTTACATAAACTGAGTTACAGATGTATGAACGAAAAGATAGTTGATAACAATAGAGAGTCATAGTTTATTATTGAATAAAATTTAAAAGGTACTGTCTTGAGACAGAATTTCAGATCATTAAAGTTGTATTACTCCCAATATTTGATGTTGACTGCTGCCATTTACGCAAATGTATCTTAAAAGTTAGTTGATTAAGCGCACATGTAATTAGCACACACCCAGAATAAAATACTCAATTCTGTGTTATCTGAAGCACAATCTAAAGAGCTATTTCTGTTACGAGTAAAAATACTAATAAAATTCGTAATGTGGCAAAACACACATATAGGCCAACATTATTTTTGAATTCTAAATCAATATTTCTCATTTCGGATCTACACAACTTTAAAATGTAATGAGATAATTTGTGACTGTAAACAAAACTAAACTAATTTACTTCGTTGAACTTTAAACCCATTTCCTGAAGAGTGCTTCAGAATCAAACATCTCATTGAAGGTGTATTATTCTACATTTAATGCAAATTCTTGTTACAACAGTCCAATAAATTTATAATAAGCCATCACCAAGTTGCAAAAGTGTAATAATTCAATAGTTACGTTCTATTGGGTCCTTCGATACTCTGATATATCGGTTTATAAAAGTATAATCCCTGATACGCAATGAAGTGTTTATACTGAAAGTATTGAACGATAACCTAAAAGTAATTTGTTGTACAAACACTAGGGGTGTAAACAGCGGGTGTTTACCAGGCAATGCCGTAAAGCGTGTGGCCGGGAGCTGATGTGTACAAATGGTATTGGCGTGTTGTGCATTCTTGGAACTGATCTCCCTTATTTCCATATTAACTTTGTATTTCCCTTTATAAACAATCTTTAAAGTACACAATATGTTTGCTTTATATTTTGATCTATCTCATTCATCTTTTTGTAAGAATTTAAAAGCTCACTCGTGCAATGCAATGAAGTGCCCTAATTGTCTTAAATGTTTTTATAAATTTCGTGAATTGTTATGTTTATCGACACAGCTAGAAATTTAGTTTCTTTCTTAGGTAGTATTAACCGATGGCCTACTTTCTTGTGCTGCAACTTCCACGAAACTAGTAAGTATAGAGTGATCTTAAACTAAAGTAGTTCACAAGAAGTTGCATTGAACCATAATGCATTATTTTAATGGAAAATAGTTTGTAACATGTGAACTTACCAGACACGACTGCATTCATATTCTGTAGTTTACTTAAACAACAGACTAACTGACTACACTTACTTACTGTGAGTTAATGGGGATTATTATTTAAAACATATGAGTGGCAATATATAGCTACAATTTACAAGCATAACTAGCTTTGTGAGAATATATATGTACCTTAAATTTCACATGTCAAAGGGAACACTTAAAAGCCATATATTTTTATTGGATAATATCTTCATAAGTAAGTTCTTTGTACAACATTGAACAACTTCCAACGTCGACTCTGCGTTATGTTTCAAACAGAAAAAAAGGAAATTAAATCGTTCTCACTAGAACATTAAATAATTGTCAAGAAATGTGATATTGACAATGTTATAGACTTTTTAAATATTGTTACTCCATATTTTAAAATATCAGATGAAAAACAGAAAACAAATCATGTTTAGACACTAAGCTGATTCTATCCATTTTTGTATCTAAATGTTTATTGGAGAAGTTTGACTCCAAAAATGTAAGCTTAAAAAATTAATAAAAACTGAAACTAGATAGTGTAGGTTATAGGTAAATTTGACACATAAAAAAATACGAAAAACCTTTTACACCAAGAGCAAAATTTGGATTGTTGTTTGAATTTTATCTCATACACAAATAAACGTATAATAAATAAATTCAATCAGAGGTTTGTCTATGCTTTCTGAGACGAAGGTGCAGATGGAAAAAACTAACAAGAAAATTTAAGGACTACGGATGTTTCTCATGAGAATATATTGTTTATAACAATAAGGCTTAATGGTTTATCGAATAAACGTTGATAAAAGATTGCTTCAGATTGTATCATTGGATACGAAGTTATTTTTCTTATCAAATAAGTAGAACTATGATATACGAAATTTCCACGCAACACTTTTCCAGTTAGTCCTAAATGTTCGAGTGTAATTATACAAATTCACAAAACTGATTCTCATAAACTAATTATAAACTACTGATGTGGATATAATTTTAATAATGGTCAATGTTATATATTTAGAGCGTAAAAGATATTTTTCACATTTTTACATCAACAATAAGATTTTGTGATACACATTTTATGCCGGTAAAATAGCAGGGTTTTGTACTTCATACGTTACGTTTTAATTAAATACACAATTACGATGTATTAAGTTACCTAAGCTACGATAATGGAAGTTTCATAGTTGCTAAAACTACTAATAACTAAATAAAATTTTAAAAAATCACGCATTGAATATACATTGCTGTGGCTTCGTGCTGTATGCGTATTAACTAAATCCTCTCCACGGCAACAAGCCAAATAATCCTAGACTGCTAATATGTAATACAAGTGATATTTTTAAACAATAAGTAATTATTAGGTTTCCAGTAGACTCTTGATAATTTGTAAAGCTTAACAAACTAAACATAACTATTATTAAAATAAGAAACAAATTACAAAAAAAAGTTGCTGTATTGGGCTACAAAATGATACTTCTTAATTCATGATATTTAATAGAGTACATAATTTAATATAGCTATCAATAACATGGTATATATAAAGAGTTGTATAGCTTTCAGAGTTAACATCAATGAAAAATAGGGGCGTTCTATTGTTATCATTTCGACAGCTACACTTGTAGAAAGATTGTATAACAGCCTATTACAATTGACCTCATAATGTACTTAAGAGAACTTACTACGTAAATGCCACCCTGGCTTTGGGTGTAGTTTATGTTGCAACTGTGTACATGTATATATATATATATATATATATATATATATATATATATATATATATTGGTCATCTCGCTATACAATTTCGTTTTAATATAGTAGAAGTTTAAAGTTCCTTAATTAATTAATTTAAAACATTCCAAAATGTAAGCAAATGAGTGAATTATATAATCCCTACAATATTTTCTAAGATTTTTTTACTAAAAATTGTTCGTTTTTCCAACTTTTTTCGAGTTATAACGTAACTTATTACTACATCTGAATTTTTAATCGCCAAGAAGTAGCGAAAGAAATACTGAAACAAGTTTAAAATTTGTACAAAAAATATATCCTATTAATATACCATTTACATTCATTGTATACATTCGTACGCTACAGACTTTCAATGATTAAACAAATAAAATAAGAAAATCAATACTTTAAAATATGGTGCCACAGACCAAATAAACTATATTTTGGAATACTTGTAGCAACTCAAAGATTAAATTGATAATTTCTTTGTATGTCAGATGCTTTTGAGATATATATTACATGTATATATCACAAAGAAAGGTAACTCCTAAGTGAGTTGTGATAGTATATTAAGTTTTTTCCGGCTGAGCCGAAGAGACAATTTTTACTAGTTTTTTTTTATTTATAACCAAATCATAAATAATTTTAATTTTGTACATTGCTGAATGGAAGATTAACCAATTTACGCAAAAAGGAAAAGGAGATGTGATTCTACGAACGATTCCGGTCACGGCCAAGTCAGTTCTCTCAGCGGCTTGGTAGAACGTGATATTTAGGTTCCGATGTTGAAGATACAAACGTGTGGGAAATATCCGCTGGCTTCCTGAAACATTTTTAACGTATATATACATATTTAGAAATTGTACGGTATTAATAAAATATTACGCTTATATAAGGTCTGAATGACAACAATTTGCCTTAATATTTCAGTCTCTGGAACTATACTTTGTATTCTAAATTTATATTATTTCTATAACGATTACAGTTGTTATAAAGAGAAAATAATAAATAAAAACAACATTATATAGAACGTAATTATTTCTGTTTTATTTTATTTTGTTTACTTAACTCCAATATGCTAAGACACGTGTTAGATATATGTGGCATATACCAAATTATATAATTTTCATTTCAAAGTTGTAGGATGTAAAAGCTTTTTATATATTCCTTACCTTTTACAAGTAAACTAGACGCATTAAGAGCACCACACTTTCAGAGATCAAGGAAGCGGAGTAATGCTCAAGTTAAGCCAGCCAACTTTAAAGTTCATGGTTAATGGAATCCAGGGACGAGATTATTTGTCTTCCATGTTTAAGACTATACGAAAATGTGACATGCAATTTTGTTAAATATTTTAGGATTTACTTGCTCCTTTTTCATTCCGATGATGATTTGTTTAAGTACAAGTTAATAAGGACATTTCAATTCTTTATACCAAGTATAATAAATTATAATTTATAATAGGGTAAACGGTGAGTACCTTCGATCTACTATACGTGGTAGATTTACTATCCACTTCCGGTATTCGGGTTAACTTTGTAAATATTTAATTTTAAGTATGAACTTTGTATGTATATGCAAATTATAATAGTATTTACCAATATGGGAACTTATTTGAAATATTCTAACTTAATGAGAAATAAAGTACATAATGCAATATTTATATTTATAAACTTTGTTTTTGATAATTAAAATGAAAAGTGATCTTGGACGTGGTATTACTCTTTCAGGCGAAACGGTTTTTATTTGAGTAATTATTGTATTGGCCTAAAGTTATTGGTTGTTTCAAGTGGTTTCGTGCACATCTAGTTTTGCGGTTGCAGCATTTTGAGGTGGTTGTCACTTCGTACTCAGTTTTGACCCAGAAGAATATACTGCACTTTTATAGGAGAATTATGTCGTGGATATAAGCGTACGCGAGCCAAGATGTTGTAGTTCAGTTACAACACGTTTTTATACTTTTAAACTTTGTTTATAAGAGTTTTAACTTATAGTATTATTATATTTGCTAGTCCCTACAATGAAATTATATGTAATATACATATATACGTTTAAAAAAATTAAACCTCCCTAAATTATACAAAAGATTCAGTTTACAAATATTTAATACTCTTTAAAAATAAAAACTTGCCAAAACTCGAAGTCCCTGTTTCGGATCCCAGAGCTAGAGCTTAAACCCCGTACGTTTGGCACAATTTTCAAAAGCTATAATTAACAAAAACATTAAATTTATGAATAAAGCTTTGACTTTTCAAAATGGCGAGAAGCACCGTAACTAATTAAGGATTTTACACAAAACCTTGTATTATATGAATATTTTAAAATAAAACAGTGAATTTAGGAAAGTCTTCATCAACATTAAAATTATAGTGTATAGAAACGTATTTATTAAAATGTACTTACTCCAAAAAAGTTAATTATGTTAAAAGGGTAAAATGCGTTTTATTAAAAAACAATGCATTGAAGCCTATATAATTTGATTACTCATTGTAATAAATTTTGAAATTCAAATGGTTTTATATTAAAACCATGTGCCCATCTATCTCTAATGGCTTTTAAGTAAGAGCTGAAACAGAATTGGTTAATGGCTAAAGTTAAAATGTATTCTGTATTAATGAATTTATTAACGTAACTTTATGTCAAATGATACGTAGACATTATATGAAAAATATTAACCATTTCAAAATGTGGATCGAAACATAGCGAGATTGACGGATTTTTAAATATGTTGTATCAAACGTTTTACAGAACAATAACAGATGATGTGTAAAATCATGCAAAGACCAATTATTAAAGTTTCCGGCCAGGTAAACTTTTTTTCATTTTATATTATTTATTTTAAGTAAATTTTTTCCAACATTTTTATGATATTATTAGTAGTCTGTTTAAAGACTGTTGAATCTTTATCCTTATGATAGAAAAAAAAGATAAAAGAAATTTTATTTATGGGTAAATAAGAAAAGCTTTAACAGTATAAAAGAGCTGGTAAACCTTAATAATTGTAGTTTGAGGTGTTATAAATAAATAAATAAAAATGCCTTTATTGAAGCGTTTCTCAGTATAACAACTGCTTTACAGAACAGCTCTTGTCATATCTTACACTATTTACGATACTAGGAAATAAAAATATAAACTAAAACCTATAGACTAAAGAAAACACCCAAACAAGACAAATACATTACTGTACAATCATGTTTCTTAATTTACTTTTAAAAACAATAACAGAAGTCTGCTTAAGGTTCTGAGGGAGGTCATTGTACAACTTTGGGCCAAAGTAAGAAAAGCTCTTCCTCCCAAACTCATGATTGACTCTGGGAAAGTGAAGCAGGTCACCATGGCGGACACTGCGTTGAGAGACCTCCTCCTGAAATTGGAGCTTCTCGCTCAGGTTATCTCGGTTCCTCAATGGAATCTCGGTTGTAGGTGTCGAAGATGACACTCAATGTGAGATCATTTAACCGAAACGATTCCAGTACAGATATATTGTGACATTATTTTAGTTTTATTAAGTAGTATTATTAAATACATGTTTAATAGCTATGCATGGCGTTGAACCACAATTTTCGTGGTATGATTCTTTTATTTTATCCTATATTATATATATATATATGTGTGTGTGTGTGTGTGTTGTGTGTGTGTGTGTGTGTGTGTGTGTGTGTGTGTGTGTGTGTGTGTGTGTGTGTGTGGGTGGGTGGGTGTGTGTGTGTGTGTGTGTGTGTGAATGTGAGTGTGTGTTAGCTTAGTTGTTTACCTGAGGAAAGGATCAGATTTCAGATATCAGATATCAAAATGTAATGCTACTCACATCTTGTAACAGTCAACAACGACAATTATACTGAAATTCATGTGTTCATATACATATTTCGTCGAATAGTACAACAGCCAGACCTTCAAGGAACGTATAGTAACAAATAGCTATTACCGCATCCTACGGTACATTCGAGCCCAGCATTGTAATAAAATTATGTAATAGTACTAAAATGAATTGGAAGTTGTCTTCTGACATTATTCTTATACAGGCAGTTTTCAGTGCAAATATTTCTTTGCGAGCTTCAAGATAACTATGATAAATATAGAAGGAAATTGTTTTATTTCATACACATTTATATTCAAAGTATACACATATATTTATTTCTAAGTCACCTGATCAAATTGCAATAATTTACGGTACGATATTACTACAACTAAGGAGAAAAGAGTATGTTTTCTGTGATAGAACTCAAATTCTGTATTGATTGTGAGTAAATCTGATTGCAGTTATGTGAAAGGTCTCATGACACCTTCTTATAACCCCGGGCGATGACGTCATTTACACACTCACTGTTTGACCTTACAAGACAAAACATTTGTGTAAAAAAAAACATTTCTTTTATATTTACAAACTTTTTTATACTACCGTAGAACTCTATGTTGGTTATATAGAAATTTTATCATGCAAAATTTTAATTCTATAAGTTTATTTCCTCTTAAGGTACCGTGGAGACAGAAAGGGAAACATAAATTACATTTCAGCCCATTGACTGATAGGATCACGTTCAGCCAGATCTTATTGCAAAAGCATGTTAATTAATATAATAGGGATGAAATTTATTATATACAGTGTATTTAATTATGCATTGAATACCTTTTCGATTGTATAGGAGATGAAGTGTAAAGTATTGATTAATATTATATAACTACTATTGATATTGTACTTGCTACTTCAAAATGAACTATTATTCAAAATTAAAAGTCAGCAGATAAATGTATTCTCTATGTATCCTGCGAATATTAGATGAAGTATATTAATATGTCACATGGTACAGTTTCATATGACCACTAATTTTATCCAAAGATTTATTTATTCTACACTTTTAACGCACGTGGTTACACGTGGGTTAGAGGCAGACGATGTGTAATTCAAAAGTTACGTTAACGTACAGAAAATTCTGCTGGCAACCAGAGTTTGAAGCGGTTTGTCTTGTACCTGCCATTCAATTTTAAGGTGATGCTCATTAAGACTCGTATACAACCACACTTTTTCTGCTGTGACATCGTGATGAGTGACATTATTGTTTAGTAATTGGACAGACTCCAAAGTTCTTAGAACTACTGTATTATATTTATTTTTCATCTCAGATGTCATGAGCACGTTACATAATATTTTCAGCAATTATCACTATGAAACTTCACCCAAATTCTCTCTATTGTACATTTCATTATTAAAACCGAATATCCTATTTTTAGTCCAATTATTTCAACTTATTCTTTTATATTAGTGAATGACCTTCGAGAAGGAGAGCCATATTACTAACAATTCCAATTAATCGTTTAACAGTTTATAATATGTTTTTTCATGTTCAGGCTAGTCGCCTTTGGAACGCTCTCCTAATGACATTAGATATATATTGAGGACTCTTCTGGTGGGAGAGGGATTTAGGAGCTTGCTGCCGAAAGTACTGTGGGCATGGCGAAGCAATTTGTTCCTTGATACAAAAAAATTACACATCTCTAAAGCACAGTGTGTAAGAGTAAATAACGCTAACCCTGGTGTGGTACATGTAAAACGGTCTTTCAATAAGATTTAAAGATGGAAACCATTTTATGTTTTTAAAAAGGGGGTAAAACAAGAAGACTTGGCAAACTATAAGCTCTCACAACCTCAGTGTTTAGGCTTTTTGAAGCTATGAAAAAACACTTTAAACAATGATCTCATTAAACAAATATTAAAGTAACGCGTTTTACGAGGATTTAGTTCTGTAACTTTATTATTATAGTAAGTAATCATAAATAAATTAATTTATGAACTATTAGATTTTATGTCATAATTATTGAATTTTCCTTGTTCAAATATGTGTTCTTATTTTAAAAAAGACAGTGTATTTGACTCTTTATTTACGTAACTGTATCGTGACAGAGCACGTTTTAATATTTTATTTTTATCTGTGTTGTTATGTATATTAGTTAAGCAAACAATAGTGTGTCAATAAAATGGTTATGTAGTAATATGTTGCGATTTCCTTAACCTACACAAAACACAAATACTATATATATATATAATTTTTTACTTCATATCTCGAAATTACATTTTTTGCGCATAACTCTTTATTTACATTAGTTATTCAATTGTTCCGTTCGCTTTACAATTTAAGCCTCGGACAAGCGAGCAATATAAATAATTACAATCGAAGATACTGTTTCATCTGAAGTAATTATTAAACCAAGTTCTGTTACAATACAAAGATTCTTACACATAAATTGACTTGTATTGTGTATTATACTTTTTGCCTACCTTCTGCTACAGTCTCATAAGAAACTTATATGTTTTTAAATAAAAATATAAACATAATATTAGTAAATCAGATTTAATGGATTTATTGAGTTTTCACAACCTTATGTTTTGGACTAAGAAAATTATAATTTATTTTTTATCGTTAGCTACTGAGTCATTGTATTCAAATCTACAAATATTCCATGTAATAAAAATACTACAATTACTTTAATATTCTGTTAATATTACTTTATTTACAAACGTATTAGACATATATAGTTATTGAATTATTGAACAAAAAGTGTTCTTTTTATATTATTATTCATACAATTAGTATCAAAATTTTAGATGGTTAAAACTAATAGATGGACTTACTAGCAGTTTAATAAATTTTTACTTCTATGTTGTATTATGAGAATTCTGCAAATAAATGTTTAAAATATTATATTACTAATATTTTAAAATAAATTAAATTTATGGGTAATTGACAAATTTACTAAAAAACACCAACAGCTAAAACAGACATGTATTATACAAATTTTACAAACACTTAAAACAATAAAAGAAAACTTTATCATTCAATATCAAAAATTGGCCCGTGCTTTAAATCTTTCTTTATGTAAGGGAATACTCAAAATGCTAAGGAGTGCTGAAATAATAACGTAACAGTTAAACTGCGATTTCTAGATTGTTATCAAGTTTGCTGCTTATTCCTTTTTACCTAACCCCCGTAAGCCTAAACGCAAATATTCATAATATAATACTGTATGAAAGAGCTTGTTATGGTCAAAAAGACGAAGTTTGCCTCTCAAAACTAAACATACATTTGACTAAGTGTATTTATAAACGTATAATTTTCAAATAAATGAGCTATAGATTTCATATCTTTCTGAGTACGCTACACGGTGTGACGAAACGTTTTGTAGCAGTCTTATGAAGTGTTAATAATAGCATTATAAATAACTAATTTAAAACTGGTAGTGGAACACTATATCCTTCTGGTATACGATTTATCAGCTGCCTAATAAATTTAAGGAGCCATAATGAGAGTTAAAGAAGGCTATTTACTGATTAGTTCCCGCGATTTCCCTGAATGGCAAACTGAAAGAAACGGCAGATTATTAGCTTCACTAAATTTGTCAATAGAATGCAGTAATCTTGAACTGAGCCTGGGTATTACCAAAGGTATTAACTTGAATACGAAATCAAACGCTCCTATTGATTTGGGACAAAATTAAGAAGACTTACTTTTTAAGGGACAGTGCTTTGCACCGTATCTGAGAATCAGTCTTTAAAAAAAATTGGTATCCTAAGTATCAAGCGACTATAGGTTAATTCTTAACATATCAATGGCAAATCTAGAATGCCATGGAGCAAAAGAAAAGTAGGCTCAATATTAACCTTGACAAAATACTTTACTGACATTAAAATTTCAAACATTGACCTTCGATTTATAAACTGTGGAACGTACTACAGAAATAAATATAAATTAAACTTATTATCTGTAATTCGTAAAAAACACGTGTAGCATATCTAATCAACAATACGTCATATCATTCAATGAGTTTAAAATAGACAAAGTCATAAAGTTTACCTTGGGAGACATAATTTACAGTAACCCCAGTTCTCCAATATTCTACACCTACTTATACCCGGTGACCCACGAAGAGGTTTAAACATTTTATTTTATACTATTTGTCCATTTATGTCCCGAACATTTTCCAACCTTACACAACTCATTTAATTGGTTTTAAAAATATTCCGTGAAAACGTTAGGTCTCTAGCAATTTTTCAAACAAAATGCGTGAATTTTTAAAAACTATACTTTAAAAGTAGTGAAAAAAGTATTTTTGGTTCTGTAAAATTATTTATTGTCATATTCTAGAGGAACATAGCTTTCCTATCAGAAAATTAGAACATTAAAGCCTATTAAAAAAACCTACCTATTAAAACATAGTTATTCCTTATCATTATTGAAGCTACGAGTATAACTTTGTTCCTTTTAGTAACCCGATAGAAAGAAATCATACACAGTTAAATCTGAGGAGCGAGGTGGCTAATCTAAAAAATCACTTCCACGACCAACCTACGGCCATGAAGGTTGTAATTTAGTAATCACTTGACAGGATTTGTGAAATGAGAAGGAGCACTATCTTTTTAGAATATTGCTTGATCCATTTCTGAAACAGTGAAATGAGGCAAGCTTTGTTCATTTTAAATCCTGTTTATACTGATTCCCAGTCATTGTAATGATTGAAATGTCGTAAGATATCACCCCATTACTACTGACAGCTGCCCAAACAGTAATTACTTTTTATTTGAGTAGTCTGTTCAAGAACTTGTGGATAAATGGTGTTTTAATAATTACCTGTAATGCCTATTTACAGCACCATTGAGGTGGAAAGTGGACTCGTCGGAAAAATCAATATGAGTATGCCAATGAGGATCTAGCTCATGAAACTCAATGGTACGAGAACGAAATTCCACTCTCATGTCCAGATCATGTTCAAGAAGATTATGGACTAGATGAATTTTGTAAATTTTAATTTATTTTATCTTAAATTTTGTTCTAATTAAATCCCTTATACACTAATCTATACTTATTATATATAAAACAATTATACAGAAGACGGACAGACAGGTGGATAGAAAAACTCTTCATTTTTTATCTCAAAACTAATAGAGTAGTTTATTTTATCAAAAGGAATCTATTTTATTGGAAGTTTTAATTTTATTGGACACTTCTTTTAATATTTATTGGATGGACGGGTAGACAGGACAAACACCTGCACGATTTTCAGTGTGCATTTTCTTGCCCACAATTACTATTACTACAGTTTCATTACTATAGACCGTAGACGCGATAATACTTCAGTGTCTAACAATATCATACACTTTCAATCCCCTAATACGCAGAGCAAGTGGTGCAAGCGTAAAAAAAGTTAATAGCCTACATATTAATGTTTTGTAATAAACAAATTAGAAAGTCATATTTTACGCACATGCATCATCTATGTAGGATATTATTTGCGATTTTACACCCGAAAGTATTGAAATGCTTAATTAAAAATATTGTTTATACTCAGAGAGAATATGCATAGTTAAATACTTTAATATATATTTCTCTCCCTTTTTGGTTACAAACTCGTTAGTGGTAACGAGACTGTAGCACAAAGCCAGAGCAAATGAGTTTTTTATATTAATGAGTGATTTTTTTAACTATAATGACGACAGCTATAAATATATGGCAGCATAATGTCACGTGTGAGTTTTCCAGCGCTCAGCGTTCACTGAAAGGGACATAACGAACACTAAAGTGAGCTCTGAGCGTCGTTAGAGTTGTTTGTCAGCGGAAATAAGTTTATGAGACTCATGCCCAGTTTTAAATTGCTGTTTATCTTACCATTCAAAGGTAAATTATTTGTCCTCTCTGTTTAGCAAATAAATGTAAGGGACATTTTAATCTTACTTGGCATGTCCACAGTTATAACGCTTTTTTTTATTAAGTGTTACCTTGATTTAAATCTGTTTACTGTGAAAAATTAATATCAATGGATATATAGACATATGTTTGATACAATTAGAAGGGACATTTCTACTACAATATAAACTAAATCATTTTAATGATGTTATTTATTTTATTTATAAAGTAAATTATTGGTCCTTGTAGTCAAAAAACAAACAAACTTAATTCTTAATTTGATTTCTATTAAATTATGTTCTTCTTTATATATTTCTATTTTATAGAAAAACTAACATTTATTACGTAAAGGTAATTTTATTAGTGCTCTCCTGGCTTATTTTATCCTTAATCTCTATAAGCCACTTCGTGATTTTGATTGAATCCAATTTTAATCAATCATTATATATGATTACTATGATCACATATAATGATACTGTAAGTTATACTCACTGCTCTCTTTATTCTGTTACTTTGGGGAAATTCAGCTTTTTTCTTCGTCTAAATTGCTTCGAAAACATATGGTATTGCTGTGTTTGTGAGTTTAGTTACACTTTATATTTACTTCGTACCTACGATAGTGTATGTTTGTTGTGTGTCTTTTAAAGCTGTCACATAATGCCTAGAGTAAAAAACAATTGGCAAGAAAATGTGTAATAAAGCGGATTCAACATTGTATAAACTGAGTGCCGATATTAGTTCAAATACCAAAGAAATAAATGTAATTGGCCTAAAACATATCGACCAATATAAGGGCTTAGATGCTATTAGATCAGCTTTAGAATGTTCAAATAACAAAGGAAAATACAAAGACAAAGGAGAATATATAGCTGTAAAGTTAGGTGCTGGCCTATGCTAGTATTATTATTATTAGACATGTTTAAATTTTTTGCCTCTACCGAAATATTAATTTTTCTGTCACTTAAGTACTTAACTTTGAACAATTTCGGCCTGTAACCTTCCTCTATTATGAATGGATCTATGCCATGCAATTTTAATTAATGTTTTTTTTTATTCAAGTGAAATTAATTTTTAAATATTTAAATTTTTGATCGTATTATGTAAACAAATATATTGAGTACATTTTATTGTATTTTCTTTTAAATACATTTTATTTACACCAAAAGGTACAAATTGCCAGTGTACTAAATATCTGTTTTTTTTTTTTCTCTAAGTACAATTAACCTTTTCGTTTTAACATGGGCAGTATAGGGTCATGGTACCCTTAAGGTTTTAGATAAATATAAATTCGGGAATAGGTAGATATATACACTGGAATTGGCATCAAAATCATGTTAAATGATATGAACATAATTCTAAAAATATATTTAAATGTATATATTCATTTTAAGTACTTTAAAGTTTACACAAAAACAGACTATTCAGTGCTGATGTTTAATTTTCGAGTTTACAGAACCCTTCATCAGATCCACACTGAATTAAAACATACAAACAGAACTCAAACCAAGAACAAAAGATATATTATAATCCAAATAAACTTTAATACCAACATGACAAATAAATACCATAAACAACAATATTCCAATCAGCTGTGTGTAGAATGTTTGTAAATGTTTAAATTAGAACTAAAAATTTTGTTATAAGAAGGAAAAGAGAATCATCTTAGGTTCAACCCATGTGGTTTGCCTTGATTTAAAAATTAATTGATGTGCGATTTCAACATTTCTTAAATTTATCAGATTATATCATATATATGCTGCATTACTTAGATAACATCCTTCTCCGCGATTTACAAATAAAATGCATCTGTTTGTGTTCGAAGTGTTTAAGCTAATAATAAAAATGGTTTTACTGAATTACATTCTTTTGAAAGTTAATTTAATAATTCACGTGTAAAAGTATACCTTCAGATATAAGTTACTTATTAAAAGACACGAATAAGGGTATTAAAAATATTACTTAAAAAGTTACAATAATGTACAAAACTAAATTAGACACGAAAGAAGCATAAAGATATATATTTCAGTTAGTAATGGACCATTCTTGGAGTAAATTAAAAGTATAAACTTGAATAATTTTGCAATAACAGGAAATTACTCCCTTTTCCGTATGATGTGTTACTGTGATAAAAGTTAATGCTCGTTATTTATATAACTTTCTAAACCTCGAGCACATTATCCCTTCTGGAATAAGACTCTTATTGTATCAATCTTGAATTAAATATATTATTCGTCGCTTTAATTCAAACTAATAGAGTAGATAATATATTTAAAGTTTTATGCTCTGAACATAACTTCTATTAATAATCACACGCAAACTAAGAGAATAGTAAATATCTTGTAATTCTAAAAACGACAATATATTAGTAAGTTCATATACAACAAATAATGAGACACTGTGTTACCATCTGATTCAGTCTTAGGTGGTTGCTCGACGAATGAAGACGTATTATGTAGTTCAGTTTTAATAATTAGTGATGTGTAGTTTTGTATTAAGTGCATGTTTTAGAGTTAGTGAAGTTCTCCACATATCTGATTATAAGCTCGCTTTAAGAAAAGGAATGGTTTTTACCCTTGAATATATCTAAACACATTTATGAAAATCAATATATAATTTGATATTTGAATAAATTCTTCAGATAAATAAATTTAATACAAACAAACGGTATATCGTTGAAGTGTGAAAATTATTTTGATTTATAGGGACTGAGTATTAGATTTATTTTAGTGTATTTGAACAATTTGACGCCAGGAGCTTTTAACTATAAAAGTTATAGTTGTGTTGTGCCCAATATCTATTTTTTATTATTACAGTTCTAGATTGCTATGCATTTCTTCATTTGTTTAAATTTCTTATATTTGTTTACAATCATTAAAAAAAATAGTATTACATTATGACTCAAATTTAGTTTTCTTAAAGTAAGGCTATACTTGCTGTTATTTAAATATACATGAGAATCCCTATCCGGATCAAAATTTATATAGTTTTAATAATCTAGTAAACTGCGTTGACGAAGTATTGAAATACCAGCAGTGTGTGTATCGTTTTCAATAAGTCCTCTCTGCTTATGTAGATATCCCCACTCAAACCATTGACATTAAAACAAACAATACACTTGGTATTTTTCTACATTAGAAGCCTTCTATTTATTTTATTTTATTTTTTTTTTTTTAATATTCCCTACTTGTTACAAAATACCCTCCCGCTAGTAAAATATTCCGTATTAAAATCTCAAAACAAACAGTAAATCATCCGTATAGTCGATAGTTATGCCCAAACAGAGATAAGGATAAAATAACACAGTATAAATACACTTCAAGTATCAAGTATTTGTCAAAATGCCGTCAGCAATATGGAAATAAACAAATCATTAAATAGTAATATTGTACATGAATTTATTATGCATATACATTTTGGGCAGTACATTTTGGTTTTAAAATATTTGTAAAAGTTCAAGGAAGATGCAAGAGATGGGAAACATTAAAAAAGTTTTTCATAGTATTTAATGGTTATGGAAAAACAATTATAATATTTACGAAACGCAGTCCAAAGTTATCTGGCTCCAAACAAAGGTTTACGCTTTCTGTTGTAATTCATCACAGTGGCAAAACCATTTAATTACATTTAAACATTTGAGAAAATATTGCATAATTATATAGGGCTTGATAGTTAATTTTTTATTTTAGACTGCGCTAATCTCGCAAATAAACGATTACATTGAAAATAATATTTAAACGGCTTCTAAAACCTAACTTAACGAAGAAAACTGAGAATGATTTTCACGTAAATTTATCGAAACTGGGTCGTCTCCCCTATAACGGTTTTACTATACTTAATTGAAATGGCAAACAGCTGCTACTACACTACAGTAATGAAGTCACTAGGGAGATTTATTTTTCTCCTCTGTTGTTATTAGTGAAAAAACTGTCAGTACAATATTTAGCCTATTATATTGGCAATTAATTACATATTATTATTCCTTATTAATTAATAAGAAAATAAAATGTAATTACATTAAATCTAAGCTACAATTGAAATTTAAAATGGTGTAAATTTAAAATTTATTGTTGTTTTTTTAAATTTAGATTACAAATTGTAATCATCTAGTCCATTCTTGAAACATTGATAGGCAAGAGCATGAAATTGCTAGGAGCTCCAAATTCTAGGAAGTTGTTTTACAAAATCACGTATGATATGCATTAAGCTATCAATACGGGTGACCCTATTAATAGCTATTAATAGGGGTGACTTAAATGTTGCCCACCGTATGCCAACGTCTGACACCCACCATCCAACTATCATCGCAGCTTTTATATACCGTGGCACCAGAGATATGTGGCTTGCGGCCGCTAGAAAGAAGAAGCTGACGACTACAGACATCTCCACTCGCCTGCAGCCTGGCCCTGTGTATATAAACAGTCATCTCACAGGCCATAACAAGTTCCTTCTGGGGAGAGCCAAGCAACATGTGAGATACAAGAAGTTGGCAGCAGTCTGGACAGTCGAGGGAAAGATCCTGGTTCGGAAGGAAGAAGGAAGCCACGCACAGAGAGTATGGTTTGCTGAAGATCTGGACAGTATAGCTGGGTGAGATTAGATGAGTTCCAAGAATCTAAGTCCTAAGGGCAGCATTTTTTTATTTTCAACAGACAGTATTGTTTTCTTTACATAAGCTTAATTTGTTTTATAAACTCTGGTGCATGAGTTTATTGTTTTTATTTATTATTTCTATATTGTAAATACTATTCGAAGTTTAATGTATTTCAGTTCATGTATTGCTGTTGAAAATTAAATTCTTAGTTTGAAAACTTAAATTATAATAAGCCACGTTTATTTACTAAATACATATAGTATATACTTTTTGTTTGGTTAGACAAAAAATCATTTGTTATCCATAGTTAAAGTGGCTGTTATCACTATAAAAACCTAATTATTTTGAACAATTATTAGTCCAAGTATAACAAATTACTAGTGGTTAGTACTATATCATGATCGTTTTATTTCTCGCCTATTTAATATTATTTAGCTATATTTTTCACTGCGATTCGTATTGTAGTAAATTTCCGTAGTTACATGGTTATTTATCAACTAACTCAATCTATGAATCTCAGTAAATATGTCAATATCTTATTGTTTTTATATTATTTTAGATTGTATGCATAATATTTTAATTCACGAAATTGGTTTTTCTGTACATAACTGTCTAGGATAAACAAAACAAGAAGTAATCATTCATTAATAACTGTAAAAATGTTGTGTGTGTGTAAGGTAGCTTAAATTTAAGGGAAATCGTTTACGATTCATATGTGTGTTATATCGAAATACTATAATAATTGAATTGTGGAGTTTAAAATAGTTTTTTCCTATACATAAATTTTGTATCTTGTACTTGTGGCAGTCTGCTTTATTATTTACACGAATCTCTATGAATTGAGACACCTTCAAGTGTATATACGTAGCTTTCATAAGATGTAATAAAATATACATTGTTCACAAAGATGCACAAATAATCCTTTTTGTACCATGCATTCATATATAATATGAAATAATTCATTTGTGATATTATCGTAAAGTGAGATCTGTTCCAATAAATTAGAAATAACTTTAGTTATATTAACTTTGGCGAATGTACATATCATTAACTCTCATTTGTATCAGTATAAATTGAATACATTACTTAGTAAGATGAAATATTAGAGGAATAATAGCAGGGTGGTAGTGAGGGAGTATTTGCATTTCTTTAACAAAACTCATGTTGTGTTCACGAGTGCGTACGTGAGGAACGTATGGGTATGCATGTTATGTGCGAGTTATGGAGGTATGTATATCATATAATGTATGCGTGAGTCGTATTAGCATAAATGCATGTGTGTGGAGTTTGTATATGTGTGTAAGTGTATGAATGTATGGACATGTGTTTCTGTGCATGAATGAATACAGGTAGGATTGTGTATGTACGTGCATTTATGTGTGTACATGTATATGTGCATGTTAGTGTATGGTATACATGTGTGTGTGTGTGTGAGACGGTGTGTATATAAGAAAGTGAGTGTGTGTATCTGGTAACTGTAAACATAACAATACGATAATAGTTTTAAGAGGATAGCTAATATTAGACTGTAGGTGTTACTCTGTACAGCCAGGCGTAAGGTGTGGTGGGTGGAGTAATGTGATTGATAATGGGTGACCTTGCAGAAGTGGATAATTTAAGATATGTTGCATGTTTCGACTGTGAGGATGTATGTGAAGTTGATAGAATATTTAATCATTCAAGCACAAATATACGTTTCATTCATATAAATATCAGGAGCTATAACAAAAATTTTGACGAACTAGTGGTTGTACTAAATAGCATTAAAATTAACTTTGACTTAATAATTCTCACAGAAACTTGGTGTGAAGAGGGAGAATATGAGATGTTTAAAATTGAAGGATTTGATATTTTTTGCAATAGGTTAAGGAGAAATCAGAATGATGGAGTTATCTGCTATGTAAATAGGTTATTTAGTAGTACGGTGAGTGAAGTAAAGTTTCATGGCGCAACGTGTCTTGAGGTGAATGTAGAAAACCGGCAGTGAGCGGTTCACAGTCCTGGCACTTTATCGTAGTCCATCAAACGACGGTGACCTTGAACTGTTTATCAGTGACTTAGAGAGATACTGTGACAGTCGAGTCAGGGACCGCACGTACTGGATTGTGGGGGATATTAACTGTTGTATACTGGATAGCGCGAGATCGGCGGCGGCTGAGCGATATCTGGACGTACTGTACGCAGCAGGGTTTTGTGGCTTGTGTAGACAGACCTACTCGCGTCACTGCACATACAGCTCACTGTATCGATCATATTTTTGTAGACGCTCATAATACTGAGAATATTATTTCAGTTGTCATAAAAACTGCAATAACAGATCATTTTTTGATTGCAACTGAATGGAGTAGATTAAATAAAAAATCTGGTAGCAGATCGAGTAAAAGTGTAGTCGTAATGAATAAATCCGAAGTAAAAAATCAAATAGCTAGATGCAACTGGAACGAAATATATAATTGTACTGATGTAAATAATAGCGCCGAAATGTTGGTCAGAAAAATTAACGATAGTATGAAAGTCTCCTAAAATCATGTAATTTTTCGGAATAAGGAGTTGAAGTTGAAACCTTGGATAAGTCGAGGACTAATTACATCAATCCGTAAAAGAGATAAACTGAGCAAACGAGTTAAACGTCACCCTTTCAACCGTGAATTGTTAAATTATTTCAAAAATTATCGTAATATTTTAAGTAAACTATTAAAAACAACAAAAGAAAATTATTACAGTACTAAAATTAATCAATCAATCGGAAATCCTAAAAAACTGTGGCAGCATATCGGAGAAATAGCAGGGAAAACTAAAACAAATTCACGCTTCCCAGTGGAACATTTCGTTGCTTCGGTTACAAATATCAAAGATGATAATAACACAAATTATGTAGCGAATTTACTAAATAATTATTTTGTCAATGTGGGAGAAGAGCTGGCTGGCACGGTCCCTGTAGCTGATTGCCCGGTTGATATTGAACATATCAGGTTGCGGACGGAGTTTAGGTTGACTCCAGTTACCGAACAGCAGATGGAAGAGTGTATGGTCGAGTTAAAAGGAGGCTCAGCTCCAGGAATGGATGGTATTACTAGTGATATTATCAAAGATAACTTTACCTATCTAAAACAACCACTCTTGCACATAATAAATACTAGTCTCATAGATGGTATTTTTCCAGACATATTTAAAATCGCCAAGGTGATGCCTATATTCAAGGGAGGTGAGAAGGGAGAGCGTTCGAACTATCGCCCGATATCTCTCTTAAGCGTTATATCCAAGTTATTAGAGAAGATTGTTAGAAAACAATTAACCCATTATCTATTTGAAAACAATATAATTTTTAAAAATCAGTTTGGTTTTAGGAAAGATGTTACGGTGGAAGACGCCCTTTTTAATTTAACAAGACACATCCATAACAATATAGCTAAAGGCAAGCTCTCTTTATTGGTGTTCATCGACTTGGCAAAAGCTTTTGACTCCTTAGATAGACACATTTTGGTTAAAAAATTAGAATTAATTGGTGTAAGAGACAACGCGCTGAAGTGGTTTAAAAGTTATTTATGTAATAGGCGGCAAATTGTTGAAATTAACGGTATAAAAAGCGAATCCAAGCAAATAAATTTTGGGGTTATCCAGGGGAGTACACTTGGACCTTTACTTTTCTTAATCTATACAAATGATATAGGAAATATCATTCTTAATAATGGTACGTTATACTTGTACGCAGACGATACAGTAGCGTTATTTGATGGTCATATGTGGGAGGAAGTCTATAGGAATGCTGAGCGAGGACTTCACACCATTAAACAGTGGTTTGACAGTAATCGACTGACTGTAAATATATGCAAGACGAAGCACATGGCTGTGTCCCTGCGCGCAACGCGCGACCCAGTGGGTCTACAGCTGAAGATGCACAATGGGCAGTGCGGTGGCCGCCTGATACCCTGTCAGTGTCATAGTATCGAACGTGTTAGTACTTTCAAATATCTTGGAGTAATGTTTGATAATAGACTCGCTTGGGCAGCCCATGTTAGCTATATCAATAGCAAACTACGGAAATGCATTTATATGTTCGTTACATTATCACGTGTGCTAAATTTCCGCCATATCAAAATTGTTTATTACGCATATGTTCAATCGATCCTTCAGTATGGAATCATTGCGTGGGGAGGGGCTTCTAATACAGTAATAAAACCATTACAAATTACTCAAAAGTCTATTATGAAAGCTGGTCTCAAAAAACCAAGGAGGTTCCCATCAGAAAATTTGTTTCGTTTATTTATGATTCTTGATATTAGACAACTATTCCTAAAAGTTTTGATTTTGTACGGTTTCAAACATAAATTTTCATTTTTAGAGAAAGTGGAACATGCATACAACACAAGGCATAGATTGAATATTGGTATCGCCACAGCACGTTATACTAAGTCTATAAATAAAACAAATTCTTTCTACGTTCTACACATAATCTACCAAAAATTTACCATTGGAACTGAGAGAAAATTGGAACATTAAAGTCGAAGCGTACAAAAAGAAGTTAATGAACTGGTTAATTGCATTGGGGAGGAGTGGTGCAAACGCTATACTCACTTCTATCTACTCTGAGTGATCTGTTCGTGCCGAGTGATAATTACTGCGATGATATTTATATATAGTTTGTGAATACCTTGGTGACGGACATGTACGAGCATTCTTAATTATCTGTGTGTGTGTGTGTGTGTGTGTGTGTGCGCGCGCGCGCTGTGTGTGTGTGCGCGCGCGTGTGTGTGTGCGCGTGTGTGTGTGCGTCGTGTGTGTCGACAACAGTAAAATGATTCGTTTCTGTTTATCTTTTTGTTTTTCTTTTTTTTTCCTTTTTTATAGGTCTTAAAATAAGGTTTCTTGGGCACTCTTTAAGCATATCCCGTGTGTTGTCTTACTTCTTATAGCCATAAAACTTCATATACTAGAATTTGTTGCATCTTTGTCATGTCGTTCCATTATCATAACTGATTAAATTATTACTTTTTACACTGCTTGAATTTAGTTAATATGCATCCAAACAGAGTATGTTTACTATTTAGTTATCTTTAGTTATCTTTAAATCATACAATTGTAATTTTGTTCTAATATTTACATTATACATATATTAGTATTATTGTGATTGCAAACTCGAGTGAAGATGGACTCGGTTCTCACACACAGGCTTTTGCCCATGTGGGTACCTTCTCTTGTATATTATTATCACATATTTGTATTATATGTAAATGAGATAAATAAATGAAAATGATGATGATGATGAGCTTCCAGGTTGGCTTTATTCCACTTTTTCTAAATATTTCGGGATCTTGGAAAGATATTTATACCAGGAGATGATACCGAGCTTTCTTTCTGCTAAAAGCTAAGATTCGTCCGGAAATTAGAATTTTTCGTTTTACTCATTAGGCCGGAATTAGATTATATTGGCCTTAAATTAAATAATGTAAATACTTTTCTGATATAAATACTTATGTTTTTGGGTAGGGGAAAATATTCAAACTTGACTATAGTATCATAGGTCTACGGCACCAAAAATACCCCATCTCAGAAGTAGATTGCAAGGTCTGAAAATAGACACTTATTTATAATGTCATGATAAGGTTCAGCCTAGTTAGGTGAACGTAAAAAGGCTTTTTAGAGTCACGTATGTTTTGTTCTTTACTGATTAGGACAACCAAACAAACTCAACTATGAATTGGAATCAATATGTTCATAGGGACCCGAAGTGCTTTTATATGTGTAATACCTGAAGTAAACTTTAGTAACATACTGATCGACCTAGAGAAGTCTCTTATGGAAAAAAGAAGTATACCCGTACTAAAGTTATTTTAAAATTGCTACAAATCAGTTTCATATATTTATTAATGTATTGTATGCTATTGTTTTTTTTATTTAAAATACAGCCTTTATTTTTACTATAAACAAAATATTATGCAAAATAATACGATTCTATAATATACCTACATCTACAGTAATACCAATGGAGTCATTCCAAGTAGTGTTTAATAAAATATATATTATATTTATGACGTAATTATGAATAAATTTACACTCATGCCCAGTTTAATGATGTATTATTTAATAATGATATTTAAATGTAAAAATAGTGCACTTGAGATCCTTTGTCAAAAAGGAGTCAAGTACTCCACCCGGGGCTTAGCTACGTAATTGCTCACTTAAATATAATTGCTTGAAACGGACGTGGAATGGTATTGTATTAAAAGAGTTAATAGGAAAGTAATTTGTTTGTTACCTGTATTAGAACTTTACTATAAAGGGTTTCGTTAACGTAAAAAGTTATAAAATTATTATTCTGTACCTTATAGCTTCGGACGGTTCCATAATCCAGGCTGAAAGTAGTGTATGGTTTGTTAAGTTGGGCTGAGAGTTTATGAAAACACCATCTTATATAAAAAATGACTATAAAAAGACCTTCATATGTAAACTCGTACAGCGTTTTGTAGATAGTATAATATCATTCAGATTTTAAATTTAATTATCCTGATACTTAAAAAGGAAGTAAAAAAAATCCTTGTTTGCTATGTAAAGGTGAAATGTAGTAAAGAAAAATAATTCAACTAGGCTAACCGTTAATGACCTGATACCACATGAAATGCGTCCAGAAGAAACTTAACGTGATCTATTTTCTGTATAGGTAATATGTGACCTAAAACCTGTGTCAAATAACGCAAGGTTATTAAAGAAAGAATAAGAAATCAATATACGTGGAAAACCACAATTGAGTAGAATTTCAATTGTTTCAATATTTTGGGTATGAAAATTTGTACTAAAATGTGAAAGCAATTTTAACTCGTCATGTTCATATTTAGAACTGACTCTCCGTTGATCAAATTCGTTTGTTGAAATCCCTTTACTATTGTTCCCTTTACTCGTTAGAGACGATTCTATTTATATTTCGACAATCTCTCCGGGGTATGAACCACTTGTCTTGACACATTCCCTTTTTGTCCTAATCAGCAGATAGTTATATGATTTGTTATCAACTGTAAACTTTGTAAAAATTTTAATGTGAAAAAACAATCACATGTTTCTTTACGTTTATAGAATGGAAAGAATACTGTGAAGTTAAAAATAACAAGACGTGCTATTATATTCTTCTTTGTGATTACTGATGAGCACAATAGATACCGGATAGCATTATGAGTGTGTGTTAACTAAAAAGGCTTATAACATTAATTATTTGGTTCCTCCAAGCTGGCCTAAAAAGTGTAATTGTTACTACTATTTTATACTTCGTTTATAATGAAAAATTGAAGAGAAAAACAAATTACTTAAAGGTGCTTAAAAATATGTTTTACTCTCCAACTTGAGACCCAAAAGACTGATCTTTAAAATTTAATTTAAAAGAGGATCAGAAGATTGGAAAGCATTTTAGTGATAAACTTAGGAGGTTTTATAATGTCATGTAAAAGAAATATGCCCGCGATGTCCCTGTTTCCAAAAAGGTATTACGTGTGAAAAACCAGTAACTGTTCGTATGACAATAAAAATAATAAATAGATACAAAATTATTCACAATGCATGTTAAATTAACACAATGTGTTTTATTATATTATGAGGTTTGTTATATGTGTTCTTGCGCTATATTAGAAATAAGAAATATATGAATTAATAATATATATAACTTTATATTTAGTTAGTTTACTCAAATTGCAGCAATATCAGTCATATGAACTTAAAATGAAGTGAAACTGGAGTGGAATTGGTATACTCTAAGAATAAAGCATGACTGTTGCTACAATTATATATTAAAATGGATATAGTGTTTAGTACGCGAAAATGTTACACGGATTGGAAGTAAAAAGTACTACGTAAAGATGACGTTATGAGATCCCGGAATGTGTGTGGTGATGTAAGTTAGCTACGAGATTACCTCCTTGTTGACGTTGACTTGACAACCGGAGAGCTTTGCATCGTTCGCTTTACACAGCAACGTAATCCTGTTGTCGGGTCTACCTAAATATATTCCGAATCCAAGTATATCGTTGTCGCAAGTTGTTTTTAGGTGCTAAAACGTCTTTTAGCAAGTGTATCTTTCTAAAATATTCTATTCATGAAATGCATAATATTTATATCAAATAAACATATTATATTCAAAAACACAAAGGCCAATCATCTATAATTTTTATTTAAGCTATATGTGAGATATATGATTGTAGGACTATAGGTCAACGTATAGTTTTGACGAGGGTGGCTAATGTCACTTTTCTGCAGGTATTCCACGCCAACACCCGTGGACTAACTGTCCTACTTTTCAAAACTGACCTGGCCGTGCATTAGCTTTTCTACCTGCACTCATTCTTCATTCTGATCAGTGATGCTTCCACTACATTCGCACAGCGTACTACTAAGGCATTAAATATTAACAGTTTACTCAAACCAAGACTGAAGCTATCACATATGAAGTGGATTACTAATTGGGATTATATCAAAACAAATTCCACAGAGCATTATAATACTATCTGAGTAATTCGGCACTATCCTAATGAATCATAAACATCTACGGAAGTTTGTGTTAATTATTCATTATCCTGGTCCATCGTTAATGTTACGAGTAGTATATGCGAGTACGTTACTCGTAGTATAATTTAATTGACATGGCCGATTTATTGTTTTATTACCACTGTTAATCGTTAACAAAATTACTTAGTTCATATCTAATATATCACATTTATAGTGGTATAAAAAATGTGAATAGATAACTACAGCATTAAGGTATAGGTAACTATACGAACAAAGAAATGTTTTTATTATACAGTGGCTCTTGGCCTATAAACCAAAAAGTAAACGAAACGTATCTGCCTACAGAGACATACTAACTTAGTCTGCAGAATAGTAACCGTATGCCGCTAACGATAGGTTGTAAATATCATTTAAACACCAATTCAATGAAGACCGGATAAAGTAATTGTCTAGTTTCATTCAAACTTTCACATTGCTATTCATCGCTATATCCCGCTGCGACAAAATGTAAAGTTAATTCAGATAGTGACCCAGGAACGGCAGGAGATAATATGTTTAGTTACTAGCGTTACCAGTGGCTTCGAACGCATCAAATTCTTAAATATATTCTTAAACCCTATTAGTTTTATTCCCCTTTAAAATAAACCGTTAACCGTTAAACATTCTAAAATTTGGAGTTTAGTTAATAAAAAAACACTAATGCTGTAACATTTTTGAAAGGTACATACACGATTACATTTCATGTTTTAACTAGTAGTTGCCCTGAGTTTTGCACGCTATTTCGTAGGCTTTCGTATGAGCACTTCTGGTTCGAGTAAATTATATATCTGACGCCAATGTTTAGAATTTCATTCTTACGATCAAGGAAATATGTCTTAAAGTGTATATTTATTGCAGTTATAATTTAATCCAGACGTAGTATATTTTGAGCCATAGTGGATGTTGTTTTGTTTCATCGATCAAGAAATATATATATATATATATATATATATATATATAATATATATATATATATATATATATATATATATATATATACACAGATCTGAGAAGTCTACTTCTGTCAGAAGTCAACTAAACTATGCGTTTTATAACAAGCCTTAAAATGTATAATAAAAGTAATATAGTACATTTTTCTTTGATATCCGCATTATATTACTCATCAAGCATAGCATACTCAATAGTTGCTAAAGTCTACAGTTAAAAGTAGATTGTTACTAAACCTTTTAATGTTCTTTTATGCATATTTTTCTTACTCTGTGCTCAATAGTGGTTGCAGAAAAGGTTAAAATAAGAAGTGTTGTTATTATCAAGCTTACTCTATGCTTTCAAAACCAAATGTAAACAAATCAAATATAGTGTTTAAATTAATTACATATAATCATACCATAAAACAATGTTTACACAGAATTGTTGACTAAAGTTAACAGGTTCTTATACTATTAAATAAGTTGTATTCTCTTTACATCATTATTCCGTGCACTTTTACGATACTTTAATCTTTTTTTTAGTTACTCGGGCTGAAAACGAATAAAACAGTAGTTTACAGAACAATATTTTCAGATATAGAGTAAAGATCTCGAAACATCCCTTCAAGTGCTGCAGAGTGAGTACTACGATCCCTTGTCAACTCTCTGTCAAAAGAGACCCGTGAGTAGGACAGTGGGTCCCAGGCCGGTACCGTGGACCCACTGTCCACCCCTTAGAAAGTAGGTAACATATGGTCGCGACATTTTTACGACGTGGACCTAGAGTCCGTTTACCGAGATATATTGGGATTTTAAAACTATAAAAGTTCAATAAAATTAAATAACCGCAATATGCAATTACGCTTATTTTTCAACTTGGTATCTATATAACTGTTTTACATTTACCATAGGGGAATGAATACAGGTGTATTCTATTTTTTTAATGCTAAGAATAAATCATATGAAAAAATGTTGTCCAATATTCCCAGGGGCAATATTCATGAGGTCGAAGATGTCACGAGCACTTACTAACGACCAACAAGAGACTTCATTTTGGCCCTGTCCAGGTCAATATAGTCCCTCAGAAATTGGCGTGGAGGACAAAATCCCTGCCAAGACCATTACCAATTTTTAATGTGTTCATGTAATTTCTAAGGCTATAAACGAAAACAGGTTTCTCAACAGTGATCTTGTGTCGTTGAGGCCATGAGTTTTAGGTTTTGCGTCGACCAAGTAAAAGTAAGAAGAAAAGCTCCGTCCTGAAGTTCCCAACTTAAGCTTTGTTAAAGATTATTGGACTTTATTCTAGTTGAGTGTGACAAAATGTTGTGTGGAGGTAAAGAATTATGTCACTAAATACAATTAAACTTAATGAGCATTTCATATTTTAAATACAATCTTAATGCACTATCTTTAATAGTACAGACACATGTTCCTGATTCAAAACCAACAGTATTGTTAATAACTATTTTGACCATTCCAGATAAAACAGGAAATATTTTCTCATTATTTTATTTAATAAATTCAGTACAGCACACTGAGAACTCCCTAACTGACGTCGCTTTATTATAACATACTCAATTGACCTTTAATACTGTTTATATCGTTTAAATATCAATAGGGATACATTATTTGTACCAAACCAGAAATTAATTATTCATATATATGTCTACACTTGCTTGAAGTATGTTTTGATTGTATTATAAAAAATCTTTTATTACTTTATTTAAAGAAACTAGCGGTTTAGAAAACAAATAAGTAGTTTATAAAATAAATATTAATACCCAGTACTGCTATCTAAAGGCCTGCTAATGCTAATAAAGGATGCATATACAGTATTAATACTTTACTGATACTGAAATTTGCCTCGAATCAAGGCTGAGATGATCACGTATAGCCTTCTTTTCATCGCTAAAATATTCACTGAGGAATGGCAGTTCTGTATTCCGACCTCCTCCTTCTACTTATTTATGTCAGATTTGTTCAGCCCTGTTTTGAACATACATTGATAGATGGAGCCGGAGCCATGGAGTAAGTACTGTTGAGAAAACTCCTCTCCTAACAATTTTTCCTACGTGTGTAAAATTCTGATTTTGCGATAAGCTGTGGCTTGTTTTATCTTGATTTATTAATTTTTATATATATATATATATATATATATATATATATATATATATATATACATATTTATTGTGCTTCAGAACATAAAGCCTTTGGATGTATTAAAATCGTATCTATCAACGCCATATATTGATAGTTAGTGTCGCTTATATCATATGTAATACGCTGTGACAATTGAATGCAATTTTAGCATTAATTAATTAGTTAGAATGTGTATAAAACATTTAAATTAATAAATATGCTTAACCAACCCTATCAATCTTCTACCAGACTTCGCAAAGTTAAAAGATCCGACATTTTTAAGGTTTGTTTAAAAACACTTGTGGTCTAAGAACGCTCTGGTTCACATATCTAACGTAATATTTTAATTTGATAAAAATAACAGAGGTTTGAGAAGTCTACTTTAGTTCATGGTAATCTATTTTGGTCTAAGCAGTACAATAAAAATCAATTTAAATCTTCCTTTGCTTTACTATTTATTACAAGAACATGTTGCTAAATATATAATTAAAAAAGCTATCAAGATACTGAGTGAACCGCCATGTAATAAACAGTACTTCCGGTCAAGGGGAGGACTAAATAAATTTATTTCATGCATTTCCGTTTTGGTTTTCTTTGGGATAAATCTAAAAAAAATACCCGAGCTTGTTAAAATGTATTTTGGCCTTCATATGGATTTCGTAATATACAAAAATTAAAATCAGTGTACCATTTATTCTAAATGCAGTAAAATTGCACTTTATAAAACTCTCATAGTTTACCGATGGTCTTGGTAGGACGGAGGGAATAAATACTGTTTTAGTAGTATATTTAATCGAGACATACAGACACCCCTGTTGGTCACTGAGGTAATTTCTCACCTAAACATCACAATTCGTCAAACCAACAAGAAGCAAGTAACACAGCTCTTAAATTTATTGGGTACTTAGGAGTGAAGGGATTTTCACCAGTATAGTTGGTAGGAAGTACCCCACTTTCTCTCTCCTGTCCTTTCTTGAAGTAACTTGTTGTCAAAACCCAAGACAGGTTAGTCATCACAGGATAGTTATTAAAATCCTATTTAAACTCATCAAAAAACTAAAAATGATATTTGTCAAGAGTTATTACCCACTAGACCCACTAGTATAAATGATACTAACCATATTTTCCTAAGGAGAAACAGAAAATTATCGCTTCTCACATTAAAGATAATGTTAAAATCATAACTTTTTCATGACGTACATATCCAGAAAATAGTGTAACACCTATTATAGTATGCAGTTAATTTGTTTTTTTTATACTTTTATTTGGTAGCAAACATATAAATGGTAGTTAAATTCAAAGAATCAGGAATTTCTATTTAAACATTTTTGACTCCCCAACCAACGGTGTACTTTTAATGTAAGTCAAAACGTTTAATAGTAAATTTTACTAAGTGTCGCCTTAAATTGAAGGCATTAAAAAAAGAAAGAGTAGCACAAAATAAAGAAATATAATAATACTCTATACAATTTGGCGGCCAATTAAAGTTTGAATTGTTTTATTAAACTCTCACAGTTTAAGTTACAATTAAAGTTATTGTAAGGCAGATAAAACTTCACTCATTAGTTGCTTTTAGAATTGAGGGCACCAAATAATAAATCAAGTTATTACAAGAATTAAGAAACATCAACAGCCATAAATAATACTGCATTTATTAAGTTTTTTTTGTGTTATTTGATCGAAGCCCATTAGAAAGTCCTCGGAATACCAATAGCTGGTTTTCCAATGTCATTTCTTATTGGTTACTAGTTAGTATGTGAGACACATACAGTCCAGTTTCTGTGTTAAAGTTTTCTATAATGTCAATAATGTATAAATAATATGCGTACAACCATATGAAAAGTTTCATTTATAGAGTAGAATGAAAAACAATAGAGGTAATAAATTTTTAAATAGCGCCCCAGCATTTTATTTCTGATTGGATCATGATAGTATCCACCCTAATCCACCGGGACTTTTTATTACTTGAAAATTAATCTAGAACCTAATTAAAAACGATTAAATTTATCATGTGTTCAAATATTTCGAGAAAGATTCATTCGTGACTTAAATTTTGAATTACATTTCATTTTTAAATAAAAAAATTGCGTTAAATGATGGGGAATTTCTTACCATCGGATGTGGCTAAGTGTATGTTTGTGTGAATATTTTCGGCACGTTTGTCAGCCTGTCTATGTGTCCCCAGGACATATCGAGAATTAAATGAGTTATAGATTAGAAAAGTTTGCTTGCAATCTCAGCAAAGTCTGTTACTTGACATGTGGCTAAGTGTATGTTTGTGTGAATATTTTCGGCACGTTTGTCAGCCTATCTATGTGTCCCCAGGACATATCGAGAATTAAATGAGTTATAGATTAGAAAAGTTTGCTTGCAATCTCAGCAAAGTCTGTTACTTGACATGTGGTGTGGTGTATTCCTACCTTATTTAGTAGGTACATTATAAAAGAAGAGGAAGCACCTGCAAAACATCTTGGGAGAACTATGTACTAAATACGGTGTATTTTTAGGTAGGGTTGGCAACAGGATCACTTTGCTGTACGAAGCAAACTTTACCAAAGCTCCACAGTTGTCAAGTCGACGTCAACAAGGAGGTAATCTCAAAGCTAACTTACATTGCCACACGCACTCTGGGATGTTCCAACGTCGTTGCGCCGAACTTTTAATCCCAATCCACCTTCGATTTTCGTGTATTCAAGAAAAAATCATATTTGCTCCGCAATTTATGTTTGATTCTTAGGTTGTACCTTTTTTACTTTGATAATGCACTATACTGGCCTTGTAGGAATTAAATAAAATACATACTATCAAGTATCATAAAACAAACCAAATCTGCAGAGGCGCAGTAAATTTTTCTAGAAACCCCATGTTAAATTAGAATTTTCATTACATTTCAGGTTATTTTAAGGTCACGTACGTGTAGTAATTTGTATGGATTTAATTTGATTAATGAAACATTATATTGCTATAACAGTTAGTCATATTTTTATTTTTTTTGTTGACACGGTAACCCATAAGTCTAACGTAAAAATGTTATTAATCACTCTTCTTTATAAAACTACATGCTCCTTATATAGATTTGAACATTAATGGGAAATGTTTAGTTTATAGGCGAAATGTTTTTACATACAATAATACGATAGACTGACATGGAAATTCTTTAAGCGTTAGACTTTACTAACGCTCCGCCAATTACCTAAAAACCACCATGTTCCAGTCTATTCATCAACACATACAGTAGGCAAGTCAGTGTATCAGCCTTGTATGGTTTTACTTGAGAGGTTTATATAAAAATGTTCGTCATTTTATATCCATTAAAATGAAATAATGAGTTGGGATTGTGGAAAGAATAAAGTTTTTCCAGATTTATTTAACTGATTTTAGAGGGATAAAAATGTTTAGGAATTTTTTTAGAAGATATAGATTGTGAACTGAATATAAACTCCGTTTTACAATATAGGATTTAATGCATTGCTTTCTATAACAGCAATCAGGATGAGTGTATCAAATATCCACTTGATATACCAACTTAAGACATCTTACATTGAAGCCAAGAATGTTAAGGAAGCAATGTATGTTAGTAACAGTTAGGTAGAGTTATAGTTTATCAGCAAGAGCCACTAATTGCTGTTTGTTAAATTTATGTAATTTGTAGTTAATTTACTATAGGACTGTAATTACACTTCTTATCTCTCCCACCAGTTAAGGACTGACATAAATAAGGATTGTTTCTTCGTTACCATGAATGATATGAGAAGTACTGTTCACATGCTCTAATACTGATTGTTTATATTATGTACAACATAATTATTTGCAGTTATGAAGGCTTTGGTTATTAGTAGTAATCCCACATTTTCTTCAACAGATAATAAATTACAATTTAGTCTACTCAGATAAATATTTTTCTTGAAGTTTCAATAAATGTAATGGCCACAGAAATCCTATCGAATAATATTCAAGATGACTCATGTTAGATGTAGATAGGTACGAAGAAGTCACAGGATATGCAAGCATGTTTGTCATTGTGAGCTGAATAGATCGCCAAGGTTCATTTGACCACTGTACGGTTGCCATTGAATGACAAATTTGACGATTAAATAACGTATGTGAATATAAAAATCTTGAAATTAATAAACAAAATAAGAGAACGTCATCATTTATTTAAAATATGTATGTAATGTACCGTTGTCCAATAAAATTAAATTCAGAAGTTTGCATTCTAGACAAAGATTGAAAGGAACACTAGATCTTTTTAATGTTATAATTGCTGTACAAACGTGGCGTATTAATGATTTTTTACTGCATATGCATATATACAAGGTCATTCAACAAGCACCGAGTCAAATTTATACCACTCAATAACGACTAAATTAATACCATGAAACTTTCAGAACAAATGATGGAAACCTTTCATTACATCTCACATTTACTCATTTGCAAGTGCCAGAACACTCGAGAATAGCGCCGTGATCTGATTTTTAGTCGTGTAACGTAGGAAGGGTTATAAAATCCACGGGATAGTGTTAAAATTAAACGTAGACAATTGTTTGAATTAGCTCAATCGTTTAAAAATGGGTGGAACAGTTTAAACATGGCTGTACAAAAGTTTAGGTGAGCAAGGAAATGGACATTGGGACTTCATCTTTCGAATCTTGGATTGATGCTAATTCGAAACTATAGTTGCATCTATCTATATTAAACTGATAAGTGTAAAAAAAACGCGAGTATTGGAACTGTCCATAAAATTATTGAAAACAAGCTGCAGTGCAAGAACACTTGTGCGAGATGGGTGCGAGATGAAACTTGAATGCACTATGAGTCAGAGTGAACATAACAGAGCCATGACATACGACTCTTCCACATGCAAAAGATCAGGAGCCATCCATCTGCCGGTAAGTTAAAACTTACAGCATTCTGGGACTTTCAGGAGCCAATTTTATTGTGAGTTTTTTCAAATCCAAAGAATGATCAACAGCCAGTACTATAGTGACATCCTATAAAACAAGATAATGCCTGTCATTCGAACGAAATCCGCGGGTTTTTTTTGTTTCTGAAGGTGTGATTTTACTTAGTGACAACCCACGTCCACATACGGCACTGTTGACGAAATTAAACTTCAGATACGGGGGTAAGAGATCCTTCCTTATCCTCCCCACAGCCCCGATCTTCCATCTTATTGCAGTCCTTAAAGAGTTTCTGCAAGGAAAACGTTTTTAATTCAATGAAGAGCTCAAACATAAGTTGTAAAAGTGGCTTTGTGATCAACCCAAAGAATTTATTGCCAAGGGTATTTAAAAATTGGGAGAATGATGGGATTGTATCTGGGGACAATGTTTTAAAGTAACGAAAGTAAGTTTTGTACAGATTGAATAAACCGTTTTTGAGCGGTATTAATTTGTATAGTTACTTATTCAAAGACTCTCGTATTTGTGTATATACACCTGAAGATGCAAAAAGTTTTCCTTTACCCCACCAAATTAACAGTAACAGACGAAGGAGTAGTCTAAACCTGAGATTAAGCCATTTAAACGAAAACAAAATGGAAACCAGGCGTTTATATAAATTATCTCACACAAACAAACCTTACTCAAGTCGAGTTGAGTTTGGTGTAGAGTTCGACGTCAACAGAAGTTTAATGTTGTTGATTAAGTATGCCATGACAAAACACTTTCAGTTCAGCACTCTTGCTAGTGCTTTGTCTTCGGGATAAGAGGCGCATTAATGTATTAATGTATTAATCGCATTTTAAAGTAGTTACTCATTCTTATTTATTAACTTTTCATTATATATAAGAAACAATGAATATAATAAACGAATTATAGCACTACTCATGTATGTAAAGTTATGTATGGTGGAGCATATTGCCCATACCTTATCTCTTATTTATGATGTAACACTTTGACTATATGTTTTAAATTATTTTGTCACTGTTGATAGCAATATATACTGTCACGAGCAGTTGAAAACCTGAATAAAAATGTTTTTTTCTAGTGATATGGTACGTACTAACAAAAATTACTATTATTATTAAAAAAATATTATGTATACAAATTTTAAGGACTTTTTGTATGAATGCCAACATGATATATCTTGAACGACCTAACCTAAACTTAAACTGTTTTCTATATACTTTTAAACTTAAAAGTATACAATTTTCTAAATTATATATAATAAGGGAATATTTAGCGAATGTGTATGTCAATTGATTGGATTTGGTTGAGTGATAGTGAGTCCTTCGTTAGATTTATGAGCCGAATGATGGCAGCAAGAAATTTCACAGGGCATTCGAAGAAAGAAACAAGCCGTATACCTTAAATTGGAATCTCAAGGAACCCTGTTGGGTGATACGTTGCGTGACGTGCTTCCCCTTTGTTTAAATGAATAATCTGGATAAAAACAAACAAAATAAATTATTTTACGTATTACTTACACAGATTTAGCTTGAACCCTTTTTCCAATATCCAAAACTTGGTAGTTAAGTGGTTATTTAATATTATATCATCATAAATAATGGTGCTTACAAACCTGTTTTTAATATATAATATAGGACAACAAATAACTGTGGGAAATATATATATATAATATAGTATATATATATATATATATATATATATATATATATATATCTGATGCAGCTCGTACTAGGTACTTCAGAAGTATAGTGGCAGTGTTTGGTTATCGCCCTAAATGGTAAACATATGAGTGAGTTTTATGTCCTGGCACACCTGGATATAATTTAAACGGCCCGAGATATCTATTTTAAACCTTAACCCTACCTATTATAACATATTTTTTTTAATTTTTCAAGTTGATGAACATTTCCCCCCCCTTTTCTTAAGGGGGGTAAAGGGGGCAACTAAACATTTTCAAATACAAACCACTATCTTGTGACACCTCATTTTAAAGGGAATAAAAAAGTAAATCCAATAATGCAAATTAGAGGTCTATACGTTTATTTTAACAGATTTTATGACAAATTTATAATTGATTAAAGTTTGGGGTAAAGGAGGGCAACTCATAATTTTTATATACAAACCCCTATCGTGTGACACCTCATTTTAAAGGGAATAAACAAATAAATCCAATAATCCAAACTAGAGGTCTCTACGTTTATTTTAACAGATTTTATGACACATTTACAATAATAAAATCAGTAACTGTCTTGTCCTGTTTATCGTAACATGAGTCAACACTAACGCAAATTCTAAAAACAGTTACCTGTTTTAATGTAGCAGGTGTTCAAACTGTTCATCTTCGGCTGTGTGACAGTGTGCTAGACGTGTGTAAAAACTTGAGACATGATAGGGGTTTGTATTTGATAATGTTTAGTTGCCCCCCTTTACTCAATTGTAAGTTTGTCATAAAATCTGTTAAAATAAACGTAGAGGCCTCTAGTTTGCATTATTGGATTTCTTTTTTTATTCCCTTTAAAATGAGGGGTCACATGATAGGGGTTTGTATTTGAAAATATTTAGTTGCCCCCCTTTAACCTCCATTAGGAAAGGGGGGCAAAATTTTCAACAACTTGAAAAATTAAAACAATATGTTATAAATAGGTAGGGTTAAGGTTTAAAATAGATATCTCGAGCCGTTTAAATTATATCCAGGTGTGCCAGGACATAAAACTCACTCTGTATATTTTCAATACACTCAACATTTTTATTATTCAAATTTGTAGTATAATAAAAAATTTTAAAGGATAGCGAATGTTTTTCATTGCAACAAGCAGGCCTTTGTTCTGGGATGTTTTCGTTCTCTTAGGACAAGAAGCCTATATATTGCACCTAGTCCAAAAAGGACCTTTACGCTTCTTCCAGAGTGACAGGTTATTCTATATGGTTAAGGTTGGGAGCAGGGGTTACCTCCAGTCGAGATATTTGAAGAACTCCAGGCATTAATCTCAGTCACTCTCGGAAGAAGATGCCAGCTCTGAAAGAGCAACTTCAGTCAAAGCAGGCATTGGGTAGCGCGCCCTTCTTTCTTGACTATAAAGAACCGTTGAATCTTACTGAACCCCACAAACTCCAACAGTCATCTCCGCATCTTCCGGAGTGACAGGTTATTCAATATGGTTAAGGTTGGGAGTAGGGGTTACCTCCAGTCGAGATACTTGAAAAACTCCAGGCATTAATCTCAGTCACTCTCGGAAGAAGATGCCACCTCTGAAAGAGCAACTTCAGTCAAAGCAGACATTGGGTGGCGCGCCCTTCTTTCTTGACTATCAAGAGCGGTTGAATCTTATTGAACCCCACAAACTCCAACAGTCATCTCCGCATCTTCCAGAGTGACAGGTTATTCAATATGGTTAATGTTGGGAGTAGGGGTTACCTCCAGTCGAGATACTTGAAGAACTCCAAGCATTAATCTCAGTCACTCTCCGCAGTAGACTAGACCCTTGCACACCAGAATCTCGATATTTATGGTTAGTGATGTACTGGTCCTAGATAGCAATAAGGTTTCCCGAATTTAAGTGAAACATACGTTTTTGCTGTACCCAGAGTAGATTCAACCGTAAAATATAAACCAGCCAGATGTGACCTCTCCTGGTTATTCGATTATGATTTTAAAACCGTACATGTTTATAACAGATGTACTATAAATAAAATAGTCTGTAGTATTACTGTTTTAATTGGTTAGTTAAGCTTGATACGCAGTGTTTAACTGCCGATAGTAGTCAAATTATCTGCTTATGGTAATATCATCATTACGCATCAGTTATTAATTGGCTGAGTTAATAAAAAAGAAATGATGAAATCACTTGACAATTATATTTTACTCCACTGTTGTAACTTGTTACAAACTAATATCGCAATGTTTCATAATACGTTTATTATGAAGGCCAAAAGTAATACATTTTCACTTATTGCTAAATTAAGATATATTACGAATGTATTATATGACAAGATATCTCAATAAAGTTCATCGGAGTACTTTTGCATGAAACTCATGTCTACGTATACAAAATTGAATTCTATTATGGTGCACGTCGAACCATGAATTTGGCTAAGGGTCATTGTAGCCTATCATTTATTAATATTTCCGTTTTGGCTGCCTGAGGATGGTACAACTATCTGAATTTAGTATATCTCGAGAATGAAATGAGCTATAGGTTTTATAATTTTGCATTCAACCTCAGTGAAGCCCGATTAGTGAAACATGGGATGTACTCCCACCTCGTATATCATGTGATTGTATGGAGAACGAAATTATTCTTTCCCTTACAAAAAATAAATATGAATCTCTGAAGCTAGAAATTAAAACTATTTACTTTTAATAACAACTAAAAATTAAAATTGTATATCCTGCCTATATAACTTGCATATACATTGTTTTGATCTAAAGTGTTTCTTTCTTGTCTTAAAAAATACTTAGACTTATAATGATATTCATCCAGGTAGTTTTAACACCAGCTCTTATCAATTTAAGTATTTATAATATTACAATTTTTATCAGAGGATTAGGTTTCTGGCAAAGAAAGCTTAGTTTATGAATTCCAATTTAAGTGATATGTGAGTACAGATATCTTTATATTTATATGAAGATACCGAGATACATAAATCACTACCAATTTACAATATACAAAAAGGTTTTATTCCTTTCCCTCTCACTGGTGAAAAAACTTTAAGAACTTAAAATAACCTTTTTTGCCAATTGCATATACTCGTTCGTATCGCGAGGTAACCGAGTTAAGCAACATGAAGCAAGGCTGTTTGCTTGAATAGATGACCCCAGACCGACCCTGTCCTTGCAAGAAGCCCATTTCCTCAATCATTAGGGACCCTGAAAACACGTGCTGTTCGTCTCTAGGTTGATTGTTAGAGACGGCTTCTAGGCCCAAACATCACCGGTAAAAAAATGTTGTACATTAATACTTATAATAGAGTAACAAATTTGTAATGATTCCTGTAATTCTAAAAAAATAGTTTAAACATTTCACGAAACAAATAAAACTAAACAATTTCATTCCAATTAAAACTATACTATAAAATAAACTAGTTTATAGTTCAGTGAAGAACTTACTGTGGGATATACAGTGTGTAAACAAAATTTTGAACTTATTACTCTCTTTAATACAATGCTGTTTCATTTCCTTTTCAGAAAATAATTGTATTTAAATAAGCAATTAGCCACCATACCCCCAGGCATGGTATGTGACTCCTCTTAACAAAGGATTTGCTTCGAATTAATTTTAATTTCATAACATCATAACTAAATTAGAGAACCACTAGATTTAAAAATGGAAAACACTAAGCTGACATTATTTTCTTTGGTACTAGCAGTTAACCGCGGATATGTACTATTATATTTGAAATCGAAGGAAGGGACATTTTTAGTAAAGCATGATGTAATATGATGGATCCCTATCATATTTTTATATCAGACGTAGGCAGATACCAGTCTTGATTATGAATCCTTCTGAGGATCCTTAAGCTTCCTTCATGATTCATAATAAATCATACCATGTACATATTATTTCAATTCCTATAGTTAAAACATTCTAAGGTTAAATTACATTTTGGCGGGTCCTGATTGATGTATTGAGTTTGTTGGAGTATGTATTTCTGTTTCTAATTAATTACATGTATTAAACTTTAAGTTGCTTTAAGCTTTAGCCGATGCCTTTTAAAAAATATATAAAGGTAACGGATATCTTATTTGGTAACAAAGCATCTACTCAAGTGCCGTGTTTATATTTCACGTTGGTCTATTACATCTACAGTACAATATATTTTAGTTATTGTATTCATGAAGAAAACATATATTTGTGTATACATAGTAGGACTGAGAAGACTAATGTCTTCGGTATTTTTATGTACCTACTGTTTACACCATTTTAAATTCACTTTCAGTCTAATGTATTTACTAAGCCAGAGTTGAGTTTCCATTCTTGCGCTGATCCAAAATGTATATACATATTATGTTGGTTTTCAAGCTATATTTAGGTCAAAACAACTTCTGTTATCAGACCTGTAATCCACCTCCATTCTAAGGTATATCAAGCACCATAGTTAAGAGTTTGCAATTTTCTCCCAATAAAGAAAACAAATATATACGACATAAAAGTTACTAGGTTGAAAAAGTGTCAGTTACCGGTACGTATTACGTTGCCAAAGTTGGGGATTGCCTTGCTACACCAACCAAGGAAATATATACATACATAGTTTATTTTTACTTAACTTAGATCAAAAAGCTTTATTATAATATAATCAACTCTAATACGGCTCCACCTTTGTTATGGTTCCACATCTGAGTTTATATTGTGCCGGCCAAAAAAATATAGGTTTTGGAAACAAACGTAAATTAAAAGATCTAACTTCTGTTCTACGATACTGATATTGCTTTTTTAAGGCGATCAAGAAAATATATACAGGCATACGCTCCAAACGACTCCTTCGATTAATATATATCATCTTCTGGAACATGAGTTTTCGGTATATGGAAAGAGTGCAAAATTCCTTGAAGCTAGAGGAAAAGTTTCTCAACAATCATTTATAACGATTTGCGAAAGTCTTGTTTTAAAGAATTAAATATTGTCTCGTTGAGGTATAATAGTGTCCATTTTTTGTTTTTCTACAGCTAATTTAGGCTAGAGTAAAAAATATCATATTTCAAGGATAAGAAAACCAATCGTTTTCGAGTACCATACGCGCAATATATATTTTATAATAGGATGTAATAAGAACATTTCTAATGCAATAGATGGTTTATATACATTATTAATGCTATCTGTAGTAGAATGTAGATCGTAACTTTATTTTATGATTATGCACTATACTAATTATTAAACACTGTACGTTTATTGTTTGAGAAAATGTAAATTTAAGTATATGTTGAAGCTTCTTAAGCGAACTCCAACTGAAAGCGCCAACAACTGATTAATATCTGATAAATTTTGGTTATGTTTAATAAATTATATCATTATTTTTCTGTATGCTAAAATATTTCAGGAAGTTTTTTCGATTTTCTCTTCATAAACCTTTCTCGAACTTCAATAAATTTTCAAAAAATAAGTAGCACCTCGACCTCGAGATTAATACTTATCAACACACTAGTATACTTGTTTTTATTTATAAGGAAGTACTAAAACTCTTTAACGTCTTGTTAAATTACACCATATCTAAAGTGAATAAAACAAACAAATAATTATTAATAATAAAGTGGTTTATTAACCTTTTCATTGTTACAGGTTAAGCAGAGGAACAAATAAGATCGGTCGAGATCCATGACAAATTCATCGCTTGTACGTGATCGAGTAGTCCTCTTGGGGGAATTCTTCATAACCCCTTAGAGTTTAGACTCCTTAGAGTTAAAGTAAATGTTCCCTTCAAAGACCCCCCATACCATTTATTTGGCTACTAAGGCATAGTGAACACTACCCACTTGCTATGCAATTTTAATTCAGAAAAAGAATACATACTCCGCCTAGTGAAGCTGTTTTGACGTTATTTCGTCTCTTTAGACACAAATAGACAACGTAAGTCATTTCTCACCCGGTTCAGCGTTATTAGTTTAAGGTTGAGGACTTTCATCTATTTAGATAACCATTTAAGCGAGAGTAGGAGATTAAATTCTACTACTAATTCTAGGCATATCTGAAAAAATTTGGTACAAATATTGTAATATTGCTGATTATTGATAAGGAAAGTTACTATTTGCAATTCATCGTATTAGGAAGATAATATATTGCTTTTATTGAAAAAGTGTGTTTTCAATGTTAGGTGCCATTGCAACCATAAATCTTTGTAGACTATCAGATCAAGGACAGGGAACATTCCTTATTGGTGATGTTATTAAATTGTTCAAGTTTTTTCACTGCGGGATACATGCTCAATATCAAAATAAGACACGCAGTTCTCGACAGTGTTTACGAAGAAAACCTCTCATCTAGTGCTTATCGCATCGTCTGTATCTGTGTATCTGATTATTCTTTTAATATCCATTACAGTTCTAATGAACTCATTGCAATCATTATGCACTATTTTATATTATATACATGTTTCAAAACGTGAACATTTGTAAATAAAAATTGAATATATAACAACAACAAAAAACAACACAAGTCAGTGCAAAGTTTTCTGTAGCTATCACATATACCCCAGTTGAGCTACCTTCAAATTCATATTTGATATGAAGATTTTTACTTTAATTTGAAAGCTTTTTTAATACGTAAGTGTCTTATTTAAAATTGAATAAGCTGTAATTACAAGGATCCCTCTGCATTATGCTTAGCTTTTTTGTCTCTTGATGACAATACTTAATTAAAGAGAACTTTAGGTAAAATTCAAGCTCTCGTTACGCATTTAATTTTTGGGATACTAAGGATCTTTCTTGTGTTTTATATCTCACAAGAATTAAAGGAAAGTTTAAGATTACGTATAAATGTGGTTTGAGTTTTATTGAAGAATAAGGTATGCAAAGAATACAGTGACGATTTAAAATATATGATGTGTTTTGTGTAAGTTTTAAGTTTATATACTGAAAGTCAATTAAGATCCAGGATGATTTATAACTATTTGAAGCATTGCAAATGAATCTAAAAATACATGCATGCTCTTAGTAAACATGAACACTTTTTAGTGAACCGCTATGCCCGCAGGAAGACGCCATGTATGGGTCATACAACACTATTTAATATGAGCATGGTCGATTTGCTTATCCAATTAAAGGTCTTTATTAATAGAAGATTTAGACTTATTGAAACAACAAAACATTGCTATTATATGATTTCCCGTATTTTTATGTTATCTGTAAAAGCCAAGTACAACGATGACAGAAAATATGACCAAACACCTAGAAAAAGCATTTTAGGTAAAACACAATTTACGTTTATTCGTAATTAAGGCGCAGGATGTCAAGTTATTTTCGTATTAGGGATAATTAGTGTCGCAAATATGATCTGAAAAGGTTCATTTACAAGAATATAACAGCTGATTTTAGTGTGAACGACCTAATGTTTTCAAGTCTCTTTTACATTTTAAACCCAAAAAATAATAAATGGTGATTATAAAAATATTTTTAAAACTACAAAATTCTTTTTCTGAAGTCTATTTTTAACGATAGAAGGATTGTGAAGGAAAAGGATTTTTCCAGACATTTGCCATCGTTCAGTGAAACAAAAAATCATTAACGAGATCTGCAATCTGATGAAGAGATGCAACCCTGAAGAAGAGATCCGATTGCAGATCTCTAAAATTAGTTTTACTGATTTTTTGTTTCACTGAAGGATGAAAAATGTCCGGAAAAAACTACGGAATATTATACACGTGATAAAAAAACATTTGATATATAAACAATTATATTGTAACGAAAGTAGTCAACCCGGTTTTCCAGCAGAGGGGTGAATTTTTAATTACTTATTAATTATTAAAAAAAACAAGAAATTTAATACATACGCATACAATACAACTTGTGCAAGAACGTTTAGCCCGTGCTTGACGGAACCAGAAAGATATCCACCTATGAAACTACGGGAACGCAAAGTGCAGCAAGCTTCCTATTCATGTATTCTATTAGACGACTCGCTGGTTCCATTTGTAATGCATTTGCATTACAAATATTATAATATTAATATAAATATATATTTGTTTTATATTTTATTTAAAATATTGCGTGCTTTTGCATTTAAACTTTTGTTCCAGCAACTGTGTTATCTTTATCCTTGTTAGATGGAAGCGTATATATTCATAAATGTAAATGTTCTCTAGGAACCCAGAGCTAATTTTATTGTATAGATAAAGTATGTATATGTTTGTCTGAAACAATATGTTTTTACTGATATGTGGAATTAATATAGTAATTATTTTCAAGAAATGAATCAATTAGAATCGAGGGTTCCAAATTGAATTACATCAAACTGTAAAAAATATCAGGCAGTTTTATTTTTTAAGATTGCATTATACTTAGCTTTTCATACTTAAAATCAACCGTCAGACGCATAAAATAAATAATAGTTATATCAATGTGTTAAAAAGAGATGAATAAAATAAATAGCCACTTTAAGCCATAATGTCGTTATTTATATGACTTTTGCTGGATATTACAGAAATGTAATATTCGTATCTAACTGTTGACTTGATGAACTGATTATTGATTTGATTTCCTGAAGTATACTACTTTATTAATTTCACAAAAAACTAGATTGTGTGCCTATACAATGCAAATTGGTTCTGACTTGTTACCATTTAAAAGTTTCATAGTTAAATGATCAATTTTAATTAATCCTTATTAATATTATAATTAGAAAGTGAGTTCATGTGTTTGTTTTGCTTTCAAGCGTAAATTGTTCAACCGATTACACTGAAACTTTACCACACATACATACATACACATACACACACACACACATACATTCATACTGTGCATCCTTAACACGTAGGACTGCGTTTTATTTTGTAACTTCTTCAGGACTGCCCTCTACTGGTCTCTAAATTTGCGAAAAATCCCATCTTAGTCTCTAAAGCATCATTACATCCATAAAATATTATTAATTGAAAGAACCTGTTAAACTTAAATTAAATTTTTGGCATACATTTTGTTTTCTGACAGCATAACAGTATTTGGGATTAATGTAACAACTTTTTTAATTTTATTTACATTTATAGTGTGAAGCATCGGGTATCCTAGATAGTAAAAAACTGCTTATGTCAACGTTTTGTTAAGCACATAGTAAGTAAATATTCAGATAAAAAAATAAAATGTTTTAGTACAAAACAACTTTTAACTCTCAATTTTAGGAAATATTAGGAATGTATTTCTTAATTAGTACTGTAATGCGGATATACAATTTTTACTAAATGTAAGACTTTTGTAGAACCCATCCTAGTTCTCTTTTGTCAGAAGTAGACTTGATTCTAAGACCAGAGTAGGCTACAATGATCACAAATATACAATGAGTCAAACTCGACATTGGCGTCAAAAATATAATTCACTCGAACCAGAAGTGCTCATTACATGCAAAACTAACGAAATTGCGTGCGAAGCGGCTGGTAACTGTTAGTGTGTAATAAAACAAAGTAGCTTGAAACACGTATAGTAATTTTTATTATAAATTACCAATAAACCCATGATCACAGCAATAGTATACTAACCTCAAAATCTATACTATTACGGGTATATAAAAATCTAAAAGTGTATGTTCGTGTGTTTTAATGAATCAAGTAAAATCTATTTGACCGATTGTATTTAAATTTTACATTGACACTTAGGGACCCCGATTAACAAATAGGCCTTTTTCTGTTTTTAAAATATCTTCAGATAACGTCCGAATAAACTTGAAACATTCCTTTTTGTCTTAATCAGAAGATAGTAAAAGTGTTTTTGTAATCAACTGTAAAATTTGTAAATAATTTATTGTGAAAACACAATTACACGTTTCTTTAATATTGTATGATTAAAAGAATACAGTAACCTTAAATATGACAACACTTGTAATTTTGACCTGTTTTGTAGTAACCGATGAGCACAGACGTTACCCGGTTAACAAAATAGAAATTTTTAGTAAAATCATGCATTTAGCCGTAAATTATAACACATTTTAACCATGCAGTGCTTGATAATTAGTGTACTGCAAATTTATATTTGTGTCTGATAAGACAAGTTACTATCTAACTTTTACTAGAGAATTAAAGAATGTCACAAAACATTATGTTAAAATAAAAGTATGTTATTAGTATTTTTTTATTGAAATAGGCCTTACAGACAAACTCAACTACTCTACTAGAAATACCTTGGATCGAAATAAACTACAATGGCGATACATATAACATTTTTGACCAAAATGGGCTCCTCAGACCACCTTACGTGTATTTATTCTTAATTACGTCATCGATTCAAAAAGAAATTCAGTTTTAAAATTAAAGAGCCCCATAGTTAATTACATTATGAGTGTGTTAACTGAAAAAAATACGTAGAGCCGACAACAGGATTACGTTGCCGTGTAAAGCGAACGTTGCCAAAGCTCTCCGGTTGTCAAGTTAACGTCAACAAGGAGGTAATCTCGTAGCTAACTTACATCACCACACACACTCCGGGATGTCGAAACGTCATCTTCGCGTAGTGCTTTTCCATTCTATCCATCTTAAATTTAAACACAAACATGTTTATCCGGGTAACGTCTGTCCTCATCAGTTACTACAGAGAAGGTTAATTATTATTATTTTTAAGCGTTGTTATTTTTAGACTTACTGTTCTTTTTTCAATGCTATAATCTTAAACATAGGTTATTGTGCTTTCACATTAAAATGTTTACAAATTTTCAGTTGATTAAAAAAACACCTTTACTATCTTCTGATTAAGTCAAAGAGGGATGTTTTCAAGACCAATCGGGCCTAGTCCGGAGAGATTTCCGAAATATATATTGTTAATTTGTTAATCCCGGATCTTAAGTATGTTCACGAACATTTTCAAAACAATCGGTGAAGTAGATTTTACTTCATTCATTAAAAACACACGAATAGGCTCTAATACATGTTTAAATACTGGAAATAGTATAGATTATGAGGATAATATACTATTGCTGAGATTATGGGCTTATTGGTTAAACATGTACTTAATATTTAATAAACAAAACGTTTCAAGACTGCTTTGTTCTATTACACATTAGCAGTTACCCGCTATTTCGCAAGCAATTTCGTTAGCTATGCACGGTATGAGCACTTCTTTTTTGAGTACAGCAAAACAGATAAATAAATTCACTTCAGTATTATAATATTAATAATAAGTTAATTTATCGTTGAACTACGAAACTTTTCAATAGTTTTGTGGTAACAAGTCAGAGCCAATCTACATTTTAAAAGGACACAATCTAGTTTTATGGGTGAAATTAATACAGTAATACCCTTCACAAAATAAATCAATTATCAGTCCGGATGTTATTAGTGGCGGTCTAAATGAAAGGATATGAATGAGATTGAAAGTAAAAATGAATTTTTTCTCATAAATACGAATTAAATATTTCGTCAACGTCAGTAAATCATATAAATAACGCCCTAATGGCTGAAAGTGGCTTTTTGTATTTTCTTCATCTCGATTTATGGCCGTGATATAACTATTATTAATTTAATACGTTTGAAGGTTTTTTTATGTATGAAAAGCAAAACAAAACGCGATCCTAAAATAAAAAAAATAATACTGCCTGATATTCTTAAACTTTTGATGCACTTCCATTTCGACCCTTCCCCAAAAGTTAACTCTCTATCAATTAGGTTCTTTCTTAGAGAGAATTACTCTATAGATTTCACAAATCAATATAGAATATTTTGTTTAGCGAAAACTATACTATGTGATTATACAACGCAAATTAGTTCTGGGTTCATAGATCCAGATATAACATGTATGTGTGCCTGACATGTATGAAAATATAAGCTTACATCTAACTAGGATAAAGATAACACAGTTGTTGGAACAACAGTTCAGATGCAAAAGCACGCCATATTTTATTTGCATTACAAATGGAACCAGCGAGTCGTCTAATAGAATACATGAATAGGAAGCTTGTTGCACTTTGCGTTCCCGTACTTTCATAGGTGGATATCTTTCTGGTTACGTCAAGCACGGACTAAAAACGCGAGTTGCGTTTTATGCCTATTGCTTTATAATTATTAAGCAATTAAAAATTGATCCCCCCCACTGGAAATCCCGGGTTACTTTCGATACAAACAGTTATTTTCTGCCGTATGAATATTCCATAGTTTTCTTGAAATAAATAAATATATAATCTCGATTCTTTATGTCTTGGGTTTAAAAAGTAAATGACACCTGGAAACATGTAGTTCACACTAAAATCAGCTGTTATATTATTGTGCATAAACCATTTGAGATCAGGTCTATGACGTTAATTATCCTTTATGCAATCATGACTTACATTCCAGTGCCTTAATTATGAATAAACATAAGTATACATTGTTTTATACTTAAAAAGCTTTGCTTAGGCGTTTAATAATATGTTCTGTTATCGTTGTACGTGGCTTTCACAGACAACATAAAAATAACGGAAATATGATACTAGCAATGTTTTGTTGTTTCAATAAGCCAGCATTTTTGTTAGGGTCAATCTTTTGAGGTAAAATTGAGGTAAAATAAACCATTGAGGTACAATGCATATTGAGGTAAAATTGTATTGTCATTTATTTAAAAACCTTTAATTAGATAAGCTAATAGACCATGCTCATATTAAATCGTTTTCTATGACAGTTTGCAAGCCATGCACCTGTGCGAGCGTAGCGGTTCAAAAAATAGTTTTTATGTGTACTAACAGCATGCATATATTTGAAGCTTCATTTGCAATGGTTCAAGTAATATTAAGCCATCTTGGACTATAATTTCCAGCCATTATATAAACTTAAATATTACACAACACACATTATAAATTTTAAATCGTGACTGTTTTCTTTGCAAATCTTATTATTAAAAAACTCGAACCCCACGTATTATACGTAGCCTCAAACTTCCTTTAATAATTGTGAGATATTATAAAGAAAAAAGATTCTTAGTATATCCCAAATTAAATTCGTAACGAAACCTTGAATTCCACTCGAAGTTCAAGAGAACTTCTTAGCTAAAAATAACTAAGCATTGTTATCAAAGGACCGTAAAGCCAAGCATTTTGAACTGGGACCCATGTATTTGCAGCTTATTAGATTTAAATAAGACACTTATAAAAAAAGCTCTCATATTAAATTACAAATTTTGATATCGAATTTATATTCAACTAAGTTACTCCATGCATGGTTTATGGCAAATTATCTGTGATAGGCTAATTTACGTGTTTTATCACGTATTGAGAACAAACTTTTGTTCCTGAGTTAATTGAGTTAAACATCCCAGCAAAGTCCTAACTTTAAGGGAGCTTTGGGCAAATGGAATATATATAAATCAAATGACATTTTTTAAAAACTAAAACTCGAGAACGCCTGGACCCATTTGGCTAATGTTTATTTTTAATTATTTATAAGACACCAAGAAATGGTTAAAAGGTGAGAAAAGGTTTATTATTCTGTCTCAAAATATTCAGTAATTCTGGGAAAAAATTATAATATTTACGATGAGTAACCCAAAGTTAACTGACCCTAAACAGCTGTTGACACTTTCAGCTGAAGTTTAACAAAGTGGCAGAAACATTTGTTCCCATTTAAATTTTAGGAAATATTAAATAGTTACACAGTTCTGGATCAGTAGTGTTATACTGATTGTCAGGACAAAGTTACTTTTTATTTTAGATTCAACCTATGACGAATAAACCATATAATTTATTGAAAATAATATTTAACCCATGTTCTAAAGCCCACGGTGATGAACACGACTGTCAATGTTTTACAAATAAAGTTATCACAACTAGTTGCTGCCCATAACAATTTTAGTGTTGTGTAAGAAAAGGAAACGTATATCCCCCCTTCCCCTGATATCAGAAGCAGATAATTCCTGATATACAAGCGACGGAATTTGATTCATTTCGACTGAGGTAGTTCTTTCTAACTTACGTAAGCACATATTTTCTTAATTAGGGTACAAAACAACACCAGAAACATCGTAGATCGCAAATTAACGCTAAGTTGGATTACGAAACCCACATAAGTATTTATTTTTATTGGTCAGAGCAACAACTGTGGAACCGTGAATAAACTAAATTGGCAGTAATTTAATAAATCCTATCTGACTCTTATTGACCGCAGGAATGTTTTAATCATTCGAATATTAGATATTTTCTTAATAGGAAAAAAAATATTACGGTACTTCTCAGACAGAAAGTACATTAAAAACGCCGAATTTAGACGCTTTTTAATTGAAGTCGGTTTTTGTTGGTATATATTTTCATAATTTGGAGCAAGAGAAACACTCAAAACCGAGACACAATTAAAAAGGACCTTTGTTGAAATTTTATGTTATAGAGTCCGTGATAAAGTAAATCTCATGAATAAAGTTTAATGGTTATCAACACATTATATTTAAACATTTTGTTTATATGTCGTATACGTAAATAAAAATTGAAACAACAAATATGAAATACACTTATTGTGTAGGTCTATACATCCCGTAATATGATTATTTATAGAACTGTAATATGTATAAACCAAAACAGTTGTCTTCAATTGTTTTCAGAACAGCTCATAACACCCACAGCTACGGTGGGAAGGATTAAATAAATGAGAATGATGTAGAGTTTAGCTCCATTTCACCTTTCTTAGTGCAGCGTCTGAATTTGATGCTGTCACAGACTTGAGTCCCCCTTGAATCTAGAGTCGTGCTTGTTTGAAAGAGATTCAAAATCGTTCTGCGACAAAGAAAATCAAAGTGAAATCTTTCATCTGTTTGACATTAGATACACATAGATGACATTTATATTGCTCTCAAAAATGTTCAAGTCCACGGTAGCGCAATGTACATTCTTACGGTGAAATAATTAACAAAATTTCTCACGGAGAAAGAAATGATCGATTTTTTGGTCAGCTGGGAAATGGATATCTTCGCATTCCTTTGTCAATTAGCAATGCAATATATAAACAATAAGCGATTGTCCTTAAATAAATACACCAAATTTTTAAAATGCTTGAAAACGTTAGAAACAAATTTGACTGTAATCTGCAATATTCAGATTATTGTTTTAATTATTCTGTGCCCTGATTTTACAATGCAAATTATCGCATTAGCTCATTTTTGGAATAGCACTGAATAATATAATAACTATAATATGCAAATAATTATTGGCTGAGCGTTAACGAAGTCTATCATTCTTGACATTTCATTTGTATCTACTGGTCTGTTTATTTGTGTCTCTCCACTAGACATCTCGAAAACGAATTAAGTCATAGCTTAGAACTTTTCATTGATATATTAGCAACACCTGATTAGGTAATAGCAACTTGCGATTTTTCCCAGCAAATATTTTTGCATTGGGCTAATGGAACAATAAAATAGGAAAATAAATAAACTAACAAACATACTATTAGCACATATAGCTTATTCATACAGATAAACGAAAAATAATACAGTGATAAATCATTAGTAAAACGTTGGTGCCAAAATGTGATTTAACAGCACACTTATGATGTAGTACGATTTATATATAAACCGGAACGTTTATTATTTCAAAATTCCTACGAAATTAAAACATTGAACAAGAAAGAGAATGTATCATAGGGCAAGATATCTTGATAAATTTGATCGGCAGATTTTTTCTATGCTATTCATGTCTATGTAGACAAAAATAAGTTTCTACTATAGTGCATGCCTGACCGTAGGAAATGTCTTGAAAATGTAATTAGCTACAGATTTGGAATTTTGTATCCAACCTCAGTAAAGCCCAATTAGCGACCCGTGGTGTGGCGTATTCCTACCTTGTTTGTTATAAGATAGTATCGAATCGAATTTTTATTTTACAACGCCAAACACTTAACATAAAACTGTGAACGTAGTTATTTCAAAATCATTACCTTGACATTACAATTTAATTTAAAAATACAAATTGAAAATCCTACCGATATAACCTGCAAATACACTGTTTTGTTCCAAAGTGTTTGTCTTTTTCTGCATTAAATAATGATACATTTTCCAGGCAGTTTTAAAACATGTTCGTATCAAATTAGGTCACAATAATAATAAAATTATTTTGCCTGATCAGAGGATGAGGTTTACAGCAGGTATAAAATTAGGTAAAAATATGTGATCTAAACGGTTATATTTTATACTTTAGTTTATGAAAGCAAAGAAGAAAATTTTGATTCATACTCGTTCCATGTACGTCGTACAGAAAACTGCAAATACACTGCTATTTACATATGACAGTTTCTTGTGTACAGAAGTGACAGAACCTCAGTGCTAACTGTACTAGAGAGACCAGTGTCTTGCTAACTGGTACATAAGATTATTTAAGAAGACCTGATCCAGAAAATGGTCTATGAAAGTGCAGGCATTTAAATACCAATGTATGAATGTTATCGCTGCTTGCTTAAGCTGCTAAGTTTGGTTTTATTAAACTTATTTTTCTCATCCAGTTTAACGTATTGGCTTTGAAGCATGTTTTGAAATTTGTTTTTGCTCTGAATCATGAATTCTGTGAGCGATTCTTTGTTCTAGCAATGATGTATGTTCCTTAACTACTTGCATTACTATTTTATTTTGTTCTTGAGTACATTTTTTTATTATGCTATCGAACTTGTTTTTATCGTGCCTATTGAGCCAAAAAAATGCACCAGATTAATCATAAAGTACATCTCAATGTGTCACCTATGTTTTTATTTACAATTTATCTTGCATTGTGTCCAACTGCTATTTAATAATAGTAAAATATTCATCATTTATTGTTTAATATGGTAATCGAAATATTTGACAAACATATTACAAATTTTAATTAATAATTAAAAAATACAAATGATATTTACACGAGTGGTACACTTAAAAAAAACACAGAACAGGTGCACGTAATGAACTTTAAATAAAATTCAACTGTAAAAATTGTTTAAAAAGAGAACAATTTTAAAATAAAATGATATATTGTAGGTGTTAGATGTTATATGAAGGTACACTATCCAAAGTTTATTACTGTAACATATATAACTCGCTAAATGTCTTAATGGGATTTACACATTACAAAACCTCAGACGAATATGTTTCGCCCAAACCAAATTTTTGATACGAATATGACTTGCAGGATGTATTGTAGAAATGTCTTGTTTTATCGTATATATTTCGGTACATTGGATTTTCGTAATTTATCATTCACAATTATAAAGGATGTTTGGTTGTAGGATCTTCTTTGTCAGGTTTTGTAAAGGTAAACTTTATTGATAAATTGTTTTATTAAACTAGTTTATTAGTGTGATAAATATCCTTTCAAATTATTATCAAACTGATATTATCACCTTCAATTATGATCACCATATTTTTTAATTCATTGCGTTATGATTATGTTTGCTTTATGGATAAAGTTCACCAGTCTTAAATGTTGTGGTATAAAAAACTGATCGGTAAAGGATAGAAAATTAGATCGTCACCGAGGATTCTATGGTCCGCTAATGTCGATTGCACAGCGTAGAGGCATTATAAATATTTTACAAAAGAATCGTGAATTGTAAAAACGCCATAAGTAACAAAAAGTAAAACTTTCGGTAAACTACAAAAAATTATTTAAATAGTTTATTAAGTTTTTAATACTATTGAATTTTTGTGTGTGTGTTTAGTACATGTAAAAAGACATATGTATCACATATTTTTTTAAAATTTAACACCAAAGCATCTCTGTGATTATATAATAAACTATGTTGCACTTATGGGGTTTTTCCAACAAATCACTATTTAACATATTGTTTATGCTGAATTGGTGGGTTAAATAACATTTTACTGTAATTTAAGTTGAAAACAGTTTATTTACTAAATACTATGTTACATAAGTGATACTGATATAGTATTAAATCATATTTTTACAGAATATATTTTTTTAAGTTTTCATTCTGCATCATTATCATCTCTTTCTTCATTATTCAGGTCTGTAGTTGGACATGTATACATTTTCTTCATACCACCATTTTATTTTCATCGGAAATATACTGGAAGATCTTTTGTAGATCGTTCATATTCATTTTTGTTTATGGGCACTCGGTCATTGCAGGCCGCTGTGGATGGGATAATAATATCTTGAAGAAGAACTTCTAACGGGTAGACGTATAGTGAAAACTTCATGAGGAATAACTCCCCCAATAAATTCATTACACAGTACCTTCCCTTTCTGTCCTTTTGTGTGCAGAAGTGGTTGAACTTTGAGATCTTAAAATGAACCTTGTCATGTTTTGGCACATTGCGTCCATAAGAGTGGTCAGACATACATAATTGCTTGTAGTAAGCTTGCCACCAATTTTTGAAATCGAGTACATTTTCTTTTTCAACCAAGTTTACTGTGAACAATGGAGAAGAGTTTACAATAATTTCGGTTTAGTTCCCTTATTGTGTATATTCTATCAACTCTTCTCTTTGCTCTTTTTATTGTACCGAATGCTCAGTCACAAGGCAAAAAGGAATGGCCCCGCAAAGGATAAAACTGTTCAATTTTTTCAAACTTCCCCATTTCAACCAGAGCATTAAAATATTTGACCAAAGTATGGTTATTATTCTGACCTCCACAATTGAGAAAAGAGATACAGAATTTTTAGTATTTCCTCTTAATTCAATTTTGAGTGTAGTCATGAAAGAAAGGAGGTCACTTCGTTTGGCCCTTTATGACATTTGCCTTCGTGATAAACATATAGTTTAGAGCTGTTGTCTTTTAAGTTAGTCACACAAAAAACATTTTCTGTTAACAACTGCCTTATAAAATTTTAACATTTTAATATATAATATTATAATATATTTAATATATTATGATGATAAGATTTCTTTGATATTTTATAATCATTTCTTATCCCTAGTTTTCTTTTCAACACTTTCATTAGTGTTCATTTCACTATCTATCGAATCCATCATATTGCTTTATTCTTCATAGAACACAGCTAGAGGTTAGGTTAACAGCACATCAACAACAGTGTTTCATCACAAACATAAAAACAATAAATTAAAACAGCTGATTTTACAGGACCACCAACTTCTTTGTTGTAAAAACAACATAAGCAGTGTTACTTGTGTGGTTTTTCCAAGAAACACATAATTCAAGGCCATTTTTTTCAATGTTTTGTGGGTATGTCAGATTGTGTTGTTTTTACACTAAAACTTGCATCTGCATTCATTCTATCCAAATATGTAAAAAAACCATTTTGACCAAAATGTCAGTTATGGGGTTTTTACAATTCACGATTCAAATAAAGTGTTTTTATTAATTTGAAGCAAAGGTTTCCAAAATAGGTCATGAAATCTGAGATGTGAATCTTATATCACCATCACAACAACGTCATTAACCCTCAGTGATCTCTTAAGAATTATATCACACCATTAATGCACAAACACTAAAGTTTTCAGGAAAATAAACAAAATTAACAAATTTTCATACGTTTAAAATTAAAATAAATACCTTTCAATAAATTTTAAGGTAACTGATATAGGCATGCCCAACATACATTAAAATAACAAAAGTATAAATCTAAAATATCAAGACTATTCGCCTTTGTTATATAATTTGTAATTTATATTTAGTATACCTATTTAGAGAAATCTACTAATATACTATTTAATGGATACCGGATTTATAATTATTGTTTGATAAATCGTTAAGTTATGAATATTCTTAAAATTTGCTTCGTAATAAAAGTAGTATTAATTGAATTTTGAGTTTACCTCCAGTGAACCTTCCTTTTGATGCAGCGTCTGGTATCTGACGCTGTCTCAAACTTAACTCCTGAAATCTGTCTAAAGAGATCCAAAGATAGTCGACAACGAAGAAGCTCAAATTTAAACATTTACATCGTGTAATAAAAGAAAGCTGACTGAATCTAAGCTCAAATAAAAAAAAACGCTTAAAAATTAAATAAACCCTTCCTACCATACCTACTACGTTAATTCATTCATTCTATTAACGTTGAATTATTTGCAAAAAGTAAAAGTTATTTGAAACTTTAACGTTACTAAACTATTTAATTTTACTATAATAGATAATCGGAGACTATCATCTTCTCTAATTATTTCTGTAATAATGTTTCCAGTTTATGATTCTGATACACAAATGGCCAAATAGTAAAGGAAAGCCTAGAGATGTGCATAAACATACGTATTGAAGTCGTGGGCTTCTACATAGAGGACTTTTGTTGTCCAAAACCGCAGAAAATCTGTCCCCGCACTGCAAATTACCAAATGCCAAGAGAATCCATACCAAGCACAAATGCAGAGAAATATTTCACTGTAGAAGTAATTATTCATATTAGTGATCCAGTAATTTTCAATGCATACTTGGAGCAATAAATTTATTTGTCTGATAAGGCAATACCTGTTATGTGAGTTTCTCTTCATGCGTAATAAAATTTCACTTTTATAGATAACTTGAATCTATTCTTGTTCTGCAAAATTAATCAGAGGAAATGTTTAATTTTTGGGTTTCTAGAACCCTTACTCAGACCATCACTAATATTTTCAAACATAACTCCCACCAACAAGGAATATGACCCACATTTTATCCTAAAATATTTTTCAGCATTCCATTGGAACAGTCTTAGCATGATAAATTTCAATAAGCTATTCATATATTCACATTAAGTAGCCTCTAATTGAATTCGTTATTCAGTGTATAATTGAAAAAGTTTTAAGTTATAAAACAAAATGAATGTGTATATGTATATATAATTAAACCTATTAATTAATTTCAACGTTGTTATAATTTATGTAAAACTGTGGATGTTATATTTACTTTTACGAAGTTATTGGTCACCGCTAGGGAGTTGGTAAAAGTAGTAATGATTTCGGGTTTTTTTCGCAGTCGAAGATTAGGATTCTGTTTCTCATAAAATTTGTTGCTTTTACACTACATTCCTCCAATAATTCCCAGTAAAGTTGATGTTAAAGTTGATTAAAAATTTAAACGAAGTTGACTAATAATTGTTAATTTCAAAATTCTTTATTATTTTATTATAAAAGTTAAGATAAGATCATAAACCCTAAATACACCTTTTAAAAGATAGTGCATAAAATACATTTTGTAATAATGTTTTACTGGGAGGTGTATTTTTGGTTCGGCCGAGCAACAGGATTATGTTGTCTGAAGCAAATGTTACCAAAGCTCTGCAGTTGCCAAGTAAACGTCAACAAGAAGCACACGAGGATTATCTCGGAGCTAACTTACATCACCATACACATTCCAGTACGTTGCAACATCATCCTTTTCACTTCCAGTCTATATACAAATTTCCATGTAGGAAGCCTCTTATACATGAAAAAGAGTACCAAAATGGAATAGGTTATGGAATGATCACCTCAGGGTCCCAACAAACATTTTCCTATTTGTATTGGATTCTGAGTGAGTTTTATGTTTTAGGCAATTAAGAATTCATTAATTAAAGGTATTGTATCTAAGAATCACAGGAATAATGTTTATAAGACAGAATTATCTGAAAAATGTAGCTTAGATGACTGATCTTGCTGATAATAGTTTTAATAAACTAACATTCTTTTTATCCACCATACAGCAGAATATTTACTTCATGTTGTTGAAATACATATCAATTATTTTTCGTGCATCATATTATGAAAAATAATCAGCAAGTTCTGATGGCGGTGATCCTAATTATTCAAAATATTATATGTCAAACTAGAATGGCTAAAATTACATAATATCATAAATTAGCTCTATAATAAATCGTTGTATTTTTAAGCAAAAGTTACACATATTGTGTTACATGATTAGTTATTGTGATACATATGAAGAATAATGTACTTTTGCATTTTTAGTGGAGTTACTTCAACCAATAATAACATATATAATATAATATATAATAACAATAATAACATACGATTTATCTTTCTCTTCCTAAACGCAGTAGCTATATTTATAATGTTTTAATTATTTTTAATATTTTAATATACAATATTGACTTCCACAACATAATAATATGAAAAATGGCTTTAAGACTAAATTTAATTACTTCCCTTTAAAGAGTCATCTGTAACACTAAAAGCTTAAATAAATCAAAACAAGCTTATGCTGTAAACTCAAAAGGAATTACACTAAAACTCCGATTGTCCTGTAAGTAAGCAATATACATCTTAAGCAGTTAGTAGAATTCAAGTTTATGGCCACATCTTATCAGTAAGAGCCACTAATTGCTGTTTCTGTAATTTATGTAACATCTAGTTAATTCACCAAAGGACGGTGGTTACACTTCTTATCTCTCCTGCCAGTTGGGAACTGACATAAATAAGGATTGTGTTGTATTTACTACTAATGGCATGAGAAGTACTCAGTACATGTATGACGGTACTGATAAATGTGTATTAAACAATAAACAATATTACAAAACAAGTGAATAAAAAATGAATAGTGGTAATCCCTGAATTAAATAATAATTTAATCACTGTTTATATAATTCACACTTTTCCTGAGCTTAAAAGTCGAGTGGCCATAAAACCCTAAAACAAAATATCAAAGATGACTCATGTTAGTTGTAGCTAGCTACAAAAAGTACACATGACATGCAAGCATGTTTGTCATCGCGAGCTGAATAGATAACCGTGGTTTATTTGACCCTTTCACGGTTTACCGTTGTGGAATAAGGGAGAGGTCAACATTGAATAATGTGATTAATATATTTTTGTTGTAAGGGTATTTACAATTTATATATATTTAACTAGAAAACTAGAATACATTGTAAATACTCTTACAACAAGACATATGTAAATCATATATTGATCAATTTTGATCATAACGTTGCTCTTCTCACTTTGTTGTGAAACTAGTACTTTTTAGGATACATAACGTTTAATGCATGCCATAACGAAATTTAATTTGGAAACGCTTGAGGTTGCTTTTTTAGGTTTTATTTCTATATTTTTTTTAACATTTCACAGACAAACTTTAAACGGGAATAGATAGACCATTAATTATGTTTAAATTTTTTACTAAATTTTACCCGAGAAACAATATTGAGGATTGTGTAGAGAGTTGTATTTCACACACGCATGCACGCACGCACACACACACACACACACACACACACACACACACACACACACACACACTGACATTAAACATAGAACTGGAGACACAATTAAAATCAGACACATACATAAATTATCTCGTACATATAAATCTTACTGTAGTCAAGTTGACATTGTTGTTGAGTTCGATGTCCATAGAAGTTTAATGTAGTTGACTAAATATGCCATGACAAAACACTTTCAGTTCAGCTCTCTAGTTAATACTTTGTCTTCCGGATAAGAGGCGCATTAATGTATTTATCACAGTCTGTAATTTTATTTTTGTTTTTCCTTTTACTTTATATACCAAAAACAGAGAACATAAACAATGAATGCACCAGTCCAAAATAAGGTGTGTGTCAATACACATTTTCCTGTTCTAAATAATAAGTTCCTACAATTTAGCTGGTTAAGCGTGTATTGTTATAAATAACAATGCTACAGTTAATAGAAACATAGTTGTAACTGTCAACATTTTATTTTATAGAAAAACTATTTATACTCAATTTTATAACGTTAATGAAAAATACATTACTGTGATTTATAAATATTGTGTGATTTAAAATTATAAGCGTTTTCATAATTCCATTTATACGGTTTTAAGTAGCTTATTCACGATTTATGCCATAGTTGAAATTAGAAGAAATAAACGAACTAATATTATTTTTGGCAAATACAATTTCAAAACATAATTAAGAGGTTAAAAACAAATCCGGTATGCACAAAATGAGTATGTGGCTGGAAAACGTTTATATTTATCATTACAACAAGGTAACAGTTTTACAATGGGGTAAATAACATATATCAAATGTTTTGAATGTGTTAATTTATTTAAACAGTTTCATCGTTAATCTATTTACCTTATTGCGAATAAAAAAACACCACTGTTACAAAACTATGTGTATCATTAAACCCTTGAAAACATATCTTTAAGTGTATAGGCTCATACATTTTAAAGACGCAAAATCAAGGCTGTTATTTAACTGATAATCTTCAGTTGTAGCACTGAATCACAGCTATTTTGTTAGTTATAAAAATTAAAAAAAAAAATCATAAAATGTGTTTGAATTTAAAGCTATCGCAAATATAAGTCTATGATAAATTCTCAGAAAATAAGGTAGCGTATATGTATACTTGAATTCACAACTTTGCAAACACGTTATGTTATGATAACAACACGCTCTCTGCCTTATGCTATTTTAGGAAGAGGGCAAAGCTGTAGGGAGCGGAGGTTTAGATATGCAAACTTGACAATAACAAAATATATTTTTAATAGAAATTCGGATATAGGTAATGCTTCTATCTTACATATAGTTACTTATTAATAAGCATTTAATATGAATTTGGAATGAAAAACGCAGACTTCATATATAAATATATATATATAATATATATCATATATATAATTATATATATATGAATATATATATATATATATATATATATATATATAATACATATAATATATATATATATATATATATATATATATATCAATTATTAAACTTCTTGATACAATGTTCCTTTAATATTTCGGGCTTTTTTTTGCCGTTTTCAAAAAGGTATAATAAGGTATAATACAAAATAACAACACAGCAACAAAATTTACAAAAGTAAATAAATAAAAACTGACATAAATAAATAAACAAGAATTTTTGAACACGTGGTTAACACCAAAGAGAAATAAATAATATCATTAACAGAGAATGAATTTAGAAAAATAATTTAGAAAAAATAATACATAATAAAAACAATTGATCATTTCATCTTTTATTCAGACCAAAGGGTACTTTTGATTTTAATATTAACTGATGTGTGCCTGTTCTAAATTTTCTAAGTCAATTTTGTTTCTATCTTCGGGTACTTTGCAAATACCTGTCAGTGCATAACATTGTTCAAAATTTTGTTGGTGGCCTAATGCGTGTTGTGAAACCAATTTTTCATCCTGTTTTTTAGACGAACAACGATGATTATTCATTCTTATGTGCAATGGATTTGTTGTCAATCCAACATAATCCATTGCACAATTTTTTACATGTTTAATTGGTAAATTACATTTTTACTTTTGCAATTAATTTCTCCTCTAAATAGGGTAAGTTTTCTTTGTATTACTACTGGTGAAAAAATTGGACGATTTTATAATTTTGCAAGTATTACATCGTTTGTCTTTACAGGGTTGACACTTAAGAATTTTCTTAGAATATTGTTTGTTTTATATAAACCACGAAATTATTTTGTTATAAATTTTACGTCATCATTCTTTTGGGTTTTATGAACATTAGAGTGTTTAATTTGATTATTTATAAATTTTGATGAATGATCATCGAAAGATTGAATGAAAATGAAGCAACCTATTCCCAGCGATGCAATTATGGTTACCATTGATGTCCAGTCCTCTATACACAAACATTCCTCACAGTTTGGGCGAAGAAGCAATACATAGTTTTTTAACCACTAGACCTAAGCAAGCCAGTCCTAGCACAAAATTTATAATGACATTAGTTAGTTTATTTTAAACTATGAACAACTTTAAATTTCAAGATAAAAATTATCTCCAAATTAATGGAACAGCTATGGGCACCAGGATGGCACCTGAGTATGCTAATCTATTTATGGCAAAATTAGAAGAAGATTTTTTGAATTCTCAATCCTACAAACCTCTTTTATGGTTGAGATTCATTGACGATATTTTTATGATTTGGAATAATAGCTTTGAAGATTTAAAAGAATTTTTGGAAAATCTAAACAAATTCTCGATTTTGAAAAATTTACCTGGAAATTTTCTAAAGAAATCATAACATTCTTGGATGTAGATGTTTTTATTAAATCTGGATTTCTCAAAACAAAAAATTCATATTAAAGGACAGTAACACAATGGATTATCTACATTTCAACAGCTGCCATCCTGTACATGTCAAAAATCAGTACCAAAGGGTTTGTCAGTTAGGGCCAAAAAACTATGTTCTGATAGTGCATATTTTCAAAATTATCTAGAAAAAACTTGGAAATGCATTTGTCAAAAAAAAAAGTATCCTTCAAAATTTATAAATAATCAAATTAAACACTCTAATGTTCATAAAACCCAAAAGAATGATGACGTAAAAATTTATAACAAAATATTTTCGTGGTTTATATAAAACAAACAATATTCTAAGAACGGCACACAAAATTCTTGAATCTTCACCAATTACTAAAAACTTATTTTCAAAAACCACCCAGGCTAGTGTTTCGTAGAAATACTAACCTAAAAAAATCTTCTGGTACGGCCCAAATTGCCACCTACTGACATTCAAAATTCAGAAAAGAAGAAAAATTTTAAGTGTCAACCCTGTAAAGACAAACGATGTAATACTTGCAAAATTATAAAATCGTCCAATTTTTTCACACCAGTAGTAATACAAAGAAAACTTACCCTATTAGAGGAAGAAATTAATTGCAAAAGTAAAAAATGTAATTTACCAATTAACATGTAAAAATTGTGCAATGGATTATGTTGGATTGACAACAAATCCATTGCACATAAGAATGAATAATCATCGTTGTTCGTCTAAAAAACAGGATGAAAAATTGGTTTCACAACACGCATTAGGCCACCAACAAAATTTTGAACAATGTTATGCACTGACAGGTATTTGCAAAGTACCCGAAGATAGAAACAAAATTGACTTAGAAAATTTAGAACAGGCACATCAGTTAATATTAAAATCAAAAGTACCCTTTGGTCTGAATAAAAGATGAAATGATCAATTGTTTTTATTATGTATTATTTTTTTTCTAAATTATTTTTCTAAATTCATTCTCTGTTAATGATATTATTTATTTCTCCTTTGGTGTTAACCACGTGTTCAAAAATTCTTGTTTATTTATTTATGTCAGTTTTTTATTTATTTACTTTTGTAAATTTTGTTGCTGTGTTGTTATTTTGTATTATACCTTATTATACCTTTTTGAAAACGGCAAAAAGCCGAAATATTAAAGGAACTTTGTATCAAGAAGTCTAATATTGATATAACAGAGCAATTCTGCTTTTATACACTTGAAGTGAATATATATATATATATATATATATATATATATATATATATATATATATATTTAATGTTTATTTATATTAAATATATGCAATATAGCTTTAAACTTTTGGAAAAGGGATACCGTAAAATACCCTAAAAACTACCGGTTGGTTGCTTCCGACCTCTCTAATTGTCAAGAATGAACTGTATGATTAAGTTAAGATTTAAATTATGTGAATAGAAGGACCACAAATATTAGTCTTGTTCCTGTACTTGCAACGTCATAGTTAAACAGTAAGTGAAGAGAATTAGTGTTAGCCATCACGAGGAACTAATTACGTAAAATTATCAGGTTGTAATAAGTTATAACAGTGAAGAATATATACTCCCCAAGTAACTTCATCAGTCTTTTCCAGTTGCGATTATTAACTTTCTCTATTAATTGCATGGTGTTTGAAGATGATATTGCCAACTAATCGCAACTAACTGAACCACTATATGGATTCGAACCCAAAGTAGTAATATGTTTTTAATTTTTAACCAATCCCCTATAAAATTTGTATGGCTTGAGAACCCTGATTGAAGGTTTAGGTGCTATGTTGAAAGCACAGAAAATATAATTCATTATATGTAACAATTATTATATTCTAATAAAATTGTCATTAGCAAAATTGAAAATGTATTATAAATATGTTTCGTTGAAGCATAATATGCTCGAGCTTAATTAATTGGCATGACAACTAATAATTTATTAATAAAACAATCCAGAGGGTTTCACTGTGAGTATCTCGAATTACACAAGTATCTCGTAAAACGCTGCAACATATGTTTTTACCACGTTTGTTTCCCTATGTTATAATTTTTAAAACGGTAATGTCAGCAACGTTTCTTATTGCATAATATTGAGTAAAACTACTTTGATATTAAGATTTTGGTTTTAAAAAACTGTAACCTACGAAATTTCAACAAATATATATATATATATATATATATATATATATATATATATATATATTTCACTTGAATTCTTAGATTCTGATATATAAATTTACCTAAATTTAATATTATTGAATATTATACTATTTTATTATTTTTACCGTCACAACTAATCAAAACTTGTTTACATGTCAAAATTGTATTTAAATTTAGAAAGTTTATGATCAGGTGTTAATCCTTTTCTTTGTTTATTTTATTTGATACTGTGGATGTTTTACAAGTGTACTTGACAAAGTTGTAATACATCGAAATATTATATATATATATATATATATATATATATTTCACTTGAATTCTTAGATTCTGATATATAAATTTACCTAAATTTAATATTATTGAATATTATACTATTTTATTATTTTTACCGTCACAACTAATCAAAACTTGTTTACATGTCAAAATTGTATTTAAATTTAGAAAGTTTATGATCAGGTGTTAATCCTTTTCTTTGTTTATTTTATTTGATACTGCGGATGTTTTACAAGTGTACTTGACAAAGTTGTAATACATCGAAATATTATATATATATATATATATATATATATATATATATATATATAGATTCAATTGGCAAAAGTACTTGTTCCAGTAGGATTCGAACCCGGGTCTCTCACTAGGTTGTGTGGGCATGTTACCACTACATTATATATTTCAATCATAATTCTTAACACTAACATTGTACTGTAGAACAGGTATTTCCAGAAAGCCACATACAACTCAATACGGTTTACACAATATAATTTAAAAGGTCGCTCTTGAGCCATTTAAAGCATCGCGATGGTCCCAGTGGTTAATATAAGACGAACGATTTCAAGAGCTCTCAGCCCTCCAGCAGATACCATGAATGTACCGACCATGATCCTATTTAGATGCACGGTAGCTAATGACCCTTAACATGTCGACTCTCATAAAATATTATAGTTAAATAGTGAATAATCGTTTATTAATAGTTTTATTGACTTGGTATATAAGACAGTGGATCACTTTTCGGTTATTCAATTTCATGAAGTTCAGTTCTGAAATTACACTGTAACACTAGCTTATGATAAACACAAAAGCGAATTGTTGACGTATTTGTGTTAAATGTAAGGTATGTACTATTTTTGGCAAGTTATCAAAGGAACACATATTAGTATAATGTTTGCATAGATAAAGGTTGTAATATTTGGGCTCTTTATATTTTTATTTTTCCTTAATTAAAATATTTACTGCACAAAAATGTCCATGTGTGGTAAAAAAGTGGACGCCAAAATTTAATTCAGCTCATCTGAAAAAAATAATTGAATACACTTTCTATGTATACCAACAGAATAAATGTTATTTCTTAACCCTTTGAGTGCCGCAGCGTCGCTACTTTTGAGGCTCTGAATTGTGCATAAAGTGCTGATGTCGCTAATTTTTACGTTTCGTATTTCGATAATATTTTATATTTTCCAGGTTTTATTGGGCAAAGAACCAGATAGCTGTTTTAAATAAGTTCTCAATCTATCGAAAAATACGAGTTTTTTTGTTGTGTTCTTACTCTTTGATATGTGAAACACGTTGTTTGGGTATTTTGGTATTATAAGTAGGCCATTATTTTTGTATCAATTTTCCTTATCGGGAACCAAAATAAATTAAAGTATAAAAAAAAGAAAAAAAATTTTATTTAACATATTTTGAAATTTACAAGTCATTACGACAATTAATGTTGAAAAAATCTAAAAGAGCAACAATTTATTATATGAAAATAACAGGTGATTCGTGCGTCTAGGCGTACTTGAATGGCCGCTCGTCTAGGCCTATTTGCAGGTGATGGGAAGTATGTCAAACTTTACGCACTTATCTTTTCATTCAATAAAATTATTTGTGAGCAAACCAATAGTTACTTAACCTGCTGTATTTAAAACTATTGAAAAATTTTGATGAATTTTTAATATTTTCAACAATTTTACTGAATTCTATTTTGAAGAGAGTTCTTGTTCTATTAGACCAGTCTATTTGTACCATTCAATCACCAAAATAACTCGTATTTTTGCTGGACACTAAAAAATTATATGGGATAGTTTTTTTTTTAAATTTCTACTCAATAATACAATGCATGGATGGTATAATTGTTGTTAGTAAGACACAATGTATTCGCACACCTCCTGTATCAGATATTCTTAACCCAGTGCATTCTGAGCACTCACCTGAATTGGTTAGCTGGCTAAACTTTACGGAATAAAATCATAAAAAAAGTACAAAAAAATCACAAAATATTGTTTCCATGGTAATCAACATTTAAAATTCATTCTAAATTCAAACATGGAATATAAACCTGCTATGAAGATCAAGTGCGACTTGAATAAAGTCACAATCCCAGCTGACCAACTTATTTTGAATCGCGTTTTGTGAGGAATGGTTCCTGTTAAGGTATGCAGTAAAGAGAAGGATTTTATATATATATATATATATATATATATATATTATAATCCTTCTCTTTTATATATATATATATATATATATATATACACACACACAATCAGCAGTAAAAAAATTTGCCGGATCAGAACAAATCTTCAGTCTTACTTACTGCTGAACCTAACGTAACTGGATAACAGCAGTAAAGGAAAAAAGTAACAGTCTTCCTTTCATACAACTGGAAGTTACTCTAATTTGTGAAACAGAAACATAAAATTGAATATTTATAATTAACTCTGGTCAATTTTTAAACAAACAGCCAAGTTCCTTAAATTTCATTTTTTTAGTATTCTGTGTTGTCAAACTGTATAAACATTAGTAGGTTATTTACTATAATGGCCGATATAATTATAGAAAAATAATTGCAGTTATTTGACCTTAACATGTGACACAAGTTGTCTAATTACCTAAAAGATATCTCGGAACTTGGCAGGAACGTTAATTTCTACATAAAACAAGAATGCAATTCTATGTCGTTGTAAGTAATTCCGTGGGATTGTTGCTCAATGAAACCTGTTACATATTAAGCTGCGACAATTCCTCTTATATCTGCCCGGGTGAGATTTAAAAACTGTTCTACATCCCAGTCTGTCTGTAGGACAACTCAAGATGAAATGGACTATAGACTACAATTGGTGCATGCAAACCTTGGAGAAACCCGTGGTGTTGCTAATACCTCACGTGGTCCATGTGGGATTCATAATAAAAAACATTTCCATCCTTTGCAACTATGTTTAAAAGAGTGAGAAATCTGAGATTGTTTAACTAAATCTGGATAGTATAGCTATGATTTTAATAACCAAATCGAAATTTATTTTTATATATACTGCCAATTATTTAAAACATTTAATTCTGGAATGACATAAAGTTACACTATATGCTTAATATTTGTAATTAATTCGTTTTCTATGCAACTTTACAAACAGTAAAGGTTTTCAATTAGAAATAAATAAAATTAATAATTTGGTATTTTTAATTTTTGACGTGACAACGTCTTAAAATTAGGTTGCGGCTCGGAGTCACTCATGAAAAAGTGTAAACGCCCGGTAACGTTACGATGCCCGTCCAGTGGGTCCGCCGCACGGGATCCGCACGGGATAAAGCAGATAACTGTGGGGTCCGCCGCACGGGATAAAGCAGATAACTATGTTTATTCGTGAAAATATGGAGTGCTTAGATTCGTCATTTACAACAACTACAACAATAAAGGTAAATAATTGTACACTGATATTTCATTATCGTAAACTATGATTGATTTGATTAATTGTTAGATTGACACAAAAGTTGAGAAACTGAGTTTTATAGGTTATGTCATACTATTGACAAATGTTGATAGTGTTAAGTAAATTATTAGTTTAAATCACTCTGCAATCAATCGTAATTCAGTCGATTGAGAAGAAACAGCGGCGTATTGCTAGTCAAACATTTAAAATAACAAATTATAACCTCTAACCTGTCATAACAGTGCGACCAAACAAACGAACTAAACCGACCAATCACCTCGCGCGGAGTTAGAATTTAACTGTGTTTATCAAGAATTTCAAATTCCCAATTTTAGTAAATGTTTTATTCAACTTTACCATTTACAATAACAAATTTTAATTAATTTCAAATTATGTACAATGTTTTAGTAAACAAAAATATATTTCTATAGTTAAAATTTGTGCAATATCTTATTTTCATTCAATTCCTTGTTCTATTGTGCAATTTAATAATATTCATATCAATAAATATTCTACCGAGAAAAAAGACGTTGTCACGTAATATCTTCGCCCGTAAAACCGACTTTACAGGCAACAATAATTTTTTAAGTTGGTGCGGTGGCTGGAAGTGTGGTTTTCGGCAGCTGAAAAGACCTGTCCACACAGCCTTGTTAATATGTGAAGTATACAGACCTGCAATTATGGTTAGCTACAGGGTTACATACTAGCCACTTGAGGCCTCTAGGTATTATGAAGTCTTGAAACCGTAGTCCTTGTACTTAATAGGTACCTTCATAATTTTACAACAATGAACACTCAAACGTTTTATACAGCGTGTTTTAAAAACCCCCCGCCGAAATAACTTTTTTATGACAAGAAATTAAATAATTTCCTCTTGAAAATGTTTATATGACTAACCGATGAGTTTTTTTATGTGTATGAAAATTTTAACCCTCCACAATGGGTTAGTTTGAGGGAGTAACAGTTTTTAAATAGGATCCCCTATCAAGTGACACACCATTTTAAAGTTATTATAAAATGAACAATGATGTTTAAAACTAAAGGTCTCTAATGTTACTCTATCAAATTTATTGCGTGCCAAACATTTACTTTATGTAAAACTAGTTAGGATTCTAGGTAACTGGATCAATTATGAATCGTCTTTTCGCTTATAATAGATGAATTGCTTATAATTTAGTGCTTAATAATAATAATAATACGTATATTTAAAGACATGCAGTTAAAGCCTATTTGAATACTTAACCCAAATTGTTAATAGATTATTTTAATTTTATAATTCCATGAAATAAGCAGTTGATAGGCTGTTGCTAATGTTTTCACATACTTTTCTAAGGACCGTTTTATAAGGACCCGGTCGTTCGTAGATTGCAACAAAATCGATCAAATAATTTGTAAATGAAAGGGAGGAGAGGGAGGGTAAGTTTTTGAGCTGGAGGGGTATACGCACACAAAATAACAATGTGAGATTCAAATGTGTATAGCGCGACGGCGTCGTGTTGCCTTCTAAAGGTGGCAAATTTCAGAAGCTCTTACACATACACCGTATGGTAAAGTCCAGCAAGGTAAGATCCAACTCAAATCGGAACAAATCGGGTATATTCGTGATCCCCAAACCTCCAGGAACACAAAAAAAACCCATTCAGACTGAGCTCCGGGGTGTCGGACCTCACTGTGAAAACAGATCTCGCCGTGTAGCTGTGTATACATACTTCGGATCTCACTCCGTGCTAAGGAAGAGAACACACACACACACACACACACACACACACACACACACACACACACACACACACACACACACATACGGTTATATTTATCAATCCATAAGTGTTATATATTGGGTGGAACCACATTTTTCATGATTTAAGCAGTCATTTGATAAAATTGATGTTGATATTTCTTGGCTCTATAAAGGTAGCTTTGTAGGGATTAAGTTCTGTAGGACCATGAACTTAGGTAATTATAAAAAAATGCATTCCTTGAACAAAATTTAAGGTTGAACATATGAAAAGTCTGTTTAACGGCTTTTTACGTAATTGGTTTGTCACAATAACTTGTGTTGGATATATCAGGGAACATGTAACTAATGTTAAGCATTTTAACGACTTTGATATGTACTGTGAAAGAGTTCTAAAATTTCTACAATTACAAAGTTTTTTTAACGCTGCAGGTAAATATGTTTTTAATCTATTTGGGTTAGTTGTTTTTGCTATAGTTAATATCTCTTGTCTTAAATGAACCAAATATATGATTTTGAAGTAAAATGTGAGCTGTAACGAAAACAGTGATAGTCGGGAGATAAATAATCGCTAAAAAAGCAGCTTTAGGGGTTGGACCTTTCTCCAGATAATTCTATAACTAGATGCCACCTAGAGAAGAAGCTGAGTGATCCAGTAACAGGCAAATTGTGTAAGATATAACATAAAACTCTATTACGTTTAGTTATAAAATTATATGGACTAAATGGACTAATAGTACAACTCAACTCTCTTGTGCCTCCATTGAAAACTTTTCATAGTGAATGCAAGAGAATCCAATAAAATAAATGTAAATAACAACGTGTAAGGTTTAACCATATTCCCTTAGTTAAGATTGTTTAGTGTTTTAATATAATGCGTATTATTAGTATTAATAAAGTATTTGTATTCACATAAGTTATTTCCTTAACTACTAAATACTATTGTAATACAAAATAAAATAATGTTAAAAACGTATTTTCCATAATACAGTCCAGCGGTTCTCTTATTTAGTTATGGTGTAATAAAAGTAAAATTAATTCGATGCAGATCCTTTGTTAAGAGGAGTCGAGTGCTACGCCTGAGGTCATGCCAGCTAATTGCTCACTTAAATACAATTTTATAAAAAGGAAATGAAACGACATTGTTTAAAAATGTAATAGGTTTTAAACTTTGTTTGCTCAGTGGTCCTAGAAATACTCTACGGTAATTTATTTCTGGACAATAAAGTAGTTTATATTTAAGTAGCCTATATTTTTCATATTCTAATTTCAACTGCTATCCAAAGGTTATTCTGATATTGTATGGAGGAGTTCGTAATGATACACATAATTATTATCGGGGGTGGTTTTATACACACACTACCATGTAAACGCTGCTTCGTCCGCAATTTCTATTAAAGTTCCGTTTATTAGATTGAATAGCTTCAATTCAGGAACTCCAAAGTCAATTGTTATACCTTTCCTACGGATAGCACACTTATGAATTAATACGATATGTTCCTATGATATTCTTGAATTGGGATCAGCTGTTATAAAGAATATTCTTAAGCCTTAACACTGATATAGAACGTATGAAGGGTATTACAGATTTCTCGTATCTTTAACTTTGACTGTCTGGTTACCTAGTTTAAAAAAATTTTCTAATGTACGGGTACAGTTTTTAATTTATAACATTAAAATTAAGTTTAAAATAAAACAATATGTAAATAATGGTCTCTCATAATTTCGGAAAACGGTATAAAATAATTATTGATTAGAGTGAATGATGTCCCTACACAATATTAGGACCAGATTTATACGTATATATGTATAAATTGTACGTATTTTGGAGTTAGAAAGCTAATACAGTTAAAAATTATCTACTTACTGTCTTCCAAGTAGGGTAAAGGGGTAGAGTGAAAAATCCCAACTTCCCACTGTGCCTAACTCTTCAATATGCATAAATTGATGCTAAATCTCTTTATTGAACGCCAAACGGCTTTTAAGACCATTTTTGGCAAACCTACTTACACATTCAAACACATAAAGTCTTGAACTTTCTAAACTGTCCTGTTTACTAATAACAGTTTAGATCATTTTAATTATCTAAAAAGAAATTTGTGTCTACTTTGCAGGCCACCCAGATAGCTGCTTATAACGATTTGAGTTATCGGTCACAAAATTAAAAACAATTCAAGCATTACATTGTAATTAACTCTTCAAGTTGGTATAAAACATATTTTCATTAGTTATGCTTGAGTAATGCTTAACTGGTGCACACACACACACACTATGTCTACGCCTATGTAATATTATAGGAGCAACTTTCTTTAAAGTGAATGCTTAATAATGTGCAAAATTACACAAGTTAAGTTCAAATATTAGTTAACTTCAAATATTAGTTAAGTTCAAATCTTAACTAATATAAAGATGATTAATTCTTCGATTAATGTTTATACTAAACAGTTGATTACATTTAGCAGCCTCTTTAAATTGATTTCTTGTAACTTTAGAGACCAAGACGGGAACTGTAACTTCTTTAAAAGGCCAGTAAGACTTAGCTCGGAGGGAATTTTGAAATAAGAATATACTTATATTCATTCCAGGGACGTAACATTTCAGTATAATCTCTTGAATAGTTTATGCGTGAAGAAAAACAAACAAACAAAGTCACTTTGGCATATATATTATTAATTAGGAGTGTACAATTTGTATTACAAAATCTAGTTGAAATATTAATATTTTGGGCATTAAAAATTTTTAGTTTTAAAGTATTTAATATAATTTGTTAATATATAAATATATTTACTATAATTAATGAATGACCATTGAAAAAATTGTGATATTCTACTTCGTCATATAACTAAGAGTAGAGTCTGGCAAGAAGTATTGAATTAGTTAAAATTTTTCAGTTATTTCGTACGAATCACGTACAGTACGTAACGTATTTTTAGAAATTTTAAAACCGAATGAAACCTGATGTTTGGAAAAAGTGTCTTTACGAAACGAATTTGTACTACTTTTATTATTGATTTAAACCAACTTTATGGTTATTCATAGTAATTTTAATAAAATTGAGCTAGCGGATAAAAGTCTTACATGAAATTGTGATAAATGGATTAACAAAAACTTATTTACTGAATCTATAAATTAAGGTTCTTATTTGGCGAATGAAGAATATTGCTTTAAATATTCATGCAATATAGTAGATCAATTCTAGTTTGGTGGAAACATCTACAAATATATGCCACTCTATGAAGTAAAAAATCGTATCATGTAAAATTTCACATTTGTCTTCAGTTGTTTTTGTTTAAACTTCGAATTTAAACATATTTTTTTGTATAAATCCTACATTATTTCACTACTTTAATCTTAAGATATTGTTGAAAGTATTATTATCAAATGTACTATATAAAAAAACATCAGAAAAATATTTTGGGATTGGTAGTAATAAAGTGATTTTATTTCATCACAGAATGAGGTTTGCATGGAAAGAAAATAGGTTTGCATAGTTATAAAATCAAATTAATGTGATGTGTGATATGTACGGTTATATTTATTACTTACTGGAAGTATACGCATTAGCACTCGTAGCGTGACAAGTTAAAAGTTTTAAGTCGTACGCATACAATGTACCTCGTATGAGTAACTAGAGAGAAATAGACTGATATGTACATATGAAACTGTAGGAAAGCATAGGGCAGGGAACTTCATATTCATGTATTCTATTAGAAGAATATTAGTGATTCTATTTGCAATGGAAATAAAATATGGAAAATTATGAAATATGATCTGTTGTTCCAACAACAGTGTTATTTTTGTCTTTGTATATTGAACCATTTATGTTCGTAATCTATTTACGTTAAGTGAATTCATAGTTGTATAATTTCATTTTCAATAAGTCGATTAATGTACAAAAAACATTAGTATAGCCTAACAGCTGCTGGAAATGTTTTTCGCACTTACCATCGTATCTAACTTTTACATAATATATTATATTCGTCTAATAAGTTATTGTAATCGCGTTTGGAAGATTCATTTTTAATTATGAAATATTTTAGAAAGGTGTAAATAACATTATACGGCAGCATCCAGTAATCGGTTACCATGAACTATATAATAGTAATAGATTTAAACCTATGCTGATTTTTGTTATTTTGAAACCATACGTAATTTCAATTTCTATTGAGTTCAATTTATTTAGTTAATACAATATTATTTCAATACTAGGAGTTTCACTGTTTTAAAATATAAAGTGTAGAGTCTATATTATTTCCTGTTAGATGAGAGACGAAAATTTACACATGCCACCAAAGTCATTTTTATGGATCCATGGGATAGTTTATATCTTTACTATATTCTTTAATAATAGTATTAGAGCACAGGAAAGTTCTTATAGACAGGAACAGGAATATTATTGAACAATGCAATGTAATATCGTGATTGTAAAGCAATAGAAATACTGTTCGTCTTTAGGTTCTCAGGCAAGTAAGAAGAATCCACATTTTAAATTTTTGTAGTTTTTCTCACACGAAGAGTACATTTAGAATCCGAAAAATCTATCTTCAGATTCTGTAGGTTAAGTTAGAAACCTTAAACAAGGCGTGTGTCAGGATTATTTTTTGTAGAATGCTCCGAGCTTCTATGGAATTGAAATATAAGATTCCGTGTACAATTACAGTTCTTAATTCTGTGAAACAACGTCATGGGTTAGTTATCAGTAAGAAAGAGCTGAATAATAAGAAGGTGAGGAAGAAAATGACCACAGCAAGAAAATTAAAAAAAAAAAAAATTAGAGGAAGACAGGCATATTTTGTAGCGGTCCCAGTTTGCTCAGTATAGGGGGTGGGAAGGGTTAGGTGTGGTTTTTCACAAGTTAACGGCGTAGTAGAGTTAACTGTTAACGGTACTATCCGAGGGCGCCACCTTGTTTCCAGTAGTAGTGTGGTAGGAGAACGGAGTCAGAACAAGGAAAAGACCCGTTACTGAATGATGTTGTAAAATTAATGACCTTATAACCAACCAAAGTAAGAGTGAGTTAAATACAAGGTAAATTTAAGAAAAGGAAATACATGTAAGAAAGCTAAACTCATTCAATGTAATCATTAAGTTTAGAAAAATTCTAAGAGCCTGTTTTTTTTTATTGCACAAGAAACATTTATCAAATGAAATATTTATTAAAATTATGTAATTTTACATTTCATATCATGGAAAAAGGTTTGATTACCATTTCTGTATTTGGATCTCAACAGTCTGAGGGTACAGGTAACCCTTAGATTTATCAATACAATATACCCTAAACACCAGTAATTATACCACTAAACAACAACATTACCCTTGGCCGGCCACTAGTACTTCTGGTATTTTACCCATAGATATCAATCAAACAATACTTACACAAACTAGACACATATTTACACAAAGCACATTAAACATCAATATGTATCCAATAAAGAGAGATATTTATAAGTAATTATTCAACTACGTAGATCACAACCATACGCCTCCGTAAGGGCTCACGGTCAGGGAGGAAGGCACAGTAGCAAGGTATGGCACGGGCACTGGGTAGGTAGTGGTACGCAGACCTATGTGGAGGCACATAAACCGCTCCCGAACAAATCCCTGAGCACAATTCAGACAATAGAATCTACAAAAATATTTGACACTAAAAGATGTATAATTAGTTGCTTCAGAATAGCACGTAAAATTTTATGTTAACCAATAATAACAATGAAACCTAAATATTCCGTGAAATAATCTTAACATGAAGTATTTTGAGAGATTTATAATCGGTTTGTAATGTAAATAACCCCAAAAATTAACTATTAGTCAATTACTCAATCTACAGTAGTCAATATAATGAAGATATAGTTAATTAAATTCCAAAAATAAATTATTAACTAAAATAAGCTTTAAATAGAATTCACTTGAAAAACATCTTTTCATATTTGTTTCCTATTTCTACAAATGCCTTTTCTTACTTACATTTTGACAAAGCACGTAGCATAAAATTACCAACATTTATTATCCTGAATTTACAAACAACAGCAAAAATAAAACAGACTAACAGATAATTTTTTAACTTATAGGCCACACAACACTATTTATTACCTAAAGTACATTTTGTTGTTATTTCAAATGCATTATTTAAAATAAAAGTTCTAACCATTGCAACAACATATGTTTGGATCTAAGAAATATGAACCATTAAAACACACTATGATAATATTTACAATCTGAAAGGATTTATATTTATGAGTACAACTTACAAATTAATAAAGGCTCAAGTAATTTCTGCTTCTTAATTTCACTAATATATTTACTCTGGTTGGTTGAGAAAAGAAAAATTAATTCCAAGTATCTGTATTCAAAAGTATTTATAATTTCTTGTTAGCACACATTATTTGACTTAAAAGAATATTAAAAATACCTCACCTTGGCAACAATCCAGTAATGGGCCAGGAAGGGAGCAATGTAGGTAAAGACATTATAGATAACCTCGTGGAGACTCAATTTCCAACTGAACAATCTTCAAACTATCGCCATGAGAGGAGAGAGGATTAAGCCTCGTGAAGCCTAACAGTCAGTAACAAAGTCCAACAGGAAGTAGGAGTCAATTGTTGTTTGGCCAGCTGGAGCTGCAGCTGTTTAATAGCCAGCTGATATGGATTTTCCAGGTTGATCAGGCCTGTCTGCCAAAGTTAATAAAATCTAACTCTTACTCTCTGTTATAAAATTTAAGGTTCACAAAAAAAATGTTACAATTTCATTGATTACTTTTCCCCACATCTTATCGTCAGATTGTTCTGAATAAGAACTGGACATTTTTGAATTACCAGTACATAGAAAGACAGGCATTGAACTCGGGGAATGGATGCAGTATATGTCCGTGTTGCACATACTTAGAGATTCTTCTGAGTTACGGAACTGAAGACTAGGAGTGACACCTTTCTTCCGCTTTCCGAATAACCAATACCACCGCATAAATTATAACGAATATAACGAACAGGCAGATGAAGTTTTGAAGAAGAGACGAACGCTTTTTGATCTATAACCACATATACCGTTGATATATCTGGTCATATACACTGTGAAGTCTTTCCTGAGGAAACGGTGTGAAACTGAAATTAAGGTTTGTCCAGTTAAGAGATGAATTCAGTCTAATGTCAAAGCCAATTCACTGTTGTCATAATAAAAGCGTGTCTGTCAGGGAAAAGATTGAAGATTAATCCCTCTATACTGATATTAATCACTAAACCAGTGTTCTTCCTGAGTACCTATAACAAGAACGCACGTGAAAGCATTTACAGTACAATAAGAAGTTTTGAGCTCCACCATAGACAATGTTAACTTGGAAAAGTTGCCGTAAAGACTAAGGAGTGGACTTAACGGGAGTGTTGAAGACAATCCGTTCAAACTCAATCACTGTAATAATAACTTCTTGTATTTTTACATATACGGTCAGTAATTGCACACGAAAGCAGTTTATCCACAATTTAATGTATACAATTTCTGCTCTCAGTGCAAACAGATGCTGTTTATAGGAAGTCTAATGCACTACGTGAGCAATGGTAACACCATATTCTGAGAGATGTATTACAATGAATTCTACCTCTTCACTTTTGAACTAACTCCGGACCTGACTGCCACATCTCGAAAGTAGAGTATGATTAGAAGTCTATGCATTCAACTGAAATGTAGTTTTGCTCTCAACAGAGCGATAAACTGTATAGTGTACGTAGGGTTTGATAATTTTATTGATAATTTTTAATGTAAGCACAAATGATATGTATGTCATTTTAAAGGGCAGATTAAGCAGAGAAGAATGCTGGAAGTCACACTTCTAAATAATTATTTATTTAATAATGACGATAGTTAAAAAACTTTTATAACGATCCGTGAAATTCTCGTAAAAAATTTTGGAAATTGCTGGGATTAGTTTAATTTTATTACGCTTATGTTTCTTAGTGCTTATGAGTTGCTATGAATGTTATATGACATTAATATAAATTTCTAAATTTCTTTCTGAAAAATAATATGTTTTTATATCTGTCACAAATCTGGCTATAATTTACCCCAACACCAATTTCTCTTACCTAACAAAATTTCTTAAACTGTCTTAAACTGCGACACTAACTGTACGATAGGGAGGGGTCTCTTACTCGCTGTCTCATAAGTTTCTTTCGGAAAAAATGATCCAAAGATATTCTTTAAAAGTATCTGCACATAAGGATTCATTTTTATAAATGCTATAGCTTCTTACTGGACCTCTTACCTTCTTCTTTCTTAAGATTAATGTTCTCATTCACATTAAAGTAGTACCCTCGAATTGTATTTTGGAATATTTTTGACATGGATGAATCATTTTTTGTCCTAACTTTGTTTTATGTTCTTAAGTACTTCCTTTACAATTTAATTTTTTCACGAGTCATTTTTACTATCGTATGAAAAAGATTTTTCAAGTGCTTTTGAACCTAAAACATTGCCTAGATAATAAACTAACAATCTATTGTGAAACGTATTCTTTGGTTTTTAAATGTTTTTGGGTTGTTTCATACTCCCATTTTATTTTTCTGAAACATGAAGTATTTTACTCTTCACTATTATATCAAAAGTTTTAGTTAACCTTATTACTAATTTTAAGTAATAAATAAAGTAAATAATAAATAATCATGGACTGTTTTGGCTAGATAAATTTTAAAAGAAGCCTTTGTTTTATTGTATATTACATATAGTGAAAGGGTGATATTTCCTTAGATTAAAACCCAGAGCTTCCTTTAACAAGTTAAGTTATAAAAGAAAAACCTTTATAAAGTTCACATCATCAGATAACGAAAAAGAATAACACAACCGGTATTTACACGAGTGTTTTTATTTGTAGAAAACAGCTGCGAATATAAGCTTCTAACTAAACTCAATTATAAAGAAATCTAAGAAAATAGGAATAGTTTTAGTTTAGATAGTGTATTGTACTTATGAAACTGTTAAAAGAGGGTGTAACGTTCAAAGTTTATTCAAAGTATCATAACAGATGAAACGGCAAAACATCTTAGTGGAATGTATATGTTAAAAGAACTTCAGATACATAACGGCCCAACTCTAGTTTTTTAATAACAGAGTGACTTGCAAGATGCATTGTGGGAACGTCTTAAATGTCGTATATATTTTGGTACATTGGATTTTCGTGTCATTTATCACTCACTATTATAAAGGGTGTTTGGTTGCAATATCTTTTGTGTCCGTTTTTAAAGGCAACCTTAGTGATAAATGGTATTGTTAAACTATTATTAAACATATAAGGTGCCTTTAAATTGTTGTTCATAAACCATTTTTATTACCATAAATTATTATGATACGGATATTAAAAAGTAAATATTTTCAAAATAAATAAAAAGAACGTGAGGTGACGCTAGTTGGTTGCTACAAAATGGTTATCTAATAAATGTATGCTTCGAAATTATTTAATTTAAACTGACATAGGTAATTAGAGTCAAATGCGTATTAAATTCATGGGCCTTTAGGTGTAGAAGACATGTCTTGTTTAAGGTTACAGGTTTGAAAATTTCCCAAACACAAGACGATTAATAACAAGCACGAATGTAGAAAAATATTTCTTATTAGACAACTGAATAATGAGAGAGGTTTAACATATTTTATTGCAAATTAGGACAAATAAATTTGTTCCAATGATAGGGGAATACCGTAGAAAAACGTGAGTTCCTCTTGTAGTGAAACATATCGTTAACTTTTCCAGTTAACTGGAGTCTATCTTCATTCTGTTCAGATGAAATTATTGTATCATAAATAAAACTGATCATAATACATGTTTAAGTTTCGGATTTCCGGAACTCTGATTTAGAACATCACTATTAAAAAAACAGAACTTAAACCAATGGAGAATATAACCAATATTTAAACATATAATATTTTCTATAATTTCACCTAATTATCTCAGCACGTTAAATATAATTAAGTCCTTTTAGATATAAGACATTTAATTAGTCTCTATTGGAAATTTCAATTCAGTTCATAATTATTGAAAACTTTTTAAGTTGTGAAAAATAATGGATATTAGACACTAATATTAGACTAATAAAGATGAACGTAATAATAATTTATGGCTAACCATATATTTTATGAACACATAACATTTTATAAGACATTTTGAATACTAATTTCGATATCTCCATATTTTAACATATGTTCAAAACAGGGCTTAAAAAAGCTAAAAAAAACTTATCATAAGTAAATACGTATCGGATACAGACTAACTTTTCTCAGTGAATATGTTAGCAATGAACAAAAAACCGAACGGGACCCTATCGGCGGTGGTGTTAAAGAAAAGGTTTAGTCTAAGGATTCATTGTGATAAATCACAGAAAATTACCTCAGTGATTAGTTAAGGAAATTATGATGCAACATTTGTTTATTAAAATCATAAATTTGTATAATATAGTACAATTATTCACCCATCCATTTTTATTATGTTTCATTCAATATTGAAACGAGTTTAGGCAAATATTTAAATATTTTGATACTTAAATATAATACTACATTTTTATACTACAATATTATTTAATACTTAAATATTTATTGACAGTTTTAATACTACTTAAATCTCATCCTTACTTTTGGTTACATATCAGAGATTTACTAAATCAAAATTATAAAAATTTTACCTTTTTATATTAAATGTGAAATTAAGAGTAAAACTTTCTCTACATTATATGGACAGTTTAAAAATAGACCTGTGAGTATTGTTCATTTTGAATCAACAAGATAATTAATTTCACTCTTCCAGATATTTTTGTTATTACTGTATGATTCAGCTACATTTGTAAAAAATAATGCTATAAATTTAACATGAAATAGAGCAACGAATAGCATTAGGAAATGGAGGTCTCCAACAATAGCGATCATCTGCCTTAGCTTGGTAGAAGCATTTTAATATTTCAGTTGCATTCTGAATTATATATCTGTTTCAGGTTATTTGAAATTCATTCTGGAGCTATGAGAAAAGAAAGATTATGATGTTTAAAATTCACTATGCAGCATTTAACAACAGCGGGAACATTTTTAAACACCATTTACTACATTGGTGTTTAAATGTTAGATTAAACAAACTTGTATATTATTTCTTTAGAATTTCCTACACGAATATCATGTTCACTACATTGATCTTTGTGTATATGAAATAACCATACAATACACTTACTGTTAAATATATATATATATATATATATATATATATATATATATATATATATATATATATATATATACATATATATTTATTTATTTATTTATTCTTGTGACTGGTATAGATCATAATCATTTATAAAAAAAAATAATGCTACAGTTGAAAATTACAGTTTTGGAAAACTTTTTCATAGATGGTTACTTTATTTCTTAAGTACTGGATGGAATTCCTTAAACAAATATTGCTCTAAAAATGGATGACGTAATCATATTTGACAAAAGTTCTCCATCGTTTTGTGTAGGATAAAATATAACAAATAATAATAATAATTAACAACAATAATAATAATATTAAATATTAATTTTAATAATAATTAATATTTTTTGTGATGAAAAAGAAAAACAAAGCAGGTTAGCTGTAATTAGATCTAATTAGAATTAGATATTTTTATGCGTTTTGAACCGGAACTGTAGTCCGATTTTGATGTTAGTCTAATTAAAATAAGTAACCTTGTAACACTTATGGAAGGAAAAATATATGAATTGTTGTATTTAAATTTTGTATTGTAACACACACACACACACACACACACACACACACACACACACACACACACACACACACACACACACACACACACACACACACACACACACACACACACACACACACACACACACACACACACACACGCACACACACACACACACACACACACACACACACACACACACACACACACGCGCGCGCGCGCGTGTTTGTATAAAAGATACAAATACTAATTATTTAATTCAAACAAAAAATTAGGCTTCTGTTCTGTTAAGTAGTGGTAAACTCTAATTTCACAGTCAAACACCGTTTTGTAAAGCAAACTTTTAGGTTATAATAAATACAATACGTATGATAATCTTAAAAAATAATGTCGTAGACGGCTCATGTACTGTATGTTGTAGATTGGTACAAAACTACAGTCACAGGATATGCAAGCAGATTTGTTATCATAAGCTAAATAGATCGCCTAGGTTTATTTGACCTTTTACGGTTTGCCGTTGAGATATAAGCGACAGCTTACCATTGTATAATGTGAGTAAAGAAAAAAGGCAAATGATAATTTAAAATCTGACAATATTGTTCCTTCTCTAGTTTTTAATAGTATATTCAGGCCACATTTAATGTAATGTTATCCATTAGAAGTAATGGCAATGGTAAATATTTTACATTAAGAGAGATACAACAGTTAATTTTAATGTTGTTACAATTTATGTACAAACGTAACGTATCATTCATTGATCTTTTACATCCTGATGGTGTTGCAACGGTGAGACTCGGTTGTAAGTGCGACTCTTGGGGTACATAGAGGGTGTAAAAAAGCTCTCTTAACAAACTGAAGGATATTCCTCCTATGTTGAAAAAAATCATTTCCACGTTTTGTTTAAAAAACCATTAACCTACCTTATTATGTCAACTCTTTATGCTAAATCGATTTTCAATAGAAAAAGTTTGCATGAATCCTTAAAATAGGTTTCAAAGTAGCGGTAATTTAAATAGTCGTATCACTTATATGTCTTAAAATCTATTAATTTAACAAGAAATCAAGAAGAGTTCAGTTTTACGGACATTTTATCTTAATCCAGAATGATATCCTAAATGTTTGAATAGGATAAAAAATAACTGTTTTATCGCAAGTTTAGTCCAAATGCCTGTATGTCCAATTTAAAGTTACACTAAACCAGGTAACAGTTTGACACTGGAATTAATAACAGGGAGGAAATTGTTGTGTTATATGTTAAAACTATTTCGTAATACATATTTACAAATAAAGTGAATATAATCGATTACTAATAACGCGCAACTTCGAAAAGACACTGTATTATGAATGCTTAAGATGTTCAACTTACACTTTGTATAAGGATGAAGTAAAGCATAGGTTTCCTTACGGTTACTTTAGCATTGGCTCAATATGTTTGTTACATAACTTTGGAAATACAGTATTTTTTGAATTACCATTGCAGCTTTAATATGGAATTAACTAACCCAATTACGTATAGTTATACGACTTTTTAACAACCGGAGGTTAGACAAGCGAAATCCCCAAATACGCGTTAGTAGACGCCTGAACACTATGGACCTGAGATGAAGCGATTTAACCAGAGACACACTGAAAATGTAGCGTTGAAATAAATGATCTCAACAAACAAACCTTCCACAAGTCAAGTTGTCTTTGTAGTCCAGTAGTATTACCTGGTTGAAAAAATAAATGTTTTCTTACAGCAAACTAATGGCACAATTTAGTCAAATACATCATAAATAAATCATTTTTGAGGTTAGGGCAATAATGATTACTACATAATTTGTAGATTTTTTTATTTCCAACAACTTTTGACTGTTTTCAATAGGATGCATTGTTTACTCACAAATTGCAAAAAGCCATTTTCACCCCTAAAAACCACCCCTCCTATACCCCCTAATAGACGATTTTGGTTCGGAATGGTTTTTTTAAAATTTATTTATGATGTATTTGACTGAATTGTGCCATTAGTTTGCTGTAAGAAAACATTTATTTATTTGACCATTTTTAACTTCTATTTCTCCTGCACTATTGTTGTTGAGTTTCACGTCAACAGAAGTTTAATGTTGTTGATTAAGTATTTCAGTTCTGCACTCTAGTTCGTGCTTACTGATTTAATTGAAACCCACTTCATTTCACCCTAGAATATGTAATCCACAGTTTGTAGGCTCATTAACTTATAACATACAATATCAAAATTATAACATACGTTATTTATGTGGTAGTCTTTAGTTGTAACATTCAACTACATCTATTGAAAGAGTTGTCAAAATAAGAAATATTTGTAGAAAATTCAAAAATCAAAGTTATTGAATTGAAACAGCCCTTGTTCCACTAGCATGCCACAGATATAGGTATATGCTAAATTTATTAAATACCAGTTAAGGAAAATATTATTGTGTCTATGCAAAATACACAACTTTGAAAACACGTTTTGTTACGAAAGCAACAAGTTCTCTGCCATATTTCTTTAGGGAGAGAGTAAAACGTAAGTTTTTCTTATGAATGCTTAGCAATAACACACTATATTTATTATAGAACTTCAATCAAAAGTTATGATCATATGAGTCATATAATTGTTTACGAATTGACAATTTAGATTTAATATAAACACCAATTTCCTATAGTTATATAACTTTCAAAACAACCGGAGGTTAGAGAAGAGAAATTACCAAATAGTGGTAGCAGACGGCGAAGCAGTCTGAACCTGAGATTAAGCAATTCAACCGGAGACACAATGAGATTCAGCCGTTTACATAAATTATCTCGCACAAACAAACCTTACTCTAGTCAAGTTGCCTTTGTACTTGAGTTTGACTACTCGGAGGGTAAACAAGCGTAATCACCCAATGAATGGTAGCAGGCGATAGAGCAGTCTGAATCTGAGTGAGACGTTTGCAAGAGTGAATCAATTAAGATAATTAATACAGTCCAGAGGACCAATGAAATTTTCAGAGTAAGAATAAATTAAGATTAAAACTCGGCGTCGGAGGACCAATGAATCTTGGATACTAGAGAAATAACAATAACGAGGTAATAAATCGTATTAATACTAAGATAATTATGTTATTTTTACCTTAATGAAAAAGAAGAAAGAGCAGTATAAATTTAGATGTGGATGGGAAGTGAAAGAGGTGTAGGATAGAATAAGTGTTTAGATAGAATGATGCCACTTACCGAAGTTGCCCTAACAGGTGATGTGATGCTCGGTATGGCTGAGACCGAATCCTCCTGACGGGCCTTCCACGGGCCTTACTAGTGTCCATAGGTAGACGGGAAGGTGGAGTCATAGATAACAGTGGAGGTGCAGTATAAAACTGTAGTATAGTAACTGGTATCGAAGGGTAGACAAGGGAATCCACATCTATCCAAGGAAAAAACAAATTCCACAAAGGGGGCATGGGGGTTCTAGATTAGAACACCCTCACCTTTGGTTTTAAATTATACAACTACGTCACGATGGAAAGAATTGTAAGAGACAATTTCCCAGAAAGTATAAGAGCGAGACGGATGGCCACGCCACATAAGGCCACTCATTTTAGACGAAAAGGTCCGGGGAGTGGACAGCGGAAATTATTCTAACCAATGAAATAATAATATTCACATACTAATTAAACATTATTGTAAATACCATAAACTAAGATTAAGCGATTTAACCACAAACAAAATAACAGTTTTACATGTATATATCAAACATAAACAAACCTTACTCGAAGCAAGTTGACTCTGTACTTGAGTTCAAATACTCGGAAGGTAAAACAAGCGAAATCACCAAATGAGCAGTACCAAATCATGGAGGAGTCTGAACCTGAGATTAAACTTAGAACCAGAAACACAATTAGAATTAGGCATCTACATAAAGCATCTCGCACAAAAAACCTTACTCTAGTCAATTTGACTATGTTGTTGAGTTCTACCTCAACAGAAGTTTTGTGTTGTTGACTAAGTATGGCATGATAAAACACTTTCAGTTCTGCACTCTAATTAATGCTTTTTCTTCGGGATTAGAGGCGCATTAATATATTAATCACGTTAAAAGGATTGTACTGTTAGTTATTACTTTTAAATTATATACCAAAACAAACGATACAAGCAACAAATGTTTGTAAAGTCGAAAATAGGGTTTAATATACTATAGTATACATGTATCCGTTCTACATAATGAATAATCTCATGGTTCAGCTCGTTAATCGTGTTTTTAATAATAATGCGACAATTAATAGACACTTTTAGTCTTATAATAAGGTTAAAATATTCAATATTGAATTTAGTGGCAAAAATAATTTATATATCATTTTTAAATTTTAATAAGAATTAAATAATTCACAATGTGATATGATATAAGCTTTATAAGTATTTGAATAATTCCGTTTTCATGATTTTATTTAGCTTTTTCACGATTTATGGCATAACTTACATTCATAAAAATAACCCGTCTACATTTGTTTTTGGCAGTTTTCCCACATAATTTGTCGAATAAAATCAAGTCCGATATGCACAAAATGAATACGTGGCTAGAATTTGTTATGTCTCTTTATCTGTACGTACGTCCTCATGATACTCGTATCTCGCTAGCGAACTGACATATGTATGGCCCACAATGTTAGGAACGAAAACATTCCCAGGATACCTCGATAATGAAAGCAGATGTCGATTTTAAAGTTTGCAAATATCCTCAGTGAAGGTAGTTACGTGGCTCGTGGTATGATTCCTTGTTTAAAATGAGGTTAAACAAAAAAAAATAATCTTTAAAATATTTGTTGAAATTTTGAGGGACAGAGTTTTCAAAAACCGAACTCTTAATATCAAAGTAGTTTTACTCAATATTATGCCGTAAAAAACGATGCTGATATTACCGTTTTAGAAATTATAACATACGCCAAAGAAATGTGGAAAAACTACACATATGTTGCAGCGTTTTACAAGATAATATTGTGTTATTTGGGTTACTCATAGTACCCCTATGGATTGTTTTATTTATAAATTAGCAGTTGTTATGGCAACTAATTTATAGATTAAACGAAGCATATTTATAATGAATTTTCAATCTTGCTATAGAATCTTTTATTAGAATACAATAAGTGTTTGTTACAAATAATGGATGATATTTTCCATGCTCACAAAATAGCACCCAAATCTTTAATCCGGATTCTTAAGGCATACGAATTTTATAGGAGATCATTTATAAATTAAAAATATAATTTATTAGCTAGCCACTTTGCGTTCGACTTGATATAGTGATGACATTAGGTGCGATTATGTATAGTATCGTATTAAAGATACAATAGATAGACTTAGTTATAGCCTGAAAGACTGGTGAAATCGTTTGAGGAGAAAATTTTTCTTCGCTGTTGTAACCTGTTAAAAGCTGACGTAAAATTTAGCATCAATAGTTCATCTTAATGGCCAACACTACTAAATTTACCATTTAATTAATTCGTTGCAATTAAAAGAGCAACACCAAGATTTGTTCTCCTGCTCATATAATTTTGATCTTAAATTTATCATCCTTTTCTTTCATGAAATATAAAAAGCTCTGGAAGAATCAACAGTTTTAAGGTTTTGGAAAGTATCCGGTTTTTAAAAGTTTACAGGTATATGTGTTTGTATATATATTTATATAAACATATACATCTCTATGAAGCAATAATTCATATGTTTTAAAATTTCAATTTTTTGCCTTCAATTGTTTTTTAATAGACTTAATAACAAAATTGACCAAATTTCGTACTTTAATTTCCTGCAATTACACATGGAGTAGTAGAAGTTCTACATACTGTATTGAAGTAAGTTACCTTAAAGGGGTGTACATTTAACATACTTTTTCTGTGTAAACCCTAAATTATTTCACTACCTTTGTCGATAGTTTTCTTATAAGGTGCACTATATAAGGCTCACATTTGGGTACTGATTATAATACAGTGATTTTGTTATATAATAAAATGAAGTTGCAGAGAAGAAAAACACGGTTATAAAATTCAATTCACACGATATGTGATATGTACGGGTTATATTTACTGGAACACTGCATTAGTACGCACAGTGCGAAAACAAGCTAGAAAGTTTTGCGTCATAAGCGTACAATATACCCCATATGAGAAACTGCAAATATGCTATGTGCATATGAAAACAAAGTGCAGGGAGTTTCCTATTCATGTATTCTATTAGACGGCTCGCTGATTCCATTTGTAATGGAAATAAAATATGGAATACTTTGACGAGCTGTTGTTCCAACAACAGTGTTATCTTTGTCTGTGTATATTGAACCATATATTTTCGTAATTTATGTACGTTTTGAGAATTCATAGTCTTATGATTTCATTATCAATGTGTCAATAAATATACTAAACAAATTCATATAAAATGTGGCTTGAATAGTTATCTTGCACTTACAATGTTTTCTACCTTTTATACTATTCTAATTTATTTTCTACTATTTTAGCCGTGCTTGCAAGATTTCTTTATAATTATGAAATATTTGAGAAATTTTTAATTAGCATTAAACTCCATCATCGAGTAATAGATTACCAAGAACTATAATATACTAGTAGATTTAAACCTGTGCTACCTTTTGTTATTTTGAAACGATGTGTAATTTCAATTCTTGATTATGAAATATAAAGTATGGCGCCTTCTACTATGTTCATTTCGGATTCCGTGAATCCATTTTCAGGTACTATAGATTAAGTTAAAAACCGTAAACAAGGCGGGTGTCAGGATTGTTTTTGTGGAATTGACTGGGCCCCTATAAAACTTGAATACTGAATTTCGTGTATAATTACAGTTCTTCATTCTGTACAACACGGTTAGGGGTTAGTTATTAGTAAGAAAAAGCCAAAAAAGAAGAAAAAGGAACAGAAAATAACCACAATCGACAAAGAGGCCGGAGGGAGACAGAAATATTTCGTTGATAGCTTTTCTCCACAAAAGATCGTCAGATTGTTCTAAATCAGACCTGGACATTTGTATATTAACATTGAACCCAGACAGGTATTGAACTCGGACAATGGATGCAGTATAGGTATCGTCTGGGGCACGCACTTAGACACGCAGTGTTACGGAGCAGAGCCAAGGAGTAACACCTTTCTACTGCTATCTGGATAACCGATACCACAGCAAAAATGTATATAACGAATAGGTAAACTAAGGTTCGAAGAAGAGACGAACACTTGTTGATCCATAAAAAACATATTGTGTTAATCTATGGGTCATATAAACGGTTTAGTCTTCGATCAAAACTACCTGTTGTGCGGATTGCAGCTGAATTTAAGGTGCGTCCGATCAAGAGATGAATTCTGTATAATGTCATATTCTGTTTTTTCAGGATTTTCCTAACCGAGAGGTTTTCTGTCTGGAAAAAAGTAAAGATTAATCCCTCTATACTGATATTAGAAGCTAAAGCGATCGATCAGTATCTTGGTGAAGTACCCATATCAAGAGTGCATATAAAAGCATTTAAAATTATAGCATGAGCTATGGGAAAAACCATACGCAGTAATGCAAGTTACCATACAGACTAGTGATTGGCTTCTACGGAAGTTTAGAAAGACAATCCGTTTAAACTCAATCACTATAATATCAATTTCGTGTCTTTCACATAGAAGGTACTAAGTGCCTACAAAAGCACTTAATATAAACACTCTGCACTTATTGCAACCAGAAGCTGCTTTCAGGAATTGGAATGCACTACGTGAGCAATTGTAACATATTTTGAGATGTATCAAAATGGATAATGCCTCTTCCCTTTTGAACTACCTCCAGACTTGACCGCCACATCTTGACAGTAGATTATGATTGGAGGAGGAAGTCCCTGCATTCAATTGAAATTTAGTCTTACTTTTATGAAGTCGTAACACTGTATAGTGTACGAAGAGTTTGATTGAAGTAGACAAGTGTAGTAATGTGGTGTTGTAGATTAGAACTATGTAAAAGTTACAATTTAAATTTTAGTAAATACATAACTTTTAATTTTGTATTAGTTTTTTGAGCACCTGTTGTTTTTTCTTAAAGGTTTTGCTTGTGATTTCTGTATTTATCGGTTGCTTCGTGTTCTCATCGCACTGAGGTAGAAAATAGTTTATCAGGAACTGATTTTTTTATCGTTCATTCCTACCTCCGATGGGGAACAACTCAATTGGAGATAGTAGATATTTTTTTTGTAAACATAGGTTATTAAGTACGTCGATGTTAAGTTGAGGTGTACAATATTGACGCTAATGACTTGCCGCAAAAAGATCATCTAATAGATTAATAATTTAAAACTATTTCCGATTCTGATACACAGATGGAAAGGTCTAAACGATCCGGAGATGCACATAATTAAAACATAAATACGTATTACAATCATAGGCCTCTAGGTGTAGAGAACATGTGTTGTCTATCGTTCCAGAACAACGGGTCCCGAACTGTAAATTCCCCGAGGCCAAGAAGATATCAAGCACAAATGGAGAAAAATATTTCACATCTGGTAACTGAATAATGGTAGATGTACAGTATCTTTTACTGCACACTCGGAACAATAAAATGGTTCCACTGATAGGAGAAACCATTACTGCGTAAATTCCTTTTCAAGTGGAATATAGAGTACCCTTTTTCAGGTAACTGGAGTGTATTCGTATTCTGTACAATTATTCAGAGTAGATGTTTAATTTTCGGGTTTTCAGAACACTGTTTTAGAACTAAATTAATTACAAAAACAGAACTTTAACTAATTAAGAATGTAAAACACATTTAATAACAAAGCATTTTCTTGCATTTCATTGAAAAGCCTCAGTAAGTTAAATATAATAGAATCGTAGAATTAGCTAATCAGTTGGTAATAGAAAAAGTTTTAAGACTAATAAAGGTTACAAGTAATTTTATGTAATACGTCTAGAAACTAGATCACAGTTTAAATTAACATCTAACTAAAGTAAACAGGGTTGAACAAATAATAGGAAGAAACCTGCAAGACTACATTTATTATTGTAGCTGTAAAATGAAAAGTTTGATGAATAACTGAATATTGCATTTGATTTATTTTAGCTACTAATATCCTTCAATATACTAATGTTAAAACTATACATATAAATATACTTAGACATTTTAATGATGCACGTTTAAATCTGGATAGTATTTTTGTATAGTAGAAATACATATAATTTTAACGATTGTGATAGAAATTTTCAATCAATTAAACCCTCAAGAGAAAGTGTATGTTTTATTTTGATACAAGTAATATTTATAGTTTAACAGTGAACTTTATAGGTATTACAATATGATCCGGATGGTCAGTACGAAGAACTATCTTTTTCTTTTCTACGGTATGGTCTGTTTCGTTTTGGTCAAGCGTGCATGATTGAACGCTAACTGACAAACCCAGAATCTGTTAATTGACTAAGGGAACCTACATCCATAACAATTTCGTAGCATCTACTCAATGCCTGTCTGGTCTAGAAGGTACATGTGTTGTAGTCGTCCCAACTTAAAATCAATGATGATTTAAAAAAAATGTATACAGTGTAAATTCCTCTTAGCCTTCCCTCATCTAGTTTGTGACATGAAGCTTTTCACGTTTAGTGTAAGCCATTTGGAGACATTCAAATATCTTCTCTTAATTTGTTTCGGTTACAATCCATGAAATGTCTTGACCTTCAACATCACTAATATGAAAAATGGTAATACCCAAGGATCCCTAAGTTTTGATTGATTTTCAAGCTTTTTTCAGATTTTAAAACAGTCTTAACAGGCTTAAGATTACACATCATCACTAAAGTCTTAATTAAATGTTTTTGTAAATATTAGGATTAAAATATATTTAAACCCTTTTTACAATAATTTTATTCTCTGTATTTCATTAAGATTTCAATAGGCTAACTTAAGAACGGAAACACAATATGCAGAAAAATATTTAAAATTCAATAAAGTTTAATAAAACCTAATTCTCTAAAGATATTCGCGTAATTTTAGTTCAATTATATATATTTAGAAGTATTACAAGCTCTCTCTATTAACTATAATAAAGGTGCTTTATAAATAATACTAACTTTCCTGGTGTGTTATTTTATTTTAGTTCGATAGTTATTCATTGAAGTTGAATGGCTTAGTTTATCGTTATTCTTAAAAAAATGCAAACTTTAATAATATCACATGGCACAAATAAATTTTTTTTATCATTTTATAAGAACAGAGGTCTGTATAGTAAGGGCATAGCCTACTGACGGGATAGGAATAACCACAAGAGACAGTCCATTGAGCAAAAGTTTCTAAAATATTATACTGGGTTGTATATTTTTGGTTCACCCCAGAAATAGGATTATCTTGTGTGAAGCGACAGTTACCTGAGCTCTGCAGTTGTCAACGTCAACGCGAGGTAAAAGAAGATTATCTCGGAGCTAACTTACATCACCACACACATATTCCAGTACGGTACAAAGTCGTTCTTTGCAATTCCTGTCTACCTTAAAGAAAATAATAGTAAAAGTTGTAGAACATGTCAAGTATTTACGTGCTTTAAACATCTATATTAAATTTGTTGTAATTTTCCGCAACTCTGCGATATTTGTATACACCTACAATAATGATCAGTAACAGTATATTCTTAAATAATTCCAAAAATGTATACGCTAGACACTCAGGAGGAATCATAATAAAACGACCTGTAGTAAAACTAGTAAAATGTCCTGTAAGTAAACACTATAAATCACCAGCAGTTGGTAGGATTCTAGTCTATGTCTACATCTTATCAGCAACAGCCACTAATTGCTGTTTCTGTAGTTTATATAACATCTAGTTAATTTACCATAGGACGGTAATGTTATTTCTTATCTGTCCCAACAGTTTATTAACTAACATAAATAAGGATTGTAGTGTAATTGCCATAAATAGCATGGGAAGTATGGAGTACATACAATGATGTTTATTGTATATAAGAGTCTCGTATTATTTAAATAAGTATTTTTCATTAATCTTTTATATCTTAATGATGTATCGATAGTGCGACTCTTTTGGTATATATGCAGGGTGTAACAAACTGAAGGATATTGATACTTGCATGGAAAGAAACAACAATTCAAATGCAATTAGTCGTCTATCATTTTCCGTTTACTGTAATTGTATGTCCATGCTTTGTTAAAAAACCTAAGAAGTTTATGTTAACCAACCTTATGTAAATCCTTATGGTGACTTGAACTACCAATAGAACAATATTGGTCGAATTCTAAAATTAAGACTCAAAATAGCGGGCATTAAAACATAATTACATAACTTAAAGATTACTAATCCAACAAGATAGTAAGCAAAGTACCGTTTTATATACAGTTTATCAAGAAATATAATAACAATCAAAATATTTGATTAGAATAACAAGTTATTGTTTTATAGCTTAGTTTAGTTCAACTATGCAGGTCCAATTTTCATTACAACATGGTAGCTATTCAGAAACTGAACATATACCAGGCACGAAATCATTTTGAACGTTTTAATTCGTGTACACGGTTTAGTAATCAATTTTTAGATACAATTTAACATTCAAGTCTATTAAAAACGCACAAATTCAAAAACATCCATGTTTCAAATTATACTTTGCTTGGGAAGGGAATAAAATATAATAAGGGCATAAATTAACGCTTTCCGTATCTATACTTACATTGGAAAAAGAGTTTTGTCATATAATGTTAGAAATACAGTAGTTTTTAAATAAAAATAATAGTTTAAAAATGGAATGAAACACCCCGATTATGTATAGTTATACATCATTTGAACAACCGGGGTCTAGACAAGCGAATTCACCAAATGAGCAGTAGTAGACGACGAAGCATTCTCAATCTGAGATTACGCAATTTAACCGGAGACACAATAAGATTTAGGCGTTAACATAAATTATCTCGCACAACAAACCTTACTCTAGTCAAGTTGACTACGTTGTTGAGTTCGACGTCTATAGAAGTTTCAAGTTGTTGACTAAGTAAGCCATAACAAAAGGTTCGGTTCTGCACTCTAGTTAGTGCCTTATCTTCGGGATAAGAGATTAATTAATTTGTTAATCACATTACAAGAATTTCATTTTCATTTTCAATTAAATATCATTTATGCAAGTCTATAATGCATGAATGTATATTATTCTGTCTATCTGTATGTATGTCCGCAGATATCTTGACAACATTCTGAGACATATATATATATATATATATATATATATATATATATATATATATATATATAATAAAAGAAAAGGACTTCATTAACCCTTTAATATTTCGACTAATTCATATATTCTGATTTATAGTATAATTTTTAAATCTCTCGGTATATTATAAGAAAAGGGTTTTATATTAAAATTTAGATTATTAATACAAAAAGGCGTTCTAACAGCTTAAAATTAAATTAAATATTATTAATTTTGTTGTTTTGGAGTTATACATTCATAAAAAATAAAAATGAAAAAAATATGGACAGTAAATTGTTTTAGATTTGATAGATTAATTTAGACAATTTCTAAAAGATCATTTGTTATTTAAACCAAAAGGTAATTTTGACTTAGTAACTAATTGATACGTTTGTTAAAAACGTTTTATCTGAATTTTGAAAGAATCTTCTGGTACTTTACACACACACACACACACACACACACACACACACACACACACACACACACACACACACACATATATATATATATATATATATATATATATATATATATATATATCCGCCTATACAAATTTAATATATATAGGCCACCATGATGAAAACGAGAGATTTCTACGGACACTTCTAAAATGAAAAGAGTAGTGAATTTTTGGCATTCATCTTTAGCGATGTTTGTAACGTACCACGTGGTATGTAAATTTTGTATAATTAAAAGTGTGGGTAAAAGTCAACAAAATAAATTCAATTGTTTTATTTACGGATTAGCAGTGTTATAAGAGTCGAACATCATACCCTCGAACGAAACAAATAACCAAAGAATACAGAAAAGCCAACACACAGACCCTATTTTTATTTACTTGTTTTGTTATATTCTAGATGTTTTGCGGGCGTCTCTTGTACACGTGACGAGAGTTTTTTTAAGTTTAAATCAACAAAAAGGTTATATAAATGTCTTCATATATGCTGCCATGAAAGAGAATGATTTAATTATATACTTCAGTAATATAATAACGAATCTGTAGTATAATAGAACCTGTGTTCCATTTGTAATAATGTGTACTTTTTAATCTTGGCACTCAGAATATTTGTTTATACAATATTTGTAACTAATAATAAACGATTTCCGTGATTCCCGTGCTTTTAACTCAAAGCGCAGACTTTAAATCAGGTTTTAAGCAGTACAGATGTTATAGGAGATTTGTTAAGAACTTAAAACATAAATCAATCTAGCTGTTTTGATTGGTTAGTTAAGCTTGCTATTTGGCGTTGGGCTGCAGCTAGTGGTTAAATTAGTTACTTATGGTAATAACATCGTTAGACGCCATGCAATTAAGTGACTGATTTAATAACCGCTACAGTAAAAGACTGATGAAGTCACTTGGGAAGCATATTTTACTCTACTGTTGTAACTTGTTACAAACTGATATCGTAATTTTGCGTAATTAGTTCATCGTGATGGCCAACAATAATACATTTTACTTACTGTTAATTATGACATTGCAAGTAAAGGAATAAGACAAGGATTTGTGTTCCTCTTGCTTTCATCATTTTGAATATAACTTTATCATCTAGTTTATTCTTGAAATCTAGAGAGGTCGGGAACAATTGGCCGGTAGTTTCCAGGTCCTGAATGTTTCTATTTTCTAAAAGCCAATTGATATACGTATACTTCAGAGACTGGAAGAGATTGAGAAAACGCAAAGTTACTAAGTTCTTTTATGTACTATTTTTTTCCCAGTCCAAACATACTATAAAATCTGGATTTTCCGTTAAGTTTATTTTTTTACTTAGTCCTAAGGAGCTGTTTCAGGAGTGACGGATACCTGGGTAGATAAGGTTACGGGTAGAGCGGCCTTCTGTTAGAAAGATTTTTGGCATTAATCTGTCATATCTCTTTGGAAAAAGGGAAGTCACTTATTTATATCCTTCTCCAGTCAAACCAGGTAGGGAGTGGTTGTAAACCCTTGTGTCTACGCAAGCAACATCCCTTAACAGTTATGGAGCCCCCACAATAACAGTCATCTCACGTTAATATCTTGACATTTGCGTTTATTCATATACCACTCCTGGACGTACATAAGATTGTCCAGATTTCAGTGACATCGGTTTTCCTCTACTCATTGTAGGTTCAACTGGAAGGTGAACCCTCGAGCAACCAGAAGTGAAGTCTACTGGGGCTTTCTGTTAGGCAGAAAATTAAAAACTTTATTCTAGAAAAAAAAAAAAAAAAAAAAAAAAAAAAAAAAAAAAAAAAAAAAAAAAAAAAAAAAAAAAAAAAAACTGAGAAAACTAGTTGTATATATTGTGTAAAAACCACATTTTGTTTCTTGAGCACTAATACGATAAAATTGATTTTAACAATTTACTCACACTCTCAAGGCAGCTAATTAAGGTTTATATTCTGTACGAACATGAACTTAGGTGACCATAAAATACTATAAATTCAGAATTTGTGTTTAAAAAGATGAAAACTTTCTTTAAATTACAAGGTTAACTTTTCACCTAATTGGTGTATCACAATATCTACTAAACGATTACATATAAAAACATTTAACTGGTCTTCTGAAATGAACGACGTTAACTTATACTCAAAATGAATTCAAACAAATTATTAAGCTACCTCAATTAGTACAGTATTAACAAATTTCTATTTGTTCATACATTATTCCATTTAATTCAGTTAATTTAACCAAATAAAAGCTTGGAGATTTCTACATACCAGGTGACCCCTATGATTGGTTATTTTTTCATAAAATGATATTGACTAATAATTTAACTTTAGACTTATTTTGAAATGTTAAAACTATTCCAGGTTAAACGTGATAAACATCATAAAATAAAATAATACTAATGTGCAAGTTTTACACATATTCATAGGTTTGCTTTAGCTGTTTGTCAACCTTACCTGTAACACCAATAGTGTAATGGAATCTATCTTATTGGTAAGTTATTCTCTTATTTAGTTATGATGTTTTATATATATAATTATTCGATGCAGATCCTTCGTTAAAAGAGGAGTGGAGTGTCATGCCCGAGGTCATACAAGCTAATTGCTCACTTAAGTACAATTTGCTGAAAAGGAAATGAAACTGCATTGTTTTAAAAGGAATGAGTTTTAAACTTTGCTTGCTCGGTAGTCCTAGAACTACCCTACGGGAAGTGTTTTCTGGACAATAAACTAATAGTAAACTAAATTTTTGATAATTTAATCTGAGCTGTGATCTAAATATAATTCAAAAGTAACTGCAAGTGGTATTATACATGTGAAAGTTATAGCAATATATATATATATATATATATATATATATATATATATATATATATATTTTATTTATTTATTTTAGTATGGAATTTTATTTTTAACGTGCTTTTAAACCCGAGTCATTGATCTGATGACAAACAAGCAATTCATAGTATCACATAGTCTTTGATTTATAATCAACCTTGAATTGTGTCCTCTTGCTATTTTATGGTACTAAAACATTTGATACTTCAAATTTCAATATGAATTTGAAACCATTGGTGAACCTTATTATTAATTTAAGTAACAGTTGAATAAATATAGATTGTTTTTAAAGGAATAGCGTTACAAGGAACCTTTACTCTTTTGTATTCTTGAGATAATGGAAGTTTGTTTCTTCTTCAGATTAAAACGCAGAGCAACATTTAATAAGTAAATTCAAAACAGTGAAAACGTTAAAAACTTCATTTCATCATATAAAAAAGATAAAAACGCAACTAATAATATTTTAACTAAGTAAATTTATTATAAATATTAAATATTTAGAGAAATATACGGTGTTAGGTGTTTTTTATTATAACTAGTAAAAAACCTTAGAGTGAAGTGTGTGTAGAAAAACTTCAGATAAATAACAATATTTTACCCAAACCTACATTTTTAATATCAACGTGACTTGCAGGAAGTATTGTGGAAACGTGTTGCACATCGTAAATATTTTGGTACATTGGATTTTCGTGAATCATTTATCACTCACTATTATAAAGGGTGTTTGGTTGAAGCGAATCTTTGTGTCGGTTTTTAAAGTAACTTTGGTAAGAAATCTTTTTGTTAAACTATTTAATACTAAAATATTATTAAAATAATTATTATTCTTTAAATTATTATTCACTAACTATTATAATTATCTTCAATATTATGTACATGTTGTATTAGGTAGAAGTCTTTACAATTAAGAATACTTGAGATTTACACTATTTGCTCTAGTGCTTTACTGCAACATCCTTATCTAATACTTTTATTGCTATGAAATCATTTAATTTCGGTTTAAATATGTAATAGGAGACCTGTAATCCCTACAAGATATTAAAGGAACGATAATCTTTCTAGTTTCTGATGTTGATATACATATGGCCAAGTAGTTTAGACCATCCATTGATGCACATAAATATAAATACGTATTATACTCCTTCAGAAAAACGGTTCCCGGACTGGATATTATCCAAGGAGAAGAAGGTTTATACCAAGCACAAATACCGAAACTATTTCATACTAAATTACTGAATAATTTTAGAGGTAGCATATCTTTCTTTTCACGATTGGAGCAATAAATGTATTCCAAGGTTCAGAGAATAACGTTATACAACATAAGCTCCTCTTCTAGTGGAATATGGAGTTCCCCCTTTCCAGACAACTAGAGGCTGACATTGTTCTGTTTAGATGAAATGGTTGTATCATAATTATAAAACTAATAATAGTACACTATTAATGTTTGGGTTCCTAGAACCCTTATTCAGAACACTACTGATTAAAAAACAACTGAAAACAATAAAATATATAACTAATAATTCATCATACAGTATTTTCTAGCAGTTCACTGAAAAGTCTCAGCTAGTTTTATATAGTTTCATCCTTTAAAACTGAAATGTAGGTAGCTTCTACTAAAATCAGGTTGGCAGTTTTACTAAAATTAAATACACTTTTAGTTTTGAAACAAAATGTATATGAAGGCACTTACTAATAAAGATGAACTAGTTATTATTTATGTTTAACTTTAAATGTTATATATCCATATCATTATATGAGGCGTTATGTATACCACTTTGAGTGTCTATATCATATGTTCAAAACAAGAATGAACGAATCTGATATAAGTAAATACGAGGACGGAACACAGGACTACTATCCCTTAGTATTTATGTTAGCATTGAAAAGAAAACAGCACGTGACCCTTTCGGTTGCTGTTAAAGAGAACTTTTTGTTTTCATCGGGAAGAATCAACGGAAATTACCACAGTTACTAGTTAAGGTAGCTAGGAAGTAAAAGTTGTTTCTTACAATCATTAATTGTTGTTATAGTATGATAACCTATACATTTCTTCCAATATTTCATGCAGAATAGCAAAGCGTGAAGAGAAATGTATCTGATGACAGTTCTAAATACAATTTAATTTTCTGACCTAATTTTTTAAATTATAAATCATGTTTTTGATTTACCTGAGAGATTTGCTAAATCAACTTCAATTACAATTCATTCAGCGTTATATTACATGTGAAATCAAGAGTAAAACGTTATTTATATAAAATGGGTAGGTCATGATTATTATTATTTTTTTTTTTTTTTAGTTTTATTCATTTTGTCCTAGAAAGAACATGTAATTTTTGTTTTTTGTTCCACATGTTGGTGGTATCACCGTAGCATTCTGTAAAAAGTTTATTTGAACAAATTCAAACAAATGCGTAAGAAAGAAAATGAAAATCTTGAAATTAAAATTAAAAAGTTCTTTAGTAGTATGTTAGAATAGTGTGGAGAGGTTTAAGACTGTTTTGTATTTACATAATAATAGCCAAACATCTGTCTTTAAATACAAATATATTGTATGTTCTCTCTATTAACTATATTAATAGTACTTAATAAATAAAACTAACATCTAACTTACATCACCGCACAAATTCCGGTGAGTTGCAGCAGCGTTGTGCTTCCCACTTCCAAAAGATCTTCCATTGCATGTAGGAAGCGTTTAAACATGAAATAGAGCAACGAGGTGGAATAGGTTTTGCAAGGAGTTTTTCAGCCTCATAGTCACCTACATCAGGACGCCAAGAAGAATTTTACTATTTACGTTGCATTCTTAAGGATTTTCCTGTTTGAAGCAATTTGAAATTCATGTAAAGCTATGAGAAAGGAAATATTGTAATTTAAAAAATTTACATTGCAGCCTTCAACAACTAAAAAAAACAATTTCTACTACAGTGGCGTTTGAATTTTGGTTTAGACAAATTTCGTGTTGAATCCTGAAAATATTGTACATGAATTTCGTATTCACTACATTGATCTTTGTGCATCTAGAATAAAATATATACTTGCTTAGTTTCAAGTGAGTATAATTATTTCTGTGGTTGGTGCAAATAATAATAATTTATTAAATATCATATTTTTTTTTAAAAACTGAAACATACATTAAAATTTTTTTTATATATACAAGTTACTGTATTATATTATAACTATTTAGTATGTATTCAACCAATAATCCTGTTCCTAAGTATATTTGATAAGACATGTAAAGATATCTACCAAAGTTCTCTATTATTTTCCATAATAATTGCAGTTGAGTTCAAAAATAAGAAATGAGGAACATGTTCAATACAACTTTTTTATGTATTTTGTTTTTGATATATATATATATTTGTCTACGAAGCGAAGGTACGATTTTGATGTTAGTTATTTTTAAAGAACATCTTGTACATTTATCCTTATAGTAAAGATTATACTATAGAAAATATTGAATTCATAAAAATGAATAATAATAATAGGTAAACATTTCCAAACATATAAATAGACTTAATAGAAATATTCAACAATTAAAATAACGAAGTAATTTGTGCTATTTATCGATTTGTACATTTTCAAGTCAATTATTGTAATTGATTGAATTTTTCAAGGAATTATTCATTTCTGACGAATAAAAACACGTTATAAATCATAAAATATATCTGATTGTAACATTTTACGAATTAAATTGGTTAATTTAGTGCTATTTCCTTTATACGAATAATTGACAAAACTGAACGAAAAATTGTTAATTTAGTATTATTTTTTTATACTTTACATAAAGTGTAACGGATTGTAAAAATTTTTAATTTTTCATGAATTTACCCTCAAATTATTAATTTTAAATGGTCCAGTAATTAGTAAAAGACGTTGATAAGCATGCAGAGTATTAATTTATAAGAGAGATATACTAATCAAGGTATATTTTACGTAGACCCACCAACAGGATTACGTTGCTGGTAAAGTGAATGTTATCAAAGCTCTACGGTTGTCAAGTCAACGTCAAGAATGACGTAATCTCACTGCTAACTAACATCACCACAAGCACGTCGGGACGGCTCAACGTCATCGTAGCGTCGTCCTTTTCACTTCCATTCCATTGCATATTTTCATGTAATAATTCTTGGTTATACAAGTTTCACATTAAATATTTATATGCCTGGCCTTCCTGATAATAAGTTAAATAAAATTTAATTATGTTTTTCCATTATACAGTAGAATATTTATTTGATTAGGGTGAAACTTGGATAATTTACGAACAATTATATTCTTTGTGCATCATATAATACACAATATTTAGTAAGTTGTGAGGATTGTAGATCTAATTATTCAACGAATGACATGCCACATTAAAGTCACATATTAGATAAACCCATGTAACCTACTATTTATAATATATTTATTCTACTATAACCATTTGGCACTTTGACTATTGTAAAGCAAGATATTTTATTAATTATTGCTGTCAAAAATCAGAAAGAAACAAAAAGTATCGATTTGTTTGGGTGAATGTTTACGTTTTTAAGCATATTGAATATCTTTTTTAGATGCTAATTTGTTTATCTTAACATTGGACATTTAGTTCAACTAAATATTGAGATAAAAATAGCTTTAAGTTAAAAGTTCAACCCATAACACATTATTAGGTGACAAATTTACGAAAATGATAGTCATTGATTTGTTGCTTTGTAAATGACATTGTGTGTAATGTTTTAATACTCATCCGCAAGTTTGGTGTATATAATATATATGTATAAATAAATAAATAAATAAATATATATATATATATATATATATATATATATATATATATATATATATATATATATATATAGTCTTTTTATACTTCATTTATTGTCATATAATCAGTAAAATCCGTTCTAAATTAAACGAAATATATTTTATTTGTAATATCAACGCTTTTATTTACTATGTGTTATAAAAGCTCGCTATTCTACAACGTGTTACTTAATTTCCCTTACAACAATTATCAACAACATTACAAGCTTATGCTTATACGTGAAACTGAGGATCAATAATTCTAAAATGACGATTGTTCAGTTAGTAAACAATATACATTAAATGCAGTTGGTAGAATTCTAGTTTATGCCCACATCCTATCAGCAAGAGACACTAATTGCTGTTTCTGTTATTTAAGGAACATCTACCTAATTCACAGTAGGAGGTAATTGCACTCCTTACCACTCCCGCCAAGTTTAGTAACATATATACGAGTAAATAAGAATCATATTATTACGAATAGCATGCAAAATTTTACATACATATATTCATTCACTATATATGGAAAAGTGGGGAATACAACATAATTTAATGAAATTGAGGCCTCTGTTGAGTAGTGGTAATCTCTAATTTTAACGTTTAGTTCAATCACCTTTTCCCCAGCCGAATTTGTTTAGATAACATAAGATTCAATTGGTATAAAAACCTACAGAATAATATACAAGATGACTCATGAAGTTGTAAAAAGGTACACATAAGTCACAGAAGATGGAAGCATGTTTGTCATCTTGAGCTGAATAGATTACCAAGGTTTATTCGACCTTTCTAAGGTTTAACGTTGAAATTTAAGCGAGAGTTTACCATTGAGTAATATGAGTAAATAAAATTAGAGGAAATTAAAAAATAAATATGTGATATTATAATATTTTTCTTGTTTATAATAGTATTTACAATACAAATATAATATTGCGTAATCCAATACAAGTGAAATCAGGGAGTTGTAATTTACTTTGTGATTAAGATACTATTTCATTTGTGTTGTGATAATTGATGTAAACACATAATGTATCGTCTTGAACATTATAACAGTATCGTGTATATATACAGGATGTCATCTTTCTGCTCAAACTTTATGACATTGTTCCATAGTGAAATCTTTTTTTTCCGTTTTTTGATATAAAAAAAAAAAAAATAATTAAAAGCTAAAGAACTGACTCTAACCAACCATTGGCAAACCACTTATTTTGAAGCGATATATCAAATATAAAATGTTTGGACGAATTTAGACGTTAAGTTTTAAAATGGTGGTTATGAAATCTAATATATCTTAAAAAGTACTGAAACTAAGAACAATAATATTTTGTTGAACATTTATCATAATCCCAAATGATATTTGATATGTTACAATCGGCAAACAAACAACTTATTATTGCAAGTGTACACCAAAAAATCTGTATTTCAAATTTCAAGTTACAACACAGCAAGGTAACAGTTCGGCATCAGAACAAATAACAGAAAGCAAATTATTTTAAATGTGTTAATTTCTTTACACTGTTTCATGTTGAACTAGTACTTTATTACAAATAAACATAAATCATCATAGAAAAGTGGGTGTCTCATTTCACTGTTGAAGATGTATCACCATCCCACAGTGTGCGTAATCATTAAATAAAAACACGAAACATCAACGTGTGTTGTGTGTTATTTATCCGATCCCCTTTAGTTGTAACACAGAGCACAATCATGAAAAGAGTTTTAAAAATACAAACTGCATTAAAAAATAATTTTTATTCAAAACTCAAAGAAATCGAAATCAATTAAATCATGTTTCAGTAGCAGGTCAAAATATACGGGTCTATGATACACAAAAAGTTATGATACGTCGACTTGAGATACAACTTACTCACAAAATACTTTGCTATTCAACTAACAATTTATATTTTGTAATTTAGAATTTCAGAGATAACTTAATATTTTATCAGTTTATGAATTAATATAATAGTTGTTATATAAAATGAAAACCTCCGATTACGTATAGTTATACCTTATAATTTTGACAAATCAGAGTGTAGAGAAGCATAATCACCAAATGAGCTGTAGCAGACGTCTGAGCAGTCTAAACCTGAGATTAAGTGATTTAAGTGAAGACGCAATGGAAATCAGGCGTTTACATAAATTATCTCGCACAAACAAACCTTACTCAAGTCGAGTTGACTTTGTTGTAGAGTTCGACGTCAACAGAAGTTTGATGTTGTTGACTAAGTATGCCATGGCAAAACACTTTCAGTTCTGCACTCTAGTTAGTGCTTTGTCATCGGAATAAGAGGTGTATTAATAAATTAAATACGTTCAAATGTACTTAGTTTCAGTTTTTATTTAAATATTATGTAAATACTACAAAGGATACAAACAACAAATTATTGCTCTAATCAAAAAAGTTTACGAATTTTAATTCGTGGCGTCAATAATAGATACGTAATTCATTAGTGTAAAAAAATAATAAATTATATCATGTAATACATACTTATAATATAAATATAAACTCATGTTCACGCATGGTTCTATTTATATGGTTTTAACTATCTTATTTACGCATTCTTATAGTTCCAGATTGACAAAGTAACATAACTTACTTTTGCAAAGAAAAATTAAAAAAAAATGTGGTGCTACAATAAAGTCTATAAATCATAAAATGAATACGTTTGTTCGCAGATATCTTGAGATTGAACTGAACGTTATATATGGGCCACTATGCTTGCATGAAAATTTGAAGGATAGCAAATGAAAGGACCTGTGTACTTCCAACTTTCCATGCATCCACAGTGAAGCTTGTTACATTAAATGTAGTGTCACATCTTTTTAAATTAACAATGCAACAACATATGATTGTTTTAATAATTCGATATAAGTAACTATGATGGTCGACCATCCTAAACTTAAACGAACACTACCATAGGCTTTATTTGATCTACTTGTTTTAATAAGTATGTAATTGTATATGTAAATCAACGAATGATCTCATAAGGGTGATATACTTTTTTTGTATGCCTCTATGCCAGAAATGATTTTAGTTTTAACCCAAACCGGTCTCACAAAAATAAAACAAGTTTTTTAAACCTAATAACCATCCTATATCTACTTATTTAATATTATAGCAACTCTTGAATATAACTTTGCTCGTAAAATGTGTATTAATAATATATATTTAATCATGTCACTCAGATTTGTAGTTTGATAGAATATTTGTTACAGAAAACGATTTCTTGCGTGATTTCAACACAACACGCAGACCTCCAACCGGTGTTCTTAAGCTGTACAGATTTTGAAGTTTTGTTATAAATTTCAAACACAAATCATTTATAGCTGTTTTTATTGTTTAGTTAAGCTTGGTACTTTGTGTAAAACTTCAGGTAGTGGTTCAATTAGTTGCAATAACTTAGACATATTATCATCAAGCATCATGAACTTAATTTAATTAGTTATTAATCGCTACTGGAAAGACTGATGCCGTCACTTGGGGAGTATATTTTACTCTACTGTTGCAACTTATTACAAACTGATATCGCAGTTTTGTGTAATTAGTTCATTATGATGCACTAATACACTGCACTTACTGTTTAATTATGACATTGCAAGTAAAGGAGCAAAGCAAAGATGTGTTCTCCTCGTACTCATGTCATCCCGGTTCATTCCTGAAAAATATATCAGTCGTCGTTTCTGTCGACTTAAATACTCATAGGCAATGATCTTCTTTGGGTTTGTATTTCCCAGTCGATAAACTTACATAAGTCAGATTCCCCAATAGGTTTAAAGTTAAATATTTTATTGTTGCATAAGTCAAAACTATGAAATATGGGGTTATATATTGTGTGGTAACCACATTTTACTGATCTTTGCTGTTATTTCAACAAATTGATGTTACATGTTTCCGACACTCTGAGGTATGACGACCATAAACTTATGTCGCCATAAAATACTATTAACTCTCTTTACAGAATTTATTATTGAACAGATAAACCTTTTTTGTAATTAGAATGTGAGCTTTTACTTTAAGTGGTTTGTCTTAATAGCTCCTGAATGATTACACCAGGATACTTGTTGGTTTACTGTAATGAAACCTTAATTTATACTACCAATGAATGGCAAATTTCTTAATAAGTACAATATTTTGCAACATTTGTAGCTAAATTCGCAGTTTAATACATTTAACTCAGTTAATTCTGCCACGAATAATATTGTGTATTGCATATATATATATATATATATATATATATATATATATATATATATATATATATATATATATTTAAAACCTTTACTCGTTATTAGAAGATATTGAAATTAAAAAAGAAGCGCAGAATAAACAGAAAATACATTCTCTAAGGCTGAGCCTGTTTGGAGGTATAACTGTCTAAGTAGTATATAATAGTTGGTGGTAAAATGAAGAAAAAAAAATAATAATGAATCGAATATCACTCAAATTAATTACAATAGACTTCGAAAAAAATATATATTTATCGTACACAATTATTTTAAACTAACATAATTTATTTTCGTGTGATAGCCTGATAAAAACACAGGAACACCTATTTCTTGTCTTCGATGTACCAAATACATTTTTAAGTACTACATTAACTGTACCGATAATAGAGATAGTCATGAGATAAAAAATCCAGATTCTTGATGATACCTTACAACTAAAGTTTCATAGGTTCTTTTGTACACACCAGGTGACTCTTATGAAAAGAAGCCAGGTATAGAAAAAAGAGAGTGTTACCAGTCAGTATTAAGATTGATACTTAATACTGCAAATCAAGCTTATCTTTGCCAAGGACTTACACCGTTGAAAACTCTTCCAGGTAATTAGGTGAGAAACCAAATAAAATAATTTAAAATTGTGTGTATACGTTTAGTGTATATACCGTGGGCTAACATTTTCTCGAGTTGTTTGCAGGATTAATATGTATCACATAAAATTGCATTACAATATTTATTATTATTAATAATAAAATATTTTCAATCACATTTCATAGTGTTCAAATAAAGATCACTATTATAATATTGAATAAAATAATGTTAACGAAGTGTTTTGTATTTTCCAATCTAGCGATTCTCTTATTTAGTTATGATGTTATAAAAGTAAAATTAATTCGATGCAGATCCTTTGTTAAGAGGAGTCGAGTGCCACGCCTGAGGCCGTGCCAGCTAATTGCTCACTTAAATACAATTTTCTGAAAAGGAAATAAAACAGCATTATTAAAAAAAAGTAATAAGTTTAAAACTTTGCTTACTCGTGAACCCTAGAATTACTCTACGGGAAATGTTTTCTACAAAATATACTAGTGGATTAATTTTGTTATATTGTAACCTGTGCTGTGATCTAAATATTTCTCTGATATCGTGTGGGTAAGTCGGTAAAGGTACAAATAGTTATTGTTTAAGGTGATTTTATATACATTGTACAGTAACTATTCTTAAACCTAGGATACACGTTCGTATATTAATATTTTGTGAAATAGAATCATCAATTGATAATGAAAAATAATTTGATATATATATATATATATTTATTCTATACTGAATAATATTATGTTTTTTGAAATGAACGTGTCGAATACAAGTGAATGTGATATTATATGCTTTAGTCGTCACATAACCGAGACTAAAGTCTATGAAGAGAGGTATTGAAATAATATGGATTGCATGTTTGTCCGTACGTACGCCATGGAATCAAATAATTTATTTATTTTTGTATATTTGTAACTTAAATTAAGATGTATGTCCTGTTTTATTCGTACATGGTTTAATATTCTTGTCTTTGCACAAGTTTTTAAAGTTTAGCTTAGTAAATGAATACTGAACTAGTTTTTAAGGTAGTTAGTTAGTCTTCATATCCTATGGAGGATGGCCTACAAGAAGTAATCTATAAATAAGTCCACACCAAGGAAACTCGCGCAAAATACAAATTCCTAGAGGTACAATAAATTTCATTGCATACAAAGAGTAATACACTTTTTCCACTGATATTACAATATTTAGATAAATTTGATTTTATAATTGAATCTAACAATAATTTAATTAATTTTCCAAAGCTAAACATTAATATATTAATGTTTTTGATTTTGAATATACTAATATGATCTACAAAACCAACATACAGACAGCAAATATAAAACTATGCATATCTGACCCATATTTGTACTACACTTCTTTTTAATGGACCCGAAAAAAAGTTCCCCAAAATTCCTCCGGATGGTTCATAAACGCCCTGTATTATAGCATTATCGATAGATTGACAAGTAGAGTGTAGATGACTTAGTTAGTCGATTAATAATTGAAGGCGTTTTAAGGTAAGAAAGAAAGTAGTTATGTATATAAATACTAATAAAAACGAATAATGTTATAATTTATATGAAACTCTCATGACTGCTATAAACCAATAACGTTTTATGAGGGGTTTTCAGTAGCACTTTGTGTCAACATATTTTAAGATAAGTTAAAAAAAAAGGGATGAACAAATCTGACATAAGTATCTAGAAAGAGGAGGTCGGAATACAGAACTGCCATTCCTCAGTGAATATGTTAGCGATGAAAAGAAGGCTATACGTGACCCTCTCGTGTTGTTATTAAAGAAAACTTACTATCCATGGATTCTTCAGAAGAAATCACAGGAAATTATATCAGTTCATAACATCTTATTTGTATTTGCAAACTTAGTAGCAATTCTATGAACCTTTCAAAGGTGTACATTTTTTAAAATATAGTACTGAAAATGTTTTAAAATTGTAAGCAAATATAGTGTAATATCTGAATAACTACATAGTTCATAAGGCAACTTTTAATGCAAAAATATAAAATTTCGGTTAAAAAAGTTGTTTACAAACCAATACCATAGACTTATTACATTTTTTATTATTATAAACAAAACCAACTGAAATTGCTTTAGCTCATTGTAATATGTGCATAAATTCTAAAATAAGTAGGGAAATGTTCCTTATATTATATCTGTTGCTCAAATAAGGTTTTCTCAGAATTCTTCGTTTTGTATTAGCAAAACATTATTTGTTTTGTTCCAGTTAATATTGTAAGTATTGTAAACGTGAGCTCTTTTTCCACGCAATCTCCTGGCCCTTTTATTATACATAGTAATGAAATAATTCATTAGAATTTTACCTGAAGACGAGATGTTTTCAGATAACTGTTATGCTGCAAGAGAGAATTTCTTATCACCCCACCATATTTTGTCATATTCTACTAGAAACCGTCATATGTTGGAATGTAGGTTTCTTAAAAACGTTTTCTGTAATAATTACTAAGAAAAATAATTTGTTTCTGATCGTTTATCAAATATCTTTCTGTTTTAATCAAACCCGGGAGTCTATTATTCAATTATCCTACCTTAAATAAAGCAAATAGCAGTTCTTTGAGTCAGTTGACTGAAATAAGAATGAACTCCACATGCACACATGATTCAAGTCTGCCCGCCCCTGCACCTGCAATCAACTAGAGGTATACCTCATCATTTACAAAATCTCCCTTGGAAGTTACATATTATATAGGTGCACCGTATTAACGTAAAAGGGACCCTATTCCCTAACTCCTCTTAGCCTTCCATTACCTGAACAGTGACATGTTGCTCTCTAAATTCAGTTTAGAAATTACTTGGAGACATTGAAATACATGGCCATAAACATTAGTTGTATTAAATATGAAAATACCCAAGCGGATTAGCGATGAATATTCAAGCTATTGCTAAGTTTAAGAAGGTCTTAACAAGCTAAAGTTTAATCAAAATCAGCATTCAACTTTTCTATATTTTGAAAATTGTCCGCTAACTTCTGCATGAAAACGCAATCTAAATAATTTTACTATTGAATTTATTCTCTATATTCGATTAAACTATATAATAAACGCACGCAAAATTATATAAATAAAAAAATACTAATTAAATAATTTTCGGAATTCTCTAAATTATAGCTCTAACTTATGTTCCTAGAGTACAAATCTATTGAAAGTTCTCTCTATTAATTGTAATAAAGGTGTTTAATAATACTAAACTACCTGTTTATTTTATTTTCATACGGTAGTCATTCTTTGACCCCTAACATAGCTTTACGGTTTTCAAGTAAACGACAAACAAAGGGTACTCTTGGAGCTAATTTAATTAACTTAAATCCTACCAGTACTTTCCAACGTCATGCTTTTACCACTTCTATTCCATCGTACATTTAGGTGTCGAAAGTCCTTCCAAACACGAATTGGGGCAACAGGTTAGAATGGGTTTATGGTATTGGGCATCCAACAATGACCATCACCTAACTTAGAACATGGTCACTAAGAAACTTTCCTGTTCATGTTGCACTCTGAGTAACAGCTCGGTTGTAGGCAATTTGAATTTCATTCTAAAAAAGTGATAGAAATTATGAGATTATTATTTATAAATTTAGCATTTTACAATTAAAATTATATAATACAAATTCCATATTTTGTTAGTGAGAATTCTTATACACAATAGCATGTTCAATCGATCAGTATTTTTGGATCTGAAGTAAAAAAAAACCCACATCCAATCCAACAGAATACAAAACTTGTAGTTATTTCAAGGGATTTTGAAATTCTACATATTGGTTTGGTGGGTGGGTGGGGGGTGTTGGGTTAGTTCCTCGATCCGTAGTTACTGTCCGATTTAGTTTTTGTTCAATGAAATGAAATGGTGTTATCGGTCACTCGCCGATAATCTCTTTCTATCTTGTTTTGAAAATCGTAGACTCGAAAACTCACTGAATTTGGTTTCAGAGAAAATCTCCCTTACAGAGAAAATTTGGTTTATTTATATAATTACAACTTATCTCAGTAATGCTAGGAAATATTTCACATTTCATGTTTTACTTTGGGATGATGTACTTGTTAGATGGAGGCTATCAGGACTAAAGTGTGTTAGGAGGTCTTTGAAATATCAAATAAATAAGGTTGTAAAATAAAAGCAGCAAGACAGGACAAAGTGAAAAGTGAATTTTTAAAATAAACTCAGCCTTACTCAGAAATAGTACAGGGAATTTCACTATTTATGTCAGTATTCCCGATGATGCTCTTTCGAAATTCCATTGTAATATAACGTTGAGGTATATTTTTCTTCAATGGGCAAAACTGTCCGACTTATAGTTTATTTGCATTCTGTATTGTTAGACGTTTGTATTCTTTGGGACACCCTGGTTAGGGGCAATGTGAAATCTACCCTAAGTTGTGAAACAGTATATTGAGTAGAGAAGAACCTTTTCAATTGAACAAATCTCAATTTTTATAATTTTATCGGACATTTTCTTATTTGTCTGGATTACTTATTTTACACGGCATGATTTCTCTGGAGCCTTTAAAAATGCCGTGTAACACTGGTCACTGAGATTGTTCTGTGCAATGACCACCTCCTACTTCAAGATGTCAAGTAACATTTTGCTGTTCGTATTAAAGTTGATCATAGTGCTGTTCTTGGTTGAGGAAATTTAGAATCCATCCTGAAGCATTGGAAATGGAAAGAGATACATTTGTATTTATATGATTGCACTACTGTTTGAAATACTTTTAAGGAATGTTTCGCAAATGTTTGTCATTGCTTTTATTTGCGAATTTAACTTTGAATAATATACTGACTAGGAAAAAGGAATTCTTTGACGGACTACCATGTATTGGTAATGCAGCAACATAACATCGATTAAACTCGATTGAACATTTTGAGATGTCAGCACAGTTGGAGTAAAACTGTCAAAGAGACAGGATAAACTGAATAGAGTGCACATTTTGTAATATATCTAACTAAACACAACACACCTCGGAAAAAAAACTTTAACGGAAGTTCTTAAATTTACGTCAGGGGTTCAGAAAATCCATTACAGTATTTTTTTAACATATCAAACAAACCAATATAAATATAGGCCACGATCTTTCTATTCGATTGAATAATTCACCTACAAATAGTTAAAACTTTGTTGTGGCATAACATATCTATAAAAATAACATATCTATTATCTGGCGTCGATGAATATTATTTGATATTATCTGACCACGCATCTGCATTCATAATTAGTTGAGCGCTAGCAAAGTATATCTCTTATGAGATTGGAAAAATTGTATTCTGCCTGGTTGTCCGTCCACACGATATCTCAAACACCTATATAACCTATATTTTAGAAATTTTGAATGAAGCTCAATATCAAAAAGAGGAAAATGTTGTTTTATGATGGTACATGTAACTTCATAGAATCTTGCTAAGCGTTATAAAACACTTATACATTGTCTTATGGTAACAATGAAATCACTGAACAGTAAATTTGTAACAAATTTTACAACTTGACATAATGACATGTAACACTGTTTGCAAGAAATCTCGAAAAATATATCATGGATTTTTAATTTTGTACGTAACATCAACACTACATATATTCGTACAAGAATGAGTTCTGTGAAAATGCATATCGATCAATAGCATTTGGCTGAGCGTCATTGAAGCCTTTCACTCAGTAGGCAAGCACAATTATTTGTTCAGTAATATTGAACTACTTCTCTGATTACAAAGATTTAAATATGTCTATCTACGACTTATTTTTATCAAAAGTGCCACTATTAAAATGTATTGTCATATTAATCTCTACATTATGCACTTTATTAAGCAAACTACTATCGTTTAACGACCGACATTCAACTATTGCATTTATATTTACAAGATGTAATATATATTATGATATCTATATATGATTATCTAATATGATTATAATATCTATATATGAGAAAGATTATTTTAGGTGTTACTTGATCAAGTAAAGTTTCCCATACATCTAGAATTTAATACACTCATTGTTCATTTTGTTATAAATATTCATACATCAAATCTAATGTGATTGGTCAATGGGTGCTATTTAAACTAGTTTTAATTCATATGTTCCTTGGCGATCTTTACAACGAACTAAAGAAAAAAAATTCAAATGTTTAAGATTTCATAAGAAGTTAATACCTCAATTTCGTTCCTTAATCCGATAGATGTTTCCCACCGCGTTTCATATTGCCACGATCCGTTAACCTTTGGAGAATTATTTATTTTGGAAACCATGCTGTAATTTCTTTTACTAGCTTGAAAAAAGTTAGAACAAATAGAAATTTAACCCGAATTCAGAATGATAGGCTTCAATGACGATTAGCTAAATCACAGATATGTACCATCATAGAACTCGTTCATGGCGATATAGGAAACGTATCTTTTGAAACCTTACGGATAGATAGGATATGTCATATATTGTAATTTCACATTATTGTGCTTTGTTTGTTGTTCACCCATATCGAACAGAGTGACATACATCATCACCAACCAAGTAAAGCTTCATGCAAAATGTCAAGTTACTAGGTCAGCTCGTCCCAGAGATATCATGCTGACTGACAGAGACAGACAGACAGAAATGAAATGTGTCCAGCCCTTAGTCGTAGGCCTCGCAAAAGCTCACTCACTAACCTCTACAAAAATATTTTATTATGAAGAAAAATGTCTTAAAAAATGTTGACTCGTTTGTATGAAATAATCCAAATTGAGATATAATTAATAAGATACGTAACATTTTCAAATGCTCATTTTTTGTTTTTAAATTACCATTACTTAAATATTTTGAAACAAACTATAAGTATTAGTATTCTCTCACACAGTTCTCTCTGTGTATTGTGGTTTAATGCTAGTTGAAAATGAGAATTGACCTTCAATGTTTGAAACGTAATGTTATAATTTTTTTAACATATAAACATATAACGATTACAAAAGTCCAAAATAATATTATCCTACAAGGTTAATATTCATGATTGTGCTAGAGAGAAATAAGATGTAATTCTGATTTACGCAAGTTACAAAAGTGGCTGGAGAGATAAGAAGTCTAATTACCATCATATGGCATTTTTATTAGATATAACATAAATAACAGCAACTGTAATTAGGGGCTCTTGCTGCGGACATAAATTATAACACAACTTACTGCTTGTGACAATGAATTCTAAAAGGATGATCAAATCTTTAGTGAGATTATTGTTTGGTAATTTTGTTTTAAATATTAATGTTATTATTGTAATTAAATAATGCAATGAAAACATTCTTATTATTTTGAACACATACATATATTTATTAAAAAAAACACACACACACGCACACACACCTACATTCATAAAGCAAATTCGGTTTAGTTATATAGTTTATAACTCAAGAATTGGTGTACCGATTGTAGTGATCTCTTATTGCTTGGATTAGTCTCCACTTCGAATAGCGTAATAACTATTCAAATGTTGCAATTTACTACTGTTCTGGTGTCACACGAAAATGTGTATGCTGTATGTCTATATGTATTATTTTGTAATGTTGAGAGGAGTTGAAAAACATATTTTAAAATACATATTTCTAGACTTTTACATGGTTATTTTGTATTCTGTTATAAAGAAATATTTTTAATTATATACGAAGAATAAAATTAGATTAGGGTTTGTAGCACAGGAATAGATTTATTGAAATCATATTTTAAAATGATTAAGTAGTATGCAGTATAAAATTCCGCTAGATACAATTAATATTATTATGTTGGAAATTACCAAATAAATGTTTCAAAAAGTGCTAATTACATAAAAACGTAGAAACCTCCTGGTCCAGCAAATGATGCAGATTCAATTACTCAATTAAATTGAGGTTCAAGCCATATAGTTACATTTATAGTGTAAGACATACGTAATTATTAGTATAACAAAATTCATAGAATCAATGTACAGATAGTTGCTGGAAAGGAAGTATTGTATTACAATTCGAGACAAACATCCTCCGGATGTAAGTGGATACGCACATCCGCCCAGACACCGATGATGAACAAACAGGAAATGCTTGTTTAAGCAGCGGAAATGCTTATTTCTAAAAACCGTGCGACGATGTAAGGGACAGCCATGCTGATATGAAAAATTGGTACTCACCAATTATGATGGAGAGATTTGGCAGAGGCGTGGTCATGAGCTGGCGGGGGCAACAACATCAAAAACCACCACAACGAGTGAGAGGAAGAAGTCGAGGACGGGATTCGAAAAGCGACGTTCGGGAGTGCCAGTGCTTGTGTTCGTGTGCGGGAAAAATCTTTTAGGCGTAATAAGTGTGAAGTGCAATAAAATGTAAGTAATTTTAGGAACGTAGTATTATATATATTAGGGTTCATTAATCATTTACAATTCCAAGGTACCTGTACCTAACGTAATGAAAAAGAAAAGATTATAATGTATAGAATTCAAATGAATAGTTTAATATTGAAATTCATATTTTCTTATTTCATATATTTTATTTAAATATCGAAAAGTCACTAATTCGTTTTAATCATGTAAATTTATGTAAATGTTTAGATATTAAAGGAAAGTTTTCTCACGTTAGTCCATGAACACATATTTATTGCAACACTACAAAATTTACTAGTAAATGTTATAGTTAATTAAAATTAAACATAAATTGTAATGAATAATTTAATATTAAATATGTCTTCAAAGTATTAAGTATTAAAATTTGTGCTCAATATGTCGGTTGACGTTATCCATTGTTAATTAAAATTTTAACCAATTTAATGAGATGTCACAAATAAAATATGTGTTGGTTCATTTGAGGGTGTTGTATTGCCAATCTAACCTATTATTAAATCCTCTCACAGCAGCCCTTGCTCACGATACATTATAATATTTCACAACCTTAACCTAAATTAAACCAAACACAAAAACCTTACAAAAGGAATGGTAATGGAATCTTTCCAATATTTTCATCGGTAATAATTATTGACGTATTTATTTCTTTAATATTTAGTTCGTAGACAATTGTCGGTGGTCGTAAATCCCAGTATCCTGTTTTAAACTAAAAGAAAATTTCTTACATCTGTGACAGCGAACGGCTTGGAAATAGAGAACTGTCCTGTTGAGTCCGATTTTGATAACACGTAACGAAACCAGCAAAAGCAGTGACTAAATGTTTATGTGCAGGGTCTTTATCAACTATTCAAAAATAACTTTGGAAATTTTGCGAAATGGACACAGTTCATTAACAAGTATTTGAGCTTATAACACTTATAAAAATATTTAATATAAATTACATTTTCCGCCGATACATATATAGAACTGTGTAGACTTCGCAGGATACAACGCGATTGGTGATTAGCTGGTAAAGACACTGAGTACGTCAAAAGTATTATACAACTATATATATAAATATATTTATATAATATGTTAGTTTGGAAAACGCATATGTGACAGATACGGCCAAATACAATATAATTGAATCGAAAAAGTGAGGACTCTGTGGTGTAATGGTAGCACATTCACCCGGCAAGTGAGAAATCCGGGTTCGAGTCCCGGCGGAGCAAGTACTTTTTGCGATTTAATGTTTATTGAAATTATATATATTATACATATAAATATATATATATATATATATATATACTGTATATTTATAAAATTTATCATTTGAATAGATAATTGGATATTCTGGATGGGTAAGGTTGGGGGGGAACAGGCCACATACTACCGACATCGATGGGGAAAAATTTAGGGCACTAATCTCGTCATGTCTTCATTAAAGAAGGGAAGGCCAGCTCTGAACCAGCCTCTCCAGTCAAAGCAGGCAGTCTTCGTATGTTTAGGCTAGCAAGAACCTTTGTCACTTAAGGAACGAACCCCACCAAATCCAACACTCTTCTTCCACAGTAGGTAAAACCTATCGAATTACTCTTTAATCCCGAAATCTCCACATTTTCGGGTAGTGGTGTGCCACTTCTATAAGGTTGCCTAGATTTAAGTGACACACCACTTTTAGATGTGCCTAGTGGTAGGTTCAACTGAAAGTATAAACCAGCCAGATGTGATATCTGCTGGGAATAAAATGATATATTACTATATATATATATATATATATATATATATATATATATATATATATATATATATATATATATATATTGATGTGATATATTTTACGTATAAAATGTATCTAACTTGAAGCTTAGTTAAATTTTTAAATAGTTAAATATTTAAGAAATTTTCGAAAATGTTGATAATTTTACTGTAGTTCTTCATCGAAAATGTATAAATGCAGGATATAAAATAAAGTGGTTGCTAAATTCTCTTGGACAACATACAGCCAAATATTCAATGTTTATAAAAACACCCAATTTTTACCACAAAACATGCTTGATGGCTAGAACCTGTACAGACAATGTTGTACATCATAACACCAGTGCGCGGTTAAACCCAAGTACCGTGTAAACTCCCAAGAGTGTTATACGTACATGGCGCCTAGGTACATGTACAGCTTCATAATCACAGTTAGTGGTAGGATAATGAACTGATATAACCTATTTACCGGCTTAATCCTTAACTGGTAATTAATGACCGGGGTAATGAAGGCCTTCTATTGTTTAATACAGCTATATAATGCTTAATCCTCCTAATTTATAATTAGCCAATGTCCGTTTAAGAAAAAAACAAGTATAGAGCAAGACTGCAATGTGTTCCAGAACCTCTATTCTTCTATAAACATCAAGTAAGTAGTTGATTTATGGAGTAAACCACCAAAATAAAATGTTTACAAAGTTTGTTTTAATTTACTGGTTGAAATACAAGTAAACATTTTAAGTTATATGAAATTTACTTCCAAAGCCAACAGTTTTACTCGTTTGTATTAAATAATACAAATATAGAACTAATAAAAATGTATTCAATAGTGTGAAATAAATTATATTTGAAGATGAAGTATTGAATTTCATTCTTTTAAATGGAATTGCACAGTTCACTCCATTTACATGGTTAATTTAAATTATTCGGAATTTACTTGCAAAACAGTTAAAAATGGGAAACAAACAATAAGTGAATGTGTAATTAAAGGCTTGCCTTGCTTTATAAGACTAAAATATTTTACCTCGAAGAATGGACTGGTCACAGTTTTTCATGCTAACGTTCAGAATATTTAGTAATAAATAGTTTTAAGCAGAATATTACTGTTTGCAACATAAATAAAACTAAATACCGTCATAAAAATATATATATTAATATATATATATATATATATATATATATATATATATCATCACTTAGGTCATAAATATTGAAAACCGTGCTTTTCTATATATTATAATTATGGACAGTATTTATAATTCGATTAAAATATTTTAAATAGTTTTTTTGTTTCTATATAAAAATGTATACAATGTTATTTGTATATTGTTATGAAATAACTAAATATTATTGTTTAGTTGCAAATGGAAAAGTCAATTGAAATATTTATTAAATTCATTTGAATTTCAGTGACGACTCTTCCTTATTTGTGGATTCGCCTAATGATGAATTCTTTGGTTTCGAACCTCGTCCTAAAAGTAAACTATATTGGAATAGCATTGATAGTAAATGTATAACATTTACTAATATTTTTAATTGAATATAAAATGTAAATTAAGACATAGAAGAAAGCAACAAGTTGCTTATACGTTTGGTAAAGAATAATATAAGCTCGGAAGATGAAGAAGTTAAATGGAAGGGGTACGACCTTCAGCTAATGCTAATATTTAATAAGACCCCCTAGAAAATTAGTTTAATGTTTAACAAATACGTAAGAGTTAATTTCAATTTGCAAGTATTAATGAATTAATAGCTGCGATTATATTCACTGATATATGTACTGTAATACTCTCTAGACATACAGATTAAGAAAAAAAATGCTTTCCTTGAAAACATTCATGTAAGGGTACAGTTGAGAGCCTTATTTTCTAGTTATAAACCGGATTTCAAACTGTGACAAAACACAGTCGTACAGTTCAAGTAGTGAACCTTCTTAGTTAAAACTATGAAGTGTTTTAAAACTTCTTTTTTCCATAGAACCAAGTAAGTAGCTGTTTTTAAATTTGGTATAAACTTAACACCATAAAAACAAGGTTTAAAGTAAATTTTATGTTTAAAATAAAACTAAACTAATTACGTTATTTGGAATTTATTTACAGAACTGTTTGAAATAGCAAACAACCTAAACATGAAAAGTAATTAAAATCTTGTTTTACTTTGGGAGGGTAAAATATTTTGTCTCAAAGGATGCACTGCTCACTGTTTATCATTCCAACGTATATTCTAATTGAATTTATACAGCGTTAATTTGGAAGCATTAACATTGGAAACATTTCTGCCAGAGTATCTTTTGCAATAATTAGTTTTCCTTATTTTAAAATAATTAAATTATCTAGCGTATGATTTTTTTAATATTATAATTTTATAATTATAATTAATATAATGCCCTTTCTATACTGTCCTGAAATATTTAAATAACATCGCTTAGTTACTAACATTTAATTATTTTGAGTGGTATGAGTAACTTATACTTATAGAGCAATCTTTATAAATGTAATTTACCTGTATAGTGTAACATATTGAATATAATAAATATAACCAAAGTAATAAATATGTTGTACTATTGTTACAGTTCCCTAACTTCACGACTTACTAAACCTAAACGATAGGGTATTCATTTATATAAGGTGGGTTGTTCCTATCATGACCAACAATATTTTGTAATGTTTACAGGCCTCGTAAAACATATATTGAAATTCTTTGCTTAAGATTGTACAATAATAAGGGAAAATCCGATCTTGAATACACAATATCATTGTTGAAACGACTAGTGCGTGTTTCAATCTATTTAGTTCATTAGTTCATTAGTCAACGCCTCAGCTTAAAGACTTAACAGTTTGTGACATTCCGTCAGTTAAATCTAAATAAAGTTGTATTTTTAACAAAAGATTTCAATTAAATTTATGCACTCTTAAAATTGTGTATATTATTATTTATTTTAAATGAGGATTCTTTTCTGGTACACTTTAATAATTTGTCAATTAATACTAACAGTAAAATATTACGATGTAATATATTTTAAACAAACTCATTCCCACCATGCATTGAGTACTCTGTTACATACGGCACTTAGAAAGCAAATGGCCAAACACATTACTAGGCAAAAGTGCCTTATGTACCGCATTCCATTATATTTTCGATATTTTTACTTATTAAACATGAAGAACATAGAGTAAGACTTACTACTTATGTTTAAAAGTAAATGTACCTAACGACTGAACAAAAAAAAAAAACATTAAAAATGTCACCATATGCAAAAATACAGCAGTATTGTAAACTTAAGGTATGTTTTCTCGAAATCCAATAGTTGTTATTTACTGCACTGTTTCTTAGCTGGGCAGTATTGTTGCCCAGTACATTTCATCAAGCCTCTGTGCTCATTTAATTTTTAAGACACATTTTATAATTTGTGTCTCATTGTGAGTTATTTCTTGTTCGAAATGCATTAAACTGTACGTTTTTTATGCAGTCAACAACAAAGTTCTTAAATAGTTAGGACTCAGTCCAAAAATATCAATATTTTCTTTGAAAATCTTGGATGTTAGATATAAAAAAGTTATTTGTACCATTTTCTTGATAAAATCACTGTCATATATTCAAAGTATATGAGAACACCCACTTTTGACCGCAAAACACGTCTCATGACTGGAACATGTAGAGACATGTATGTTGTACATCATAACACCAGTGCGCGGTTAAACCCAAGTACCGTGTAAACTCCCAAGAGTGTTATACATGGCGCCAAGGTACATGCAGAGCTCCGTCATAACAGCCAGTGGTGTGGGAATTAACTGGAATAACCTAATTGTTGGGTTAATCCTTGAGTCTTCTACAGTATAATAATGCGGGCAGTCATAGGATGATTAGTCCTCCTACTATATAACTAATCAATGTTCGCCTAGACGACAGAAGATATGTCAAGTGACGCCAATACTATTCTACCGCTTTTATTTAATGTTGCACTATCCATAAAATATGGAAAAATAATAAAGTCTATGGAGTAAGGTAAAAGAAGAAATGCATTTTTGTCTTTATAAATTAAATGACAGGATGTATCATTAACGAGAATAAACCTATTGAATATTGTTTATTTATGTATTTAAACATGTTGTAATTTTTAAACACATATTTTTAGTAAAAGTTTTAATGATAATATATGGTATTTCAGACACCCATTTTGTTTATTACAAAGGCAACTACTCAGGGAATTAGTTAAAAAGACTCATGTAATTAGTGTGTATCTTTAAATTACAGTCTTTGTATTTTCTCTGTTTTATTTTAGGTCAAATATACGTTTATATCCCTTTCTTTCTATGATCATAATGTAGCGTAACAGCACCGTGCCTGATTAGAAATATTTCTTAAAACTAAAGATTCTAATGAAATCTGTTTATACCAATTAGTAACACACGTAAGAGACCGTGGGCTGTATATTAGGTAAATATTATACTATAATAATTTAATGTATAATATTTTCACTATAGTAAATAATGTTGAGGAACATGTTATTAGATCGTATAAACTATTAAAAAGGTAAAAGTATCGTAGTAATGTCTCTGTGCTGACTTTCTTCAGGGGTCTTTGTTGATGTAATCTATGACTATGTTGAAACTCTTCTACTTAAGAGATGAAAATGAAAGTATTTAACCTGTTTCGGATTTTGTACACATTTCTCCTGTGTAGTACGCCTACAATATTTGCTGCTATATGCTTCTGTGCTTAAGCGAAATATCTAACACATCTGTTAAAAAAATGATAGCATTCAAAACTTAACGCATAATGAAAAAAACTTGAATTTTCTTTTGTGATACGTTATACCAAATATATAAAGTTCAAATGTCAATAAATATCAACCTTTTTGTATAAACATGATAAAACATCTTAAAATATTAGGTCTTATATATTACGTTTTTCTCAGCTGTAAAATCTTTATACTAAACAAGTGGGTAATATATGAATGTTAAATATAATTTTTAGGAACATTATTATCAGTAATAAATACTGAGGATTTGACTTTTGTAATGTAATGGAATGTATGATGTTTCGATATACAGTGTACTTCCTCGAAAAAGGAACAGTTGCACTTAGAAAATGTATTGAAGTTTGGCCTTTTGATAGTAATAACGAAAGGACCGTTATTTGCCTTTTTGCTGAATAGCAGTGAGCTTTGAACGGACATCATCAAAACAGTTATTGTTTAATTGGGAGAGAGAGAGAGAGTAGGGTTTACGTCACAGCCGATTATAATCATTAGACCTCTTTAGACATAAGTATCAAATTAATAAGTAGCTTATACGTTTTGAAATATAATCAAGCACCCTACAGCTTCCATGTTCCGTGTGTTGAACGGCACTTTTATCAGTTCAAACGTTACCACTACTGGCATTAAAAAAATCACAGACTGCGTACTGACAAGCGAAATGTGAGGTGCAAGCACTTGTGTCATGAACGCTAATGCATTATTAAAAGCTTATTACCCAAGTGGTCATTATTCCTCCTGTAAGTTTACAAAATACAGTTCGTCGCATCTACAGGGAATGTTAAAAGACAGACGATCGTGTATTTCAACACAAATGTTGTATTAAAAAAACATAAATGAAAAATTCAAATGTTAGGTTAAGAAGTTGGAAAATATGTTGGATGGAATCACAAATTTATATGTAGACTAAGAAAAAGTAATAAGTTCTTAGGATTTTGTAATAGTATAATATGGCATTAGAAGATAGTGAAAAAGGAAGAGTTAGGGCCTTCAGCTAATGTATATAAGGTGTCCCAAGAATATCCCGACAAACTTCTCAGGTGTTTTCCTCATCAAAATAATGAAAAAAAGTTAATTTAAACTTATGTCCGGAAACGCAGTAGGCCAGCGAAATATTTCACTCGATTTTCCAAGAAAGGACGGAAATAAAGTAAAACTGATGTGTTGTGGCGTAAAGATAGTTGTTAAACTTATTACATTTTATGGGAAATTAACTTAAAATTGAATAAAATAAGGCCCAGACCTGTAAGACCTCCCACTTCAGAGATTTAAGAAAAAATATGTCTCGAAAAACATGCTTTGTGTAGTTATGAAGTACATTTATTTTAATAAAAGGGTAAAAAAACACGCTAAAGTTTTAACCTAAAGTTTGAGAAAATTTAATTCCGAATCGAATAATGTAAAATAGGGTAATAAAAAAATATACATTTAAAAAATTTATATTTTTATTAAAACAACACATATGTAAAATAAGACAAAAATGCAATATATGTTTGTTTAATGAATGTTGTTCATAAAAACAAAACAATTTATGATGATTTTTTCAGTCAAGTAAATAGTTACAAAGGTTAGTAGTATAAAAGACTGTAGGTTGAGAAACAAGATTTTAAAGCGTCAATTGTAATGTTTTTAATTTCTTGAAAATCGCGAGTTGGCATCATTGGTGCAACAATACCTGAATACAAGTTATCAGAGCTGTGTAACAATTCAGCAGTTGCAGTAAATCGTATGTCATGTTTTGTTTGTATAATTTATGTGTTTCATTGTTTTATTTGTAATCTATATATGTTTTTGACGACAAAATATTTTCAAATCAAGAGTACGCAGATTTGTTTTTGTTTATGGTTTTGCAAATGGAAATAGTTGTACAGCTACACGTGAATATGAAAGACGAATTCCGAAAAGAAGAACACCTATTTACGTAGTATTTGCATCGGTTTTCAATCACTTACTAACAAATAGATCTTTTCCAACCGTTAATTGTTCAAGGAACGTTCCTTAATACAGCCTGTGCGCGAAATAGACAATTTCATTTACATGATACAACGCAGCCATCAACTTAGCGCTCATCGACTTTCAAATAAATTAAACATGTCTTGTACAGCCTGGAGAACATTGAAAGAAAACAACTTTTAATATAACTTACAAAGAGTTCAAAATCTTCATCCAGGTGGCAGTGCTATAAGATTACAATTGGGTGTTAAAAAATTGCAATAATGAAAGTTGTCTTTTATTCATGGCCGAATCGGTGTTTATAAAATACGGGATTCAAAATAAAAAAAAATAGTTACCGGTGGTTAACTTAAAATCCAAAACAGTTGTAGAGTCAATTTTCAAATTCGAATTCGATTGATTGATTGAAATTGATTGTAGTTGGAGACTAGTTAATTAGCCCATTTGTTTTTTTAAAACCGCCTTACTGGTCTTGTGTAGAAAGTCTTTTTAGAAAATCAACTGCCAGTTCTACTTGACGAAATTCAACTTGAAAGAAGACATCAACTGATATTCCAACATGGTGGCGTACCGGCACATTATTTACAAAATGTTAGAGATCAATTGCAGATGAATTTCCAGGCAGATGGATTGGTCGAGGCAGATAAATTAATTGGCTTCTTAGGTCCCTTGGATTACTATCTTTAGGGTAATTTAAAGTAACTTGTATACGAAGAACCAGTTAATTCAAACTAAGAATTATCCAACCGAACCACAAGAGCTTGTGAACTACTTAAGAACGACCGAGATGCTATAAGAAAATCTACAGGTGGTTTTGTTAAACGTACTAGGTTGTGCATAAATATCAATTATATCATTTTGAATGCCATTTATAAGGTATGGAAATTGGAATTAAAGATTAGCAATGATCAGCAATTCAAATATTTTGTTTTTATGAAGAACGTCCATTTACTCGTGGGACACTCTGTATGTATATAAACTATAGTACGATCTACTTTCCATAATTATAAATCCAAAAAGGGCGTACAATGGTTAGTTTAAACAACTATTTCCAGATATATAGCTAAATTTAGTTTAGTTATACAGTAAAAATATAGTGTTTTAATTTCAGTACGATTTTACTACCACTTCTTTCACCATAACCCTGTTTTGTTTTGTATAAATATATTAATTTAAATTTTCCTTTTCCCTTTTTCACTATAATAGGCATTGCAAGTAAAATACTATTTTACCAGCAGACATTGAACCTGTATAATTCCCACGGTATCATAACAATGTATCAGAGTAATTGCTTCTTACATCCAGATTTTGGGTATTTAAGGGTTATAACAGCTAGATATAACGCAGGTTATATTCCTGTCTGTGATAATTGCATTTGATCGGTACATATAACTTTGTAATGTACCGACAAAGTAATATGTATCGTATAATCGAATTTGTAACGAATTTAACATGCATCTTATTAATTTAAGTTGACCTAAGTATGATTTAAACATCCATTAAAGAGGCAGATATGAAAAAAGTGTAAGGCTGTTTTGGATTAAAAGTGCTAACAGGTTTATAAAATAAAACAGTTACGTTGTTGTCAACATACCAAAACTGCTATACAATAGTTCCTAATTACAATAACACTTGGGCAAACACTGAACTACAGAGCACACAGTTACCAGTATTTAGCTTTCCATTTGCTCACAGTAAGTACCTTCGTGTTACTTGTTTATACCTTTTTGATGGTTTATGTAATTTACAGCTAACGTCATAAATCACTTTAGTTTCGCACGCTAAAGCAACTACTCATGTAATTAGTAATAGTTCACCAACTAATATCAGCAATGATCTGCGTTATATGTAAGCTAGAATATATTTGATCTTTTATTTTAATACCACTTTGCTATAATTAAAATTTGGTGCACTAATATGTTAATATGATTTTGAATTTTCATACCAGTAGTGTTCTCATTTGCATATTAAAATATAAATTAGTGATGTGACAGACTTGTTATTTAAAGAAAACATAAGAGTATAATAGGTAAAACAACACAATTATTTATTTAAAATTACTATCTAAAATTCAATCAAAACGAAAGGTAATACAATTCCAATGAATATTTGCCGTTTAATCACAGTGTAGTATAGTTACAGTAATTTCAGGTTTGTTTAATTAGATACTTTGTAAATAAATTATAAATATAATAATTAGCACCATGAAACAGTTATCTGTACCTTTTAAATTTATTGGAATGAGTATAACAAGTTAACTTTGAAAAGAACTTATTTTTTAATTTACCACTCTGTAATAAAAATTCGCAAGTCATGTTGGATCAAATTCGCGTCTAAACAAGGTTTTTGAATTTATAAATAATTACATAGTACGGTTTATTTGAATTGACAAATATGTTTAATTCTTTACACAGTGCAATAAAATGCTATAAGCTAGTCGTTCTTGGTTTTTTATCTTTAAAATTAAATTGTTTGCAATTCTCCTACTTTGTTAAAAATAATGTATTAAAACAAAATAATACAAAATACAGTGAAAACATGAAAGGCACTGAAAGATAATTAGAAAGCTTATGAAAATATTATTAGACGTTGAATCTTCATGACTTTTTACTGCCTTTCCTAACAGAAATAAAATAACATAATTGAATATAAACAATTTATCAAGTCATTTAAACATATATGACATAATTAAATTATAGTACAGTGCAATTATTTATAATTTTTCATGAACAGTACAAAAGTTTATTAACAATAGAAAATTGTCTGTATCAATGTTATTTTTGCATAATATTTATAAAAAAATATTCCATATAATATAATTTGTACATGCAATTTTAAACTTAAAAAAAAATTAACATGGTTATTGAAAAATGCACCTTAATAAATTTACTCCGTAAGATTACTCCGAAACCTGCCAAGAATTCCTCCAAGGTATAACGTACTCTTCAAGAGATAATTCTTTAATGTTTTTATTTTATTTTGAAAGGGTTTTACTAGTTTATATATAGTCTGATAGAACATTAAAATATATTGGACCAAGATATATGGTTGTTTTTTTAAGAATTCATGGTGATACATTGGAACCATAGGACAGGTTTTGAATTGTGTGAAATAATTATATACACACACACACACACAAATATATATATATATATATATATATATATATATATATATATATATGGGTGTGTCCTGGAAAGATGACAAGGCTTCAAAAGTAAACATGCACATTGGCTATATAAATAAATATTAAAGGGTAGAAGGCTACTTAAGAAAATGTTTACGAGAAAATACTTCTCGGCATCTCTCTTGGCTCCCGATACCAAAAAAACATCCTCATAACCATTTTGTGCTGCCTATAGCCTAAACCCGGTTGAAAGAGGATTACGATGAAGTTCCCAAGAAGAGGATACCACATGATACCAGTGGAAAATTAACCATAATACACCATTTTAGGAATAGATTTATTTAATCATCCAGATAAATATGTAAGAGAAAAATGCAGCTGCTCAACTTTCTACATAGGTGATAAATGCGAATATTTTCAAGTTAAAATCAGGATATATGTGCACCCCTATGGAATGAACGTAATTATTATGAAATAACATGCAGCTCCATTATAAACCTGCAGTCTCCAAGTGGAAATGAAGATCAGTTTTTATTTCAGTGTTACTCACTGACCTGACTAAACCATCAATACGATTACGTCTTGATGGGAGATCTCAACGTGGAATGCGATGGACAGTAACCATCCATCCACCAAGCGACTAGTTGATCTGCTGAGGTCATTTTGGCCTTGAACCGTTGGTCAAAAACTCCAACGAGAGTGACGGCTACAACACAGTCGGCTATTGATAAACATCATCACAAAACGTTGAATAAGTCACAGTGTCTGTGGTCAACACAGCTATCTCAGACCACTACGGTCAAGAGGCTATCATTAGTGGAAAACAAATCGCGAATGAACCAAGAATTACCAAAACAATAAGAGACATGAGGCCAGAAAAATATTGCTCTCCTCAACGCTTCCCTATCAAAAGAAAAGTGGAATTTTTTTAAATTCTTCACACCCAGTAGAGCAGCAGTTTAAAATTTTCAATGAATGTTTGAATTTCCATCTAAACACCTGCTGCCCTACAAAAACGATCAAACCTCGTCCTAAGAAGGCAAATAATACTTGGATCACTAAAGGCATTCTGGTTTCGAGAGATAAACTCAAGTTTTTCTCCGAAATAAACAGGAAAACGTCCAATGAACAGTTCAAAATTTTTTTTCGAAATTATAAAAAAATTTATAGAATAGGTGATCCAAGACTGCAAAAGCGTATGATGTCTCAAAATCAATTATTTCTTCAAAAAACGTTTCTAAAAACTGTATGGGGCATCATTAACAATAAAACATCACGAATCCAAGCAAATCACAGTCAAAATTGGGGACATCCTTGTAAGTGATGCTTCTAGGGTTGCCGACGAGTTTAACGGATTTTTTTGCGTCTGTTGCTTGTGGACGGGGGCCCTCGTCCATCGCTGCCACAGGGGAATCCCACGCGCAGACAGAGTCCAACAGCCTCAATGGCTCTAACTCCTGGTAGTTGAGGAAGAGCTCGATAAAATCATTCAACAACTACCAGCTAAAAAAAATCAAATGATCTAGAATCGAGATCCATGTGGTTAATAAACAATGCTCAAGGCATATCGTGAAACCACTGACTCAATTGGTCAATTTGTCTTTTAACTCAGGAGTTTTTCCCTCTCTCCTAAAAATTGCAAAAGTGCATCCAATTTTCAAGAAAGAAAACCCCTGTTCAATAAATAACTATCGGCCCGTCTTAATTTTGCTTGTGTTGAGCAAAATATTTGAAAAAATATTTCTAACGAGAATGCTTTATTTCTTAAATAAAAAAACAACCAGTTTTCTGAACACCAATTTGGATTCAGGAAAAATAAATCTACGATAGACGCAGTGGTGAGTCTGGTTGATATGGTTGTAGAGGATCACGCATTAAGTTTGTTCCTTGACCTTTCTAAAGCATTCGACTGCGTTGAACCATGAAATACTGCTTGACACACTACATTATCATTGGCATCCGAGGTGTGCCGTTGTTATGGCTTAAATAATTTTTAAGTCAGAGAACTCAAGTGGTTCAGATATCAAAACCAATTTTCTAAACAATTCAACTGAGTTATGGAGTCCCTTAGGGCTCTATACTCAGCCCAATCCTTTTCCTGGTATACGTCAATGACATACATTCATCGCTGCTGCATGGTAAAATTGTGCAGTATGCTGATGACACGACTCTCTGTTTCAGAGATAACACACAAGATGGTTTGGAGCTACAACCTTTGTCGATTATCAACAATTGTGTGCAATATTTCAATAGCCTTAACCTTCAAACGAATTCTTCGAAATCCTACGTGTTGAACTTCACACTGCGTCCAATGGACTCCCAATGTGGGTCAGCCGTCATGTTGGCAGATTCAATATTGGAAGAAGTCTACTCCTCAAAATTCTTTGGAATACTCCTCGACCGAGGGTTGGCATGGAATAATCACATTGACCATGGTGTGTGCCAAACTGTCCTCAGGAATTATATGTTTTTGAGGTACTTGGCCCGGTACTGCCCAGTCAGGTAATAATTGCGGCATATATGGGCTAATTCACTCTCACCTTTCCTATGGAGTGGTGTTGTGGGGGGCCTGTGCAGGCAATAATTTCCTGAGGGTGTTCAATTGCAAAAAAAAAAAAAAAACAATTCGTATCGTCGCAAAGTTTAATTTCAGAGAGCCGTGCAGGACAGCATTCAAAACTTTGCAACTGTTGAATTTGCCCATTCTCTACATTTTAGAAACATCTTTGATCTGTTTGTCCAAATGTGCCCTAACCAGGGGACGGGGACATACACGGGTATGAGACTAGAGGCAGCGATAACTACCGTACTGGAAGAACACAGAACGGTGGTTTAGGAGCACTTGCCTTCGTAGGCAGGTTTTCATTTCATCAACAGTTTGCCAAACTTCTATTACAAACACCCAAACGCCCAAGGCGTCAAAAGCTCGTCTTAAGCGCTTACTAGTGTCAAATGCATTTTACAGCGTTGACGAGTTTCTGGCGTTTAAACTGGGAGACCGCCCAATTCGATGACTGACTCCAGCGTGGGAAGTGGGTTTGAGATTGGCGATGGATGAATGAGACTGGAATGCATGAAAATTATGTAAATTTGGACGTGGTTGGTAATGTGGAATGCGAGTCTTAAAATTTGTAATTAATTCTGACGTTTGCCATACAATGTGTAATTGTGACGAGCAATTAAAGATTAGATTTGATATACAGTGACAATGTTTAAGACCTCAGTCGAAGTTCTGTGTAGTCAAATAAAGCATGCTTATTTTACCTATGTTCAGAGAAAAACTGTGTATTTCGAACCACACACTAAGATCCAGTAATACTGAATGCAGAGCAGTATCGAATAATTGAGTAGACTTACTCGCACAACAAACACTTGTGTCATCAGCGTATTGAACCAAGTGATCATTTAAGTGCGTGTTAGGATCAATTGCATATAGCTGAAACAAAAGAGGACCTATAACGGATCGTTGGGGAATGAAAAACATTATAGGACGAACCCTTTAACATGATTTTCAAAAATAATGAATCACATCGACAATTGGGTTCTACCACAGAGGTAGGTATGGATGACGATTACGTTCCCAAGAAGACGATACCATATTATACCAATGGTAATACTCACTGAGATACCACTGGTACTTGTCTTAAATATCAGTAGCATAGCCAGACGTAAGGTTTGAAATTACATTAACAACTTCATTTTCTGAGAATAAAATAAAAGAATAACGCTGAAAAAAGTAGTTGATAGTTGATACTAGATAAGTTTTGAGAAAATTTGGAAACGTTTACGTTTATACTCTAAAAAAATTTTACAATGTTATTTGGCTGTGTTACATTTCTGAGTCTTTCCAACTGCCATAAGGCTATAGCCTTATTATTGCCCTTTGTTACATGATTGTCAGCCGACGCTGGTTTAGCCTTTCACATTAGCTTTCTGTAATCTCACTTTTCTCTTTATAAATATTGCGAAGACTGTCAGTTGGGTACTCACGCTGGAGTATTTAAGAGTCTCTTGGATCTTGTTTAACTTGTAATATATCATTTTCAGCAACTTCGAATTACTTTCTTTTTATATTTTAGCATTTGTATTGGCCTTCCTCTTCCTATAACAGTCCTATTACCTATTTTTCTCTTATTTTCCATTTCATCAAAAACAATAACTTAATTATCAAAATCAAGTGCTAAATACAAAGCACTATCTGAATAATACATAACTACACTTTTGTCCAATATTCTAAACACTAACAAAACTAATGAACAGCATAAGAAGTAAACCAGTTGGTAATCAGGCTAGCCAACCTTTCCAACTAAAAGTCCTAAAATTACCAAGTACTTTATAGATATCTTATAACAAAATTCTACAACTACAAAACATATGAAATATTATAAGGTTGCCAAAACAAACCATATTTAAATTTCTGTATAAATCACCATCTGCGCGGTCATTAGCTGTGTATAAAAGTATAAAAACTAAATATATACAGCATTTATATTGAGGGTAATATATTCTAGTAAGGATGCTCAATAACAGATAATTCAGGAATATTCTAAAATAGTATTTCTGCTTTGTAATTTTTTCCCTGTACATGTATAAGATAAAAATTGATAATTGTAGCTGATAGTTTAATAAAATTAGATTAACTTTAAGCAACAGTAACACTTAGTGTCACATGCTGATTTACACAGTTAAAGCTAAATAAAACAGGATGTTGATGCGTTTGGATTAAATCAGTAGTAGGCTCCCAGCTAGTGTGCATCTCAAATATTTGTAAAAACCTATTTTTCAGTTATAAAAGTAGACATAATTATATTATAAGGTAATTTACAATGTTGAATGTCAATCTGAGTATTACGAGTATGTTACAGAATAAACTAAAATCCATGTCAACCTGGTTGAGAGTACTGCTGTTATTGGCTGCTGGCAGTCAATGCATTAATGCTTACTGCAACGAGACTGCTGTTAAAAGTATTAAGAACTTTTGGGGTAAAAAGCCAACACATGTGTATTTACAAAAGGTTTGTACGTCTTATATTATCGGGGCGAAAAAAACAGTATATCCCTAATTTTATTTTATTGTAATATACAATTCTGCATCAATGGAAAACAAATAGTCAAAAAGAGATTAAAATTAAACATAATATAGTTTATCTCTGAGTTTAAAATCCATAATTTTGTGTACACAGAAATGCATTTGAAAACAAACATCAACTATTCTGTTAATTTCTTATGTTAATTTAACATCAACAATAGTTTTATTTTTTAATTTGATAAAATATTGCAACATCCTTTACCTTTACTGCAAAGTCTACCTTTCATCTGAATTGGTAACTCATCATGATTATTTCAGGGACATCAATAGATTTTTAATACATTGATTGTATATTTCTGGATTCTCTGAACAGAAAGTGGAATAAAATTAAGAAAATATTGATCATTAAGGTTATTACAAAAATATAAATTGAAAAGTAAATAGATTGAAGTTTTAGAAGGAAATTCAGTGTTAGAAACCAGGACCTATATTTAATACTGACAAGTTACCCAATGACAAAATTTATATTATATAAACTTTTAATTGTTTTCGATTCAGCTGGTTGGGACACTAACATATGTCTGGATCTCACCAAGTATTCTGGGAGGTCAAAATCTGACATGTTTCCAGACAACGGTTGCCACGGATGAGATGTCTGTTAAGGACTACATGGTTGACGTTGATGGGTACGTGTAAATATTTTCTAGTTCTTTATTTTATCAGATTAGAACAAAACAAAATTAATTAAGTATGAATGTAAGAGTGCCAAGAGGACAAGTTTATTAACATTATATTTTTTGACATTTTTTAGATTTATCCCAAGTTAAATAAATATGTTACTATTATAAGTTCAGTATTCCTCATAAAAGACTACTTATTAAAAATTGAACTTGTGACTGATAAAGTTTGATTAAAGTGATATATAGAAAGAAATCTTTTTTTTTAACACTTAAAAATTGTAAAAAACCTGACAAAATAAATTTTTCTACCTTCATTTTATATGTATAAATATATTAGAACCAGTTCAGAATATATAGATTGCCTTCAGTAATAATTAAAATTCTAAGTCTCTGGATATTTGATGAGAAATTATTGTCTATTTTTGACTATGGTGATAAACTGCGCAAATTATCTATTTATAAATAAGGCGTAGTATTAAATTCTAAAAGTATAAATTAGTGATTTAAATAAATAAATACGTAATTCATTTTTTTTAGTAAAATGGAATAAATTGTAAGGAACACGAAATCTAATAAATTTGAGTAGTAATTGCACCTTTTTATACATGGAAACAAAAAAACATTTATTTATAAGAAAGTTTGTGGTATAGCGTTTAGTTTCTTTATACAAATTTGGAAGTAGTGTTTTTAATATTCGTCCCCGGTTAAAATTTTACTTTTTTTGACTTGTGATAAGGAAGACTAATTTAACTTCTCGAACGTAGTGATTCAGTTTGTTTTACGTAAAGATGTCAATTGCTTGATGTGCTTTTATTATTGCATAAGAACCAACTAAAGCTTTCGGGTAATCTAATTAAAGTACTGCTATTATTGAATTAAAGACATTTAATGTATTTATAAATGTTCAATAATAATGTTGCAGGTCCACTTCAACCTCAATTGATTATTTCTATCTTTTGGAGCGGCCAGGTTATATCACCCTTACATGTAGGTTTTTATATTGTTAATTATATTGTACTTAATTTAACCTCCATATAATTTAATTGAATAAAAAACTAAAGCTGAGTATTCCTACAAAGAAAGGATAAAAGTTTTAATTTTGTATTATATGAATGATCAGACGTGGTTTATACTAATATTTAACAAAATAGAATAATTTGAAATTATATGATTCAACTATTAAATTGAACGAATATTCCTGGAGCATTGCAATGACATTAATTTCTTATTATAACTAGTAAATTATTTTATATTTTTCAATATAAATTTTATTTCTGCGAGGCCTTTCAGAATCGATGATTCTATCATCAGGCAACTGCGAAAAATAAAATGTATATTGGAAGATGTGTAGTGATTTACAAGTGATAATAAATTATAATTAAATCATTTTATTTTTTCTAACTGTCCATCAGTTTCTGTGAATGTTTATACCTGTGTGATGAGATAAGATATATTAAAAAAAACTCTTGTACCAAATAAAATTACGTATCCTATTATTGGTAAATATTTTTGAGAAGGAAGATAATTTTTTGTATAACATATTGACTAATAATCTTGTTTTTTTAAATCATATACACATTTGTAATTAATTCTGAAAACTAATTTATTTAACATCTGGTAATGTAGTAAATTTGGCAAGACTAGTAAACGTTACTTAATTTGCTATGTGTGAAATTTGTTTGTCAGCCATATTTCCACAACAGCAAGTTTAACGTTTTTTATAGACATGTTTAAATACATTGCCTTTAAACACGAAAAGAAAAATACATAGTTAAATGTATTTATATGTACATATTCTGTCGTTCCAAATAATAAAATAAACATGAAATGATTTTCATTATGCTAGTTTATCACTACATCTAAGGAAATAAAAGCTCTATTCTTTTTACGTGTATGATTAGTACAGTTTCTGGAATTCGTATCTACACATAATATACCGTAGACCTTTTATTATGTTCTCATATATTATATTGCATACATTACGCTTGGTCGAAATAAATATATATGAAGCTTTATGGCAATACAATAAATATAAAAAAAACTATATTTACACGTAACCTTATAAAATAGCTATCCATGATGAATTGGTTAGAATTTCTCTTCTTTGTGAAACACCATAATGCTATGAAAATACACAGGTTTATTTTCATTTAAATCACAATTAATTTCCTATTGTTGAAATTCATTACAAACTCATTTACCTTTCCGAATATTCCCTTGCTGAAATTAACTATAAAATTTATAAAAGTTAAATTATTTTCTGATTCTAAATTTAAATAAGAACTTTGTACATAGGTTCCTCTCAGGCCAAAAATCGCCTTTATAGAGTTTGGGCTAATAAGTTAAGAGTTCGTCCAACTGTACCTCCGTTAGGATAAATCTTTCGTTACGTTTCGTCTGGGCCTGCGATACTCCGTTGTTGGTTTATTAATCAGGTAAACTGTAAATTACATCAATATAACTCACTATGTAAAAACAAGGAGAGGTTCAGGAACTTTTATTATTTTTTAAAATCAAAATATATTACTTTGCAGTACTTCTCACAGGCTAAGACGACTTTGTAGCTGAGTTAGGGTTAGCGCAGAATGAAATCCTGACAGTTACACTTTATACCTGTACATTGCACAATCTACCTTGTACCAACTCTCATCTTTTTCTGTTTGATAAGATTCTTGCACAGGCAAGTGGCCTGGGGATGGGCAGAATAAGTATAAAAAGGGGGTTGGCATCTCCTTAAAAAAATACCCAAACCGAAATAATAACTCTGGTCCCAGGGGCGGGAACATGTTACGCTGAACACTCGTCTATCGGAAATGAATATCTAATTACACAAGCAATACTGTTGCATGTGTGAAAAGAGTGTAATAATGATTGAAATTTGTATATGCCAATACAAATCTTTGGAGTTAAATCTAACAATTTTGTTAAAAATAAGCAAATCAAGTATTCATTGTGCACTAGGTAAGCCTCGATCAAATGGATATGCGAGTGTTTGTGCTGAGAATAGAGGACTAAGTCAATACAGTCTGCCTTTTTCATATATTATTTCTTAACTTTATTCATATTCAATACAAGTTTTGTTCAAGCCCCGGGCTCCCCGGATGACTGGGCTCACGTGGTCTATTTCAATAGCAAGAGACATGTCATGGCGTACTACCAATGCAGTCCAACAGGTATGCAACAAAATACTCTACGTATAGTACCTACAGAACTATATTAGTTTGAATATGACATACGACAACAATTTTAGGAAAGAGAGAGGAATAAAAGCATAATAAATAAAAATGCATACCATAATTAATTTTAGTGCATAATGAAAATGAATAAATATCTATAAAAATTAATTTGGTTGAACTGCTAAAATGTTTGGACATATGATACGAATGCAATTTGAACGTATTTTAGGATTTATATTTAAAATATTAGCATTTCATTGCACTGATAATTACGAAATATTTTGTATATACTGTACAGAATTTTATTATGACTTTTGTTGGAAAAATTTAACTACCTGTTTATTATATCTAACTTTCTAAAGTAAATTAAGATAATTCAAGAAGAAGTGGTAATTTCAAATATATTTTGGTGAAACGAATTTTCATAAATATTAAATCCAAGATGAACCTAAGATATTTCACTCCAGAATACTCTGAGAAAATATAATCGACCTGTTTACAAAGTGGACAATAAAAATAGAACATGTATGGTAACATTTAATTTTATACATAGCAAAAATATAAGAATTTTAGTGCAAACAGTTCGAAAATACGGTTATTCCCATGTTAACAAAATAATATGTGTTAATCGCAATGAAAAACAAAAGAATATGCAATTAGTAGTGAATGTTAATATAATAATTACATTACTAATATGTACTCATATATATATATATATATATATATATATATATATATTTAGAGTGTGTGTGAGTGTGTGTGTGTGTGTGTGTGTGTGTGTGTGTGTGTGTGTGTGTGTGTGTGTGTGTGTGTGTGTGTGTGTGTGAGAGAGAGAGAGAGAGAGAGAGAGAGAGAGAGAGAGAGAGAGAGAGAGATAGAGTGTGTGTGTGTATGTATATGTATATATATATATATATACATACACACACACACTCTAAAATAAATTTATATTTATATATTCTGTCGTTACAAATAATAAAATAAACATTAAATGATTTTCATTATGCTAGTTTATCACTACATCTAAGGAAGAAAAACCTCTATTCTTTTTACGTGTATGGTTAGTACAGTTTCTGGAATTCGTATCTACACATAATATACCGTAGACTTTTTATTATATTCTCATATATTATATTGCATACATTACGCTTGGTCGAAGAAATATATATGAAGCTTTATGGCAATATATTAAATATAAATATTTATATATATATATATATATATATATATATATATATATATATATATATATTTTGAAATATATAAATTAACTATAATATATCTGTCCGTTTGTTTGTTTATGCTGAATATCTCAGGGCCTATAGACTTTAAACTTTGCATATAACTTAATGTCTACATAGGAAAGGACGTGTTTGAGGTTGGATATGCTCCTCTATGGGATTTGGTTGAGCGTTTGCACAGCCTACCTATTGCAAAATATTCTAGAAAGATTTTATTTTTCAAATAAAAATATTTTTAATTGAATTCATTTGTACATATACCAGATTGTGTTCTGTATAGTGTATAAATATAATGGTGAATTTCCATCCATGGGATTTGGCTGTGTCATTGCAACATATATCTCAGTAGTCTGAAGAAATTTGTTATTCTGTCTGTATGTGGCTTTAAATATATATTTTTGCCTTACAGACCATCTGCAGGTCATATGGGAAATGAAATAAGCGGATTAAAATATATAAAGATATATTATTAATGAAATAGTTCCATAGTTTCAAATAATTTTTGTGAAGTTATTCAAATGGTGTTATATGATTGATTATTTATACAAAACTTAATTTTTTTAGTAAGAAATGTTGCATCCTGTTAAGCGACATGTGGTTTAGTGTACTCCTGCATTCAAAAATCATATCAGTAATTAATTACTACTTTTTCAGGGGACAGCTATGAACCATTCGTTGCCGTTGTTGCAGTAAACTACAAAAAGAACAGTCTGGCCATCGCCAGAGCTATCCGAGCAGCTATAGCAGTTTTAGACAAACTTGGGATTAACACTGGCTCAAGCATTCGCACAGACTGTAGTACCTTCGTTAGGAACAGTACCATCATAAAGTAATAAGAAACCATATAAACTAATTTTATGTATTATGTATAAAATGTCTTCATAAACCATTTTGTATTGTGAAAGTAAAAAAAAATTATTTGTAAAGTAAAATCGTAACTTAATATACTTAAAATTTCGGCCTTTCACCATTTTAATTTTTTTCAAACTACTGCTGTTAGACTTTAGAGTAAAAGCCCAGTGAACTGAAAAAACTAAAGTAAATTGTTATCAATGATAATATTTATCTGTGTACTAACATGTTCGTAAAACAGTATAATTAGATTCGGTAGTTTTATAATTGCGTAGTGTACATATCTCTCACAACAAAACCTTAGGTGACAAACAATAATATATGTGCAAAATTAACGAATTTTTAGGGTAAGCATTTATAACATTTCGTGTTATTTCATAAATTTTTTAAAATTAAAAAAGTTACCAGCAGTGCGTTGTTCTGTGATTTTACAACACTGTTTCTTGTAGAGTGCCAACGAGTTGATATAATGTGCATAGTCATGATCAGAATTTAGACATGTAGAATTTCTTATAAGAAATAAATTTTCAAATAACTTGAGATTTGGAAGTATCTTCGCTATCATGGTAATATTCAACTAAAGACACGAAACAGTTGATTTTTTTCAACTCTTTGTGAATAGGTAAATATCAAATACTTGTTTCATATATATAGTAGTGTAATGTAGATTCAGGAAAATAGCTAGCAAGACAAAACAAATTATCAAAAGAAGGATTACGGATAGAAAGGAAGATAGACCCATTCATGGTGAAGGACCTTTATTTGGTATGTCAGTAAAAAGATTATCATGTACGTATAATTCAATTGTAAGCATTGCAATTACTGTACACACCGTATAAATATAATAGCAGTTAACCACAGCTTCACATGCAATTTCGTACGTATTGCACTTGTACGATCATTTCTGGTTCCATTGAATTATATTTCTGACGCCAATGTAAAGATAGCCTTCTTTCCACGATCAAAACATACGGTAGTATATTTAAGATCCATTGTAATTTAATTCGCTGTTATTATTTTTTGTTCCATTGCTGATTTTGCCTCTTTTCCCACCAAGAAAATATTTTTCCAAACACCATACTGTTGTCAAAAACTATTAATTTAGGTTTGAAAACAGTCTTTAAATTATAAGTAAAGATTAGACTACCTTGTCTCTCTGCACGCACGCATTTTAGTAGGCGTTGCACTTGTATAACCACTGATGGTTCGAGTGAATTATATTTCCGACGCCAATGTTAAGTTTGCGTTGTTGCCACGACCAAGAAAATACGTCTTAAGTATTTAATGGCCATTCTTTTTTACTTTGTTAAATATTAACATATATTTTAGATCTAGTACTTATTATTTGATACAAATTTACAGCTAAAAATACATTAACAATGACACTACGCGTCTGTTTTTTTATAATAAATAAAATATAGTTAATATTTTAGAAAATTTAGAGCTGGAATATTAGTACATTAGCTTAAAAGGACAGTCCAGCGAACTTTCATCTAGAATAGTTCTGCCGACTGCTTCAAAGGGAATATTAGGTGTCAAATTCTGACCATCTAATATTTTGGGGTATTTTTTAAGATAGATGGGTATCTACCTAATCACTGAAATCTAAAACGGAGTTAAAAATATATTTATATATGTACTTACTGTATAATATTTGTAATATATCCAGTATAGTAAGTAGTAGGAGACTCCTTAATAGCCATCGGTTATTAAAGTTTAGGGCATTCTTATCACGAAATTAATATTGGTGAGCTATTCCAAGTGACTTTGTACCTATCGTACGATTTAACGGCCGTCTTACATTGGTGAGCACATTGCGTGGTTTTTCTGTATGTCCGTCCACTGTTCAGGAGCGTCCCTTAGACGCCTGAACAGTTAGTTGTATCGTAAGAGCAGTTCTGAAGATACATACACCCGTCGCGGTCACTCACAGTCTCGTGCTTTGTTTTCTCTTGAGCATCGATCTTGTGCTTCGATGCCCTCTTTCTCGTACTCGTTAGTGTGTGTATCATAGCTCCCGTCGGAGGTGACCTGGTCCGGCCGCCGTAACTTACATAGGTATTCTTGTGTGATGGTTCCTCCGTAAAATTGTTCCTTCCCAGTGATGATTCTCAGTGGAAAAAAGAGACCAGTTATTCCGCAGCCCTGGAAGACTTAAATATGTAAGGTATGACAAAAAATAAAGTTCATTTTATAAAAACACAATAATTCAAGTAAAGTTTAATAAATAATGCAAATTTCTTCGTGATGGTCACTACTGCTCATATTTATAAATTTATTTATGCAACTTAAATTTTTTGTTGGCTGAGGTGTCATGCGGCCACAACATAATTATAAAAAGATGTATGCTACACGTGCATGTAATTAATTCTAAAGTGGTGTAACACTGAAGCTTTAAGTTCAACGAGACATTTATTTAAAAGCAAATATACATCATAACTTAGCGCCTTAAAATAGTATTTGGATATTATTTAATACACGTAACTGTCTCGTAATTTCAGTTTGTAATAAGCAGGTCTTTGAAGTCTGATCTAATAATGAAGCTTTAAGTTCACCCAGAAATTTATTTTGAATACAAATATAAATCATAACGTAGTGCCTTCAAATAGTCCTTAGCTATTTAATTTAAGTTAATATCTCAGATTTGCAGTTTGCAATGTGCAGGCGCCTATTATGCGCCAAATGATCTGGACTACACCTAGTATTGTGAAATAAAAACTGTATCGATGAAAAATACAATATGTAACACTTTCCTCGTATGTACTACTTTGAGAAGTTTGTATTTAAACTGAAAGAAAAAGTGCGTCAAAGTACATGCAATCAATAAAAAGAATTTTTAAATGGGTTTGTTATTACCGTCTATTAGATTACTTTATTTTATGCGCCTCAGTTTGCATATAGATTCCAATGAGCAAAATGCTCATTTAAGTTTCATCTTTCTCCTGTTGTCCTTCCTTTGAGTTACTGTGTTAATCATAAGTTATTTAGAATAGCGTGTAAATAATTAAAGTTATATAATTAAAACATCCGTTCGGAAGGTACTTAAAACCATCAAAGAGTTAAATGGACTTTATTTGATATATTATAGTAAAAGTTTAAACTCTAATAAGGTACACTAAATGGGGTGGTTAACGTAGAGATTGGAACTGGAACGAACTCTCACCTTTATTCTTATTATAATGTGAGAGCTAAACTGTGCGGGATAAAGATTTACAACCCCAATTTGTCTTGTGCGGCACGCGGAGCAGTTGCTGGCCACAGGATTTATTGTGCTCGGGGCTCTCATCTTTACTTATCACTTCTCGGTATCTTTGGTTTTAATATATGTCCGGCATGCACACAGATTTCTAACCAGCACTCTTTTGTTTGAGAAAGTTGTACACTTATAAATATCATTTGGTGCAAACCTGTATTTAGTTTCTATTAATTGTAAGTCAGTGTATGTTTAACCACAGTTTATCTTCGTCATATAAATTGCATTCAAAAACTTTAAATGGGAGAAACTAAAGATCTCAAAAAAGTTTTGTTAAAACCAAGCAAACTGTTATACATAAATCAATATCTAACAAGAATTTCAAAAAAGTGAAACTTTTATTTAATTTAGTTCTCTTAGGTACTAAATTCTCTCTATGAGAACAGCATTGCTAGCGCAATGTTGTGGCGTGGCGTGAATCACATAGTAAGTCATATATGGAACGTTATCTGTCATAAGAGTATATGTCCGTGCTCACTGATGACATTTCCACCAGCAATTTCTGGCACATATTAACGTAACCCTTGAGATCTCGTTCATTCAATCCAAACGTGGGCATAGAACCCACCCCACACAGCATAGTGGGCATAGTGGTCCCTGTAGCAGCGCATAATTTTACAAACTGTATGTATTTCTAAGAATTACTAAAAACTCAATATATGATTCATATTTACAATGTTCTGAACTACGATTAGTTAAGTGAGCAATCTATATGTATCATGTATGACCAGTAATAGACTAATATAGCTTACCAATGTTCAAATAGGATTAGTTACTTGAGCCATGTGCCAGTGATTTGCAAGTGCCAGTTATTGCCTCACTGCACCATTGTTCCACTAGGATGAGTTACTAGAGCTAACCGGTAACAGTGCTGCACTAAGGTCTGTTATTGAACTATGTTTTTAGTACCCATGTAGTGCAGCTATTCGTCCAATACACCGTATGTGTTACTTTCATGGGCTACGTGCCAATTCTTCACAAGAACAAATTAATGGCCTAATGTACCATATTTCCACTGGGATCAGTAACTTGTCATTGCTTCACAGAGGCCTATTATTGATCCAAAGTTCCAGTGATTCAGTACGGACAGTTTTAGTTAAATTAACGGTGTTCCAGTGCATAGTGATACTTGCATAACCTATATGCTAGTGCTTCACTAGTATCAGTAATTGGACCAATATTACTGGAGCTAGTTAGTTAAGCTATTTCATAGTGGTTAATTAGGCTCAGTTATTAGAAGCATGCATCGTTTTCCTCTAGGAATAGTTAATTGGGACAAAATTTCAGAACTGCAGTAGGAACAACGAAACGTGTAAGTTATCCGGATAATATGCCGGTTTTTCATTAATATACGTGTTTTGAAAAGTATTCTAATATTTCTTTAAGAAATGAATGAAAAAGTTCAGTAAAGCATAAGTACATTGGTAGATTGTAACTTGTTCACGTGAATTTCTGGAAAATTTCCCATTGAAACTGCTCCGTTTGTTCATAATAAATCCTGTTTAAAGCCTGGAGATTTCTATGATAACATATATTATTAGTGTTTGACTAATAGAATTATGGCACTTGTTGGACCAATGTGACGACAGGAATAAACATCATATCAGTTTCTCACATGCCATGATTACTAATGAATGTAAGTTTATTAATAAATGCATCGATATTATAGTAAAGGAATAAAGCGCTTACATTGATTAAATTTATTACCAGAACAAAGGTAATGGATAATATCTTGGAAAATTTAAGTGGATGACTATTTACTAGAGACTAAATCCATTCAAAATGTAGTTTCTACGTTCACTTCAGGTTGCCCTCCGTAAGAGTTAATTTTTATGATCATTAAAATTTTTGTGGTTTTTTTCTGTTGCCACCATGTATGTTTTACCAATTAAAAATTAATTATAATGTTTAAAATAAGGTCAAAAAATGTACTGAAGAAACCAAATTTGGGGAAGTTAAATCGGTTGCCACAGAATCAGTTCAACTAAAACACCAACATGTTTTAAAATGTTAGAATTCTGTGTCTCTGATTAAAGGCACCGCGTTCCCTTGATTTATTCGATTCTTTTTAAGTTATAAACGGATGCTTATTAGACGCAAGGGAATTTAATTTGATAATATAAAGCGTTATGGCATGACGAGAGAAGCTGGCCTATTTTGAGAAACTAATCAATGACGTTAAATTCATCATTGCTTGAACATGACGAATTGAAAAATGATCCAATAGAAGTATTGAACAAAACACTTGTTCATTAAAGCAATTTTTTTTAAAATATTTTTATTTGTTAATCGATAGATAAATGCTAATTTACCATAAACTATTAATAAACTATACACTGGTGATTGAGGCAGTCCTACTCACTTTTAAATAACAAAAGACAGTCAGGATGAGTAAGTAATACTAGGATGTTAGTTTATATAGACATATCCTGACTTACAATTAACACAAAATAAATACAGGTTTGTCATTATAGAACAATGTTCAGACGGAACAGTTAATTCCAATTAACAAACTCTTTCCATTTCTATTTTGTAACTTCACATACCACGATGGGATTTGTCACTCCTGTAGAGGTCAGGTATTTTACAAATGAGGCATATCTTCATACTAAAGGCGCTAATAATGTTTATGTAAAATTCCAAGTTTTGAATAGTTTACAAGTTAAACAAAAAACTATGTCACTTTCGCATTAATAATATTATTAAGGTTACACAGTTCTAATTACAAAATAACTAGTACGTCACTTTACATGTCGTGTAAAAGGTTTTGCTGAGGTTATGTGCACAAGTTATAGTCTACAGTTCATTTATAATTCTTGAGATGTCTTGTTTGATAATTAGAAAATCACACACAACAGAGATTTTACGTCCCACGGCAGATAACATACTATTTGGTGTGTCAATGCAGCTCAATTAAATCCTATACAAGGACATACACCACCATACAACCTAATTACTGCCTATATATAAATGAAGTTTCATGAAAAATTAAAAGTCTAAACAAATATTTCTTGACAAATTATTAATTTTTAAAAGTCATTAAGAAGAACGTGTTAAAACAGCTTTGCTGTCAAATTTAAACAAAAAATATGATTGTGGTTTGGAATTAAATTTTTTGCTTGCAGAGATAGTTCCTAGAAGGATAGGCTGCACACGTCACAAATAAAGTGAGACGGCTTATTCCGAGTATGACGTATTAATAATAAATATAGTTCACGTGAAATATGCCGAACGGATGATTAGCTCACCGTTCAGTTCGGGGAAACGCTGAGTATAATATTCATCCCTTAATTTGAGCTCAAGAACCGAACTGAAATCACTGTTAGACTCAGAACTTTGCTCGCTAGTTTGTAACCGGCTTGTGCAATCATTACAATGCATCGATCAACTTCGCCTGTGTAAAGTATTCTGGATATTGTAAGGTTCTTGGAATTTTGGTGACTTCCAATTCACATTGCAAAGTATCACGATACACACAGGTCCTATTTTTGTGTACAATTTCAGAGAATTGTATAAACTTATGAATATTATACTTCTATATTTATATGCTTGAGGTGATCATTTACTGCAGATTTAGATGCGGTTTGGTTCTTGGAAGTCACAAATACAGAACTACTTATCTTAACACTTACGTCAAAGAGTTGGTAACAGACTAATTAATAAACTCCCTGAACGTATAACAATATCTGATGACCAAAATAAATTAAAAGCTAGTCGGAATCGCCTTTTTATGTCAAATACGTTTTGATATATTGATTCTTAATGTGTTTTTTGAATGTATGTGGGAATAAATGTGTCTGAATGTGTGACCGTCTCATCGAGGGGACTACCTATTGAATTGAAACATCGGCTGAAGATTAAGTTGCAATATATATTTTTAAGATCATATAACAAAGGATTATTATTATCTTTGCGAACATTTTGTGAGGACGATAATAAATTGTGTTTAGAATAAAGCGTTCGTATTACATTGATACATCTCGACATAAACGACTACTGTAATGCATAATTCTATATACCCGTACGTATTAGAATTTAAATTTTTAAATAACCAATGTGTTAAATTATTTTTTCAAACGCTAAAAACACGTTGTGGATAAATACAATAGTACGCAGTGTTGGAAGTCTTGATAAGATGAGGTAGAACCATGTTTGGACATTTTGGGAATGTTTTTGTAGATTTTCTTACGTATTATTTCTTTATTTATTTATTTAAACGTGGTGATTCAACTTGTTACAGGAAGAATGATAATATTATTCGGAGAATAGAACACCAAAATGCCAAATATTTTAGTACATTTTCAAACTTAAGAACACAAAAGTGTCGGCCGCGTTTATTGGTAACCATTGTATGTAATTTATTTTCCATTAAAAACAGAAAACCTCAACTGTTATTTAAGGACAGAGAAATAAGTTAAAAGAATCCTAGATTATTAAGACATTTTCATAAGGTTTTAGAGGTTTATATTACTTATATTTCGATAAGGAGTACAATATTAATCCTAAAATCGATTAACTTCCTACCACTGAATAGGAAAGACTATTTTACACCTTGAAGCACAACAAAGTTATCTTTTGGAAATTGTATGGTGTTTAAAAAAAGTGTGAATACAAATTGTTTCTATAAGTTAACTAATTATTTACGTTAACGAAATTTAAACGCTTTTTGGTTTAAAGTAGGTTAATCAATTTGTTAAATCTGCCAGGTTAAATAGAATATTTTGCTTTCATTTTTATTGGTCGTGTATTTGTTTACCTCATATTTAGGATGAATAAAAAGAATTAACGATTGGGAGAAGTGACCGAATAAAAAAATATTGTTAAGTAAAACGAATATAAAATAAATATTCACCTGACACCTTTGGAGCACTGAAGTAAATTAATTAAATCTACAACCTCTCATGTACCCTTATAAATCACATTTACATCCAAGTTTCGTTAAGTCAGCATCAAAATTTGATTTAAGAGCACACTTGTTAGGTATTACCCTTCTTATTTAACCGGAAATTTTATTATTTAAAACTTGCTATGGAATTAACTGCTAAAACAAAAATCAAAATGTATCTTGTGGCATGATACCTCGATTAATTCATCGGCAGACTTTTTGTATGAAATTCATGTGTACGTAGAGAAAAATTATTTCTATAATGTTGCAGTCCAGCATGAAATAATGGTAAGGCTGACATTAATAGGTTGACACAGATTCTTTTTGTTCTGCCTGAGGAATGCAAAAATGTCTTACCGTAGGAAATCTCGAGAATGAAATTATAAATTGGGAATCTTGTAATCAATCTCAGCGAAGCCTGTTAAGCGACATTATGATATATGATATATCATACCCTACCTTGCATGTTATAAAATAGAATGCGCTAAGAGAAACGTATTATTCCGAAAAATTTGAAACTATATACATATACCTAACGTATATGTATATAGTTTCAAATTTTTCAAATGTATATCTAACATTTGTTACTGTGCCAGACCATTTAACTATTGACCATATAACCTGCAAATATGTATTGGCCTAAACGTTTTCCTTTTCCAACTTAAAAAAGAAGTATACTTAAACTTTAATAATGATGCAAGTACGCTTGTGTCGAATCATTAGTGTACTGTAATCGAATTTGGGATTGAAAATTTGTGTGTGTTAAATTTGAAAACCTTTCATATAAATTCCATGTCTACAGAAAATATTGACGTATCATTATAACTCCACGTGAAATTACAAGAATGTTATGTAATAAATTAAATTTAGGCAATAATGTATTCAGGCCCATATAAATCGACTGAAAATATTTTTAAAATTGTTACAGCATAAGTTGTAAGTTCATGTGAGTGATATGTTATTTTATTTATTTGTGGTTTAAGGGAATTATATTTATTCAAGTTTAGTACAAAAAATAATTTAATAACACGTTTTTTACATACGTTATTTAATGCGTTTAATTTAACGAAATAAAGTTATTTACTCATAAAACAGCCTACGCCCATTTACCTAGTAAAAATTTCTAACATTTTAATCTTCAGCTGTACTTATATTGCCTTATTACCAAATTGCCTATATTTTCAAATTTAAATCTTTGCAAATTCACGTAAGTAGTAAAATAGATGTCTTCATTTCTGCATGAAGAGCAGTTATTAAAGGGCTGTGAATTTAACCTACTTAATTATACAAATCATAAACGATTTCGCCACCTTGTTCGTAAGATATAATCAAGTTCATTAGTAAGTGTGTAAGACCTCATCAAAAACAAAATTTTGATTTTATAATAAAAATTGGTATTGTTTAATCAGAGAATGAGGATTGCAGCGAGGAAAAATACGGTTATAAACTAAAATGTGTATACTGTACAGTTATACTTATTACATACAGGAAATATACGCATTAGTACGTACATTGTGAAAGAAAGATAGTAAGTTTTGAGTCATACACTTACAGTGTACCTCATACGGGAAACTGAAAATAGACTGGAAATGATATGAAAAGCTACGAGAAACCAATGTGCAGTGAACTTCCTATTCATGTATTCTATTAGACGACTCTGTGATTCCATTTGTAATGCAAATAAAATATGGAATGCTTTAACACCCCGTCTGTTGTTACAACTACTATGTCTTTATCTAATGTCTTGTTCTTGAAGCATATGTGCTCGTAATTTATATACTTTATGATAATTCATACTTTTATGATTTAATTTTCATTATATTGTTAAATGTACAATAAATATGAACAAAGCTGTTACTGGAAATGTTTTTTCTCATTTATAATGTTTGCGGACTTTTCACAATATGATACACTGTTCTCATACGTTATCGTAATCGGCTTGGATTCCCTTTTTATAAATTATGAAATGTTTTAGATAGTTCTAAAAAAGCATTCCACACTATTGAGTAGCAGATTAACAAGAACTATAATGTAGCAATAGTTAAAAACTTGTGGTACATTTTGTTATTTTGAAAAAAATATTTCATGTAAATTCTTTGAGAATTCAGTTAATCTATGTTATTAAAACAGAATTTAAATACTGCAGGTCTTTAATGTATATTTCAGAATATGTAGTATAATACATATATTATTTCCTGTTACATTAGGGAAGAAAAGTTACATATTATAACAGAGTAATTTGTATGATCCATTAGAGAGTCAATTTTGTTACTATTGTTGAATAAAAACATAGAGTTATTTATTATTTTATAATGCACTGTTATTTTATAATAAAAGAATGGAGTGTTAATAGTTCTTTAATTTTTCAAACATTTTTATTTTGTATCACCAATCTATAAATTGTATACAGACTAATGCAATTTAATGTTATTCAAGGTTATTCAAGGCCAAGACGATTTATACCAAACACAAAGACGGAAAAATATTTCAAACTAGATGACTAATGTTAGAGGTACAGCATCTTTCTATACATTTATGGAGAAATAACTTGTTCCACTTTGAAGGAAATACCGTTATGTAACGTGAGTTCCTCTTCTAGTGGAAAATAGAGTTCCCTTTTCTAGGTAACTGAAGTTTTTTTTGTTGTATATTCAACTCAAATGGTTGTATTATAAGTACAACATTAGTCATAGGCCACTTCACCACTGATTAAACAAACATAACTTAAACCAATAAAAAAATACAACTCACATTTAATAATAAAGCATTTTCTAGCAGTCCATTGAAAGGTCTCAGCACGTTAAATATATACCTTCAGGGATGACAGTTAAGTAATCTCTATTGGAATTACCTAGTCAGTTGTTATTTGAAAACCTTTTAAGTTATGAAAAAATATAAATGTAGACACTACCAGATAAATGTAGTTATAATTAATGTCTATCTCTGAATGTTATATATCCATAAAATTGTATGAGGCGTTATCAATACCACTTCGAGTCTCCGTATACTAACGGAGGTTCATAGGTCAAAACCGGTTCAAAACCGTGATGACTAAATCTGACATAAGTAAATACTAGGTCGGAATACAGAACTGACATTCCTCAGGGAATATGGTAACAATAAAAAGACTGATGCACGTGACTCTCTCGGCATTGGCGTTAAAGAAAACAAGTTAAGGGAACTATGAACTATATTTGTCTCCTAAACTCATACACTTTTTATATTACGATAACCTATAATTTTTTATTATGTTTTATACAAGACTGAAACGAGTAAAGACAAAAAGCTAAATAATTAATTGTTTATTTCATTATTTTTCTAATACAATTTAATTCAGTTTACACAGTTTTTATTTAGAAAATTAGTTAGAAAAAAATTTAATAATCTTGAAGATAGTTCTATAGCCGTACATTAGAATAATATGGACAAGTAGAAACCCCGTCATGTAATTCCTACAGGAAGGATCAAAGTTTAGGTCCAGAGCGACGAGTAAACAAAAGGCAGTTGACTTAGGCCGAACGGGCTTCTAAGACATTGAATTGGGCTGAGCGTTCCGTCTCGATCGTGTATTGTATATTACTTTTGTTTGATAAAATTTTTAAGGAGTGAGAGACTCTTGCCTGCATCTTTGGGTGTTTGACCAATCATAGAGCTTGGAAATTACATGTTCTGCAAGGAAATTACAAGGGGGAGGGGTTATAGTTCCAGGAAGGTATCATGGTTCACATGTTACACACCTAGTAGTATTATAGTATTGTATAGTGTATAGTGGAAATACATAGACTTTGTATGACTTTGATACACATTTGAATCTAGAAGTATTTAATTTATTTTGATACAAATGATATATTTTAAAAGCGAGCTTTAAAGATATTTTTGGTTGGGCTTTAAGTCTTTTGTACAAGTAATTTTATTTTATTTAGTGCACGATTATAAGATAATGTATTACTAGCTTATTTGAAGATTTGATGTTTCTACCACGCTTTTGATCAAAGAGAGATATTACTATCTTAACACTACGTTTAATTCGTGGTATTGTACTAAAAAGAAGAAAATCACCATTTAAAAGAGTAACTATTTTTTTATTATCTTCTGTCAATTCTTTTTCTGTTTTGATAAAGCGTGGAATTTCATGTATCATTTAGCCGTGTTTTAAACACTCAACAAAAAATCCCAGAGTGAGTTAATTGACTAAGGGAGGAATCCCCACATCCAAAACAATGTCCTAGTTGAACACTTCCTGTCTGGTTAGGCCTGGAAGCAGTTGCACCAACTTAAATTTGTAATTATCTTTGAAACATATCCTATTCTTTCTCCTATTTCCTGTTAGACTTTCCTAACCTGATATGTTCCTTCTTACCTTCAGTTTAGACCATTTGGAGACATTAAAATATCTGTTATTAATTTTATTTCAGCTTAAAAGCAATGGATTGTCTTTGTCTTAAAAATTACTAAAATAAAAATAGAAACACCCAATTTTTTAATTATCAATGAATATTTAAGCCATTTCTAGATTTTAAAAAATTACTTAAGTTTAAACGAAATTATCACTTAACTCTTAAATATTTAGTAAATTTGTTTATTACTCTCTGCGTGAAATTATATCAAGCCATATTTTATCTTTGGCTAATCTTTTTTAGGTTAGGATCTAGAATATGACTCTAAAGAGTCAAGAACTATGTTACCGATTTAATACGTATTTTGTAGTACTAAATTCTATAAATATATAAAATTTTAACACTTAATATTAGAAAAAAACAACTATTTTTAAACTAAAAATATTTTAAAGATTTCTCTTTAACAACTATAACAAAGGTGCTTAATAAATAATACTTATTTAACTGGTGAGTTATGTCATTTTATTTCCATAGTTATTTTTGGAAGTTGGATTGTTTAATTTATCATTATACTTAAAAAGAGATAACCATATAACTATCGTGGCACGAATTTAAATAAGTCAGTTATTCTATTTTACCAGATCTCAGACCTACTGTTGGGATATGATCATGAAAAACATTAAGTACACATTTTAACGGTATACAAAACAATGCTTTGTAATAATGTTAGACTGGATTCTGTATATTTTTAGTTTATCTCAGCAATAGGACTATGTTGTGTGAAGCGTAAGTTACCAGAGCTCTACGGTTGTCAAGTCTGCATCAACAAGAGGTACAAGAGGGAGATCTCGGAGCTAACTTACATCACCGCAAACATTCCGATAAGTTACAACGTTACGTTTCCCACATCCAGTCAACCCTCCAGTTACGAGTATTAAGCATTTGAACATGAAATAGAGCAACTTGATGGACTAGGCTGGAGTTTTTCAGCAATTATGTGTATCTATCTCAGGATGCCAAGAATCATTTCACTATTTATTTTTCCATTATAAGTGATATTTCTGTTGGAAGCATTTGAAATTCATTTTTGAATCTGGGGAAAGGAAAGATTGTGATTTATAACTTATATTGCAGCATTCACCATCTGAAAAATGATATTTGCTACTTAAGTGGGTTTGGAATTTTATTTTAGATTAATTTAATGTTTTTTTCTATGAATTTTCAAGTCGATATTTATGTTCAATGCCTTGAACTTTGTGGATCTAGAATAAACTGTAAACTTGCATAATTTCTAGTGACTACCCAGTAAAAGGTATATACTTATTTCTGTGGCTGGTGTAAATAATAATTATCTATTAAAAATCTTGCTAAACTTAAAACTACCACATGCGTTAAAAACAGTTTGTATTTTATAGGAGGTTACTGTGTATTATTAGAACTGCATAGAATGTATTCAGCAATAATCTTCTTATGAATCTTAGTGTAACCTTGATATAATGCAACAATATCTGCCTAAATACTCTATTATGTTTCATAATAATGTGTGACTGATTTAAAAAGTAAAGAATGAGGGGAAGGTTATCCAATCCGACGTTTTTTTATGGGTTTCATGTTTGGTACATAGTTTTTACAAAAATAAGGTCTGATTTTATGTTAATTTTAATTTAAGAGTCATCATGTAGATTTCTTTCTATAGTATAGACATACTTGAAAATATCAAGGATAAACATTTAAATATAATGGAAACATTCAGCAGAATAAGCTAAGCATTGTTTTCTGTTTATTGATTTGTAAATAACACCATATTGATGTCCATACGGAATTTAAATGTTATAAAAAAATTATTGATCATAAAAGTATATTTTAATCAGGTATTCGATTCATTAAATTGGTTAATTTATCACAATTCCCTTCATACGGATGATTATAAAATTCGATATTTATTATATTATATAAATAAATATATATATATATATATATATATATATATATATATATATATATATATATATATAAATTATAATATTATAAATATTAAGTTTGTTAATTTATTGTTATTCCTTTTATATTTTACAAGAACTGTCACGGATAGTAAAAATTAATACATTTTAAATTAATTTACCTAAAATTAGTTATTTTAATATTTATAATATTTGCTAAAACCGTTAAAACTCCTGCAGATTATTTTATGAAAGGAGAACAGGATTATATTCCTGTGTAAAGTAAACGTTACCAACGATCTACCGTTGCTAAGTCAACGTCAAAAATGAGATAATCTCACAACTAACCAACATCTTTACAGGCACTCAGGATATCGCAAAGTCTTCGTCGCCTCACGCTTTTCAGTTCAAATCCATCGCCCATTTCCATGTATTAATTCTTGGTTATACTAATATAACATTACATATTTAGATGACTGATCTTGCTGATAATAACTCTAATGAATTTTAATTCTTGTTATCCATCATAACTTTACTTGGTCTTAGTTCAATGAGAATAAATGATCAAATATGATATTCTTCGTGTATCTTATAATACAAAATATTAAGTAAGGTGTGAGGTTAGTGTATACAATTATACTGTTAGAATAATATATATATATATATATATATATATATATATATCTAATGTGTAACACATTAAATAAAATCGTATGTAAATAAAGAAACAATATTGTAAACTATTTTATTCTTTAACTCACGTGTCTAACTGAAATAATCAGTTAGACCTGAACAAGTAGTAAAGTTTTAACTGGTTTAAACAAAATATTTTTTAGTTAACATTTAAAATATTTTTATGCAAAAAACATTAGGAGGAGTTACACTAAAATTACGATTTTTCTGTGATTAGACAATATACAACATAAGTAGCTGATAGAATTATAGTTTATGACCACATATTATCAGTAAGGGCTACTAATTTCAGTTTCAATAAATTGTGTAACATATACTTTATTCACTATAGGACGGTAGTTGTGCTTCTTATCTCTCCCGCTAGTTTAGTAACTTACATAAATAGGGATTGTATTGTCATTACCATGGATGGCATGGACAGTAATGTGTACGTGTACTAAGTCTCTCTCTGTCTAAGAGGTAAGTATATAATAACTTAATAAAATTGAGGCATATGTTGGGTAATGGTAACCTCAGATTTTGACAAGTATTTCAAACACCGTTTTGTTAGTAAAATGGTTTTAAATTATAAAAAATGCAATGGTTATAAAAATCATAAAGAATAATATCCAAGATGACTCCTGTAGATTTTAGATAGGTACAAAGAAGCCACGGGAGATGCAAGCATGTTTGTCATCGTGGACTGATTACATCACAGAGGTTTACTTAAAATTTTACGATTTACTGTTGAGATATAAGCTAGAGTTTACCATTGAATAATATGAGTAAATAAAGAACGGAATTAATACATTAAAGTGTGAGAATAACATTCGTTTTCTTGTTGCAAAAGAGTATATACAATAAACGTGTAATACAATGTAATCTAATACAAGCAAAGTCAGAGGTTGTAATCAGGGTGTAGATTGGGATACCAATTCAATGCACTGCTTTTATAATTGATATAACAACATAAGGTATCATCTTGAACATTATAATTTTGTTGTATATATATATATATATATATATATATATATATATATATATATAGTGCAATAAATATCTCTTCACAAAATTTATGATATTGTTCCTTGATGGAAATAAGCAAAAATATTTAATACAGTCAGTCAACTTGTCTATTTGCGTTTACGGTTTCTGTGTTTGTCTGTGGCTTGTTTAAACATGATTTTTTTAAAATTTTACAATCATCGTGTCCAATCTCAAGTTACGTGTACAACGATGTAACAGTTTATCACTCGAACATAACATATAGAAAATTATTTCAAATGTGTTTATTTATTTGCACTGATTCATGTTGAGCTGTTACCTTATTGTAAATAAACCTGCATATATATATATATATATATATATAGTACAATAAATATCTCTTCAAAAAATTTATGATATTGTTCCTTTATGGAAATAAGCAAAATATTTAATACAGTCAGTCAACTTGTCTATTTGCGTTTACGGTTTCTGTGTTTGTCTGTGGCTTGTTTAAACATGATTTTTTTAAATCTAACAATCATCGTGTCCAATCTCAAGTTACATGTACAACGATGTAACAGTTTATCACTCGAACATAACAGATAGAAAATTATTTCGAATGTGTTTATTTATTTGCACTGATTCATGTTGAGCTGTTACCTTATTGTAAATAAACCTGCATCACTGTTGAAAACTGGTTCTCTCATTTCACCGTTGTAGATGTATCCTACAGTGCGAGTGCTTAAAAACATTAAAACAAGAAGCATCAACGTATGTTGCTGTTATCTATCTGATGGTCTATCCTTGCAAAAAAATCATAAGAAGAATTACAAAATACAAATTTTTTCACAAAAATGGAATTAATAAAAACTTAAACAATTGAAAGAAAGCAATAATTTTGTTATTATCAGGTAAATATATATATATATATATATATATATATATATATATATATATATATATATATATATATATATATATATATATATGTATGTATGTATGTGTGTGTGTGTGTGTGTGCGCGCGCGCGCGCGTGTGTGTGTGTGTGTGATATAATATATCAATGTATATAGTATATAAAAAATAAATAGGTGCTTTACTAATTAAAAAAAAACATTTAATATACATGTCCACTAAAAAACACAAAAGTTCAAATACATACTTTGCTATATAATTCTCTCTTTCTCTTCTTGTATATTTTAAGGAGTGAAAGTCAAAAAAAGGTTTCATTATGAATTAACTTACAAATAATACAAAATTTTTAATATGGAATATTCTTCATAACTTGTAATTATATCATACATATTAGTTGTTTATGAAATAACATTACAGGTTTCGTTTGCAACGAAAACCCCCAATTACGTATAGTTATGCAACTTTCGATTAACCGAATGGTAAAAAAACAAAACACCTAATGAGCGGTAGAAAGCGACTGAGCAGTCTACACCTGAGATTAAGCGATTTAGCTAGAGACACAATAGAAATCAAGCGTTTACATAAATTATCTCGCACAAACAAACCTTACTCTTGTCAAGTTGACTTTGTTGCTGAGTTCGACGTCAACAGAAGTTTGATGTTGTTGACTAAGTATGGCACGACTAAACACTTTCAGTTCTGCACTCTAGTTAATGCTTTGTCTTCGAGATAAGAGGCGCATTAATAAATAAATCACTTTCATTTATTAATTTTAATAATCAATTACTTAGGTTTTTACTGTTAGTTACTAATTTTAAGTTATATAAAAAAACAAAGGATTGAACATAAAAGTATTGTACCATTCATAATGTAAGGTTTTCTATAGTATACCTCTTTCCCTATTTTATATTGCAATTATTATGATTTAGCTGGTTATGTGTGTTTTAATAATAAAGTTACAGTTATTAAATATTTTTAGTGATACAATGAGGTTAACGTTTTTATACTCATATTTCGTGGCGAAAGTGATAGATATGTTATATTTATAAGTCTAATAACAGATAATAATCTGCATCGTAGTATTTAAACCTAACTCAAGTATTCGCATATGCATATTTACTCGTATATGGTTTTAACTAGCTTAATTACACTATGTCATAGTTCAAATAATATAACAAAATTTAACAGCAAAGAAAATTGCAAAAAATAATTCAGTTAGTAAAATCAAGTATATATATATATATATATATTGAGTTCAAACTGACCTTTCTATATGGACCACCATGATGACGATTATAAATTTCATGATAAACAAAATATTACAGAAACCTTGTTTAAATCAACAATGTAGATAAAAAAATGTAACCAAAGGTTTATGTTATGGGTGCATAAATAAACTGGAATGAGTTTTTTGAACCAAAATCTTAGTAGCAAATTAGTTTTTCCTCAATATCATGACTTAAGAAATATTTCTTACATTTATGTTTTGAAACCTATTTAGTAGGGTAAGATATCGTGAAAGACTACACATATAGTGCAGCCACCAACTGGATATCTACGCAGTTTGAGTTACTCACGTCACTCAGGTTTAAAGGCTCTCGATTGTTGTATTAATACTAGACTGTAGTTATTGGATCATCCTAACCTCAAACGACACAGTATAGGAAAGTCAATACATCGGTTATATTTTATTTACTTGTTTTAATAAGTATTTAGACGTTTTGTGTGTATCTCTTATGCATATGACAAACGTTTTGTACATACTCCATCAACCAACGATCCCGTACAGGTGATAGAAATGCAACATAAGACTTCCTATAAGCCTTCTTGACAGACAATTATTTTATTTATACCCAAACTACTTTTAAAACACTAAAACAAGGGTTTTTAATATAGTATTGATACATCTACTTATGTAATACGAACTCTTGTGATAAATTCCTAAAAATGTGTATTTATAATTTATACTAACCATATCACTCAGAATTTTAGTTTTATAGAAAATGAGTTATAGGTAATGAAATATTTCTTCCGTGCTTTCAAAAATTCTTATGTCGTACAGATTTTACAGGTGATTGGATTAAAATTTAAAACATAAATCATACATACCTGTTTTGGTTAATTAGTTAAGTTTGTTACTTTGCAAGAACTGAAGATAGTGGTTCACTTAGTTGCAAATTAGTTAGTACTATTATCATCGAACATTATAAACTTAATTTACTTAGTTAATAAACGCTACTGGAAAAGACTGATGAAGTCACTCAGGGAGTGTATTTTACTCCACTCTTGTAGCCTTTAACAAACTGATATTGCAATTTTACGTAATTAGTTTATCATAATGACTAATACACTAATTATGACGTTTAATTAAACCGTTTAACTATGACGTTGCAAGTAAAGGAGCAAGACAAAGATTTGTGCTCCTCCTGCTCACGTTATCTCAGTCATTCATGAAATATAACCTATAGTGTCTTAAATACTCATAGGACAATATCTTTAATATATTTTTATTTTCCAGTCCATAAAAGTACATAAGTCGGCTTCGACATAAAGTTGAAAACATTTTATTCTTATAAAAGGAAAACTGAGAAAATTTGGATTATACATCGTATTGGAACCACATTTTACTGATTTAAACCAAACAACGTGGCTGCTGCTTGGATGTGTGACCGCTGAGCAATCCCGTCCTTGCAAGCAGCCCACCTGCCCGGCCGTTGGTACCCAGGTAAGGTGATAGAGGGTAGGTCTTAGCCCTAATTTTTCGTAGTAAAATAAGACATCTTTACTTTACTTCAGTTATTATTCGACGAAACTAATGTTAAAATTTGTGATATTCTGAGGTAGCTGAATAAAGATTATGCTCCTTACGACCAGGAAATTATGCCACCAAAAAATACCATTAATAATCTTAACAGAATGTACGATTGAACAGATGAAAATTCTTTTTTATTTAGAAGATTTTCACTTTTCACTTACCTGCTTTGAGGTATTCTCCTGAATGATTACATTAGAGAAAAATTTACTTAATTTATAAAATGATAAGACCTTGATTTATACTATCAATGAATTAAAACAATTCAGTACAATATTTTAAAAATATTTTAGTTGATTTTGTATTTTAATCTAATTAATTTAGTAATTCTCCAACGATCAATATCTCTCGTCTTCGATGAACCAAATACATGTTTCTGAAGTAAACTATGAGCCGTACCGGAGAGGGTGATAGTCAGGAGATAGATAATCCAGACCTTATACCAAATCTCAGACCAATAGAAACCCTACATCAGCAGTTGAATAGCATGGAATTTTGTACAGAAGAAGCTGAGTGTTCCAGTAACAGGCATATTGTGTAAGATATTACATAAAACTCCATGCATTTTTGTCATGAACTATAACTTACTATATATATAACTTACTAATCTTTAACAGTACAACTCAAGTCTAATTTTTACACGGAATTACAATGATGAAATGTCCTATTTGATAGGTGAGAAACCGAATAAAATAGTTTAAAAAAATAATCTGTACTTTAGAGGCATATTCCGTGAGATAACAGTTTCTATAATTATTTATCAGCTTTACATGTATCACGCAAAAGTGTAACAAACTCTTTATTATTAGTAATAAAAAATAGTTTCAATATCATCTGATAGTGGGTAAATAAAAACCAAACTAATAATCTAATGAATAAAGTAATATTACAGAATTGTTATCACTTTTATATTCTAGTAATTCTCTTACTTAATTTTGATGTTATACCAGTAAAATTAATTCAATGCAGATCCTTTGTTAAAGGAGACGAGTGTAAAGCCCGAGGTCATGCCAGCTAATTGTTCGCTTAAATACAATTTTCTGAAAAGGAAATGAAACGACATTGTTTAAAAAAAGTAATAAGTATAAAACTTTGCTAGCTCGGTGGTAGTTGAACTATTCTACGGGAAGTGTTTTCTAAAAAGTAAACTAGTAGCGTAAAATGTCATATCCTAACCTAAGCTTTGATCTAAATGTTATTCTTCTATGGTATGGATAAGTCGTTAAAGGTACAAATAATTATTATTGAAGGTTATTTTATATACATTATAAAAATATTATTCTTAAATATAGGGTACTCATACTAGTTCAGCTAATAAGGACCAACAATGTAAGGCTAGAAAACTTATTTAAAAAATTTAAAATATATCTTCTATACTAAACGGTCATAAGTGTTTTTTTTCATATAAAGGTGTAGAATACAAGTAAATGTAATATTATATGTCGTATTCATAATAAAACTGAGATTACAGGCTTTGACGAAAAATATTTAATTATTATGAATTGTTTGTTTGTCCGTACGTATTCCATGAATTCAATTTATTTATTTATTTCTTTGTTAATATGTAAATTCAAATGAAACATAATATCGGGAAGTAACTTTTAATGATTTTTTAAAACATTTTCATTAATTTAATCTAATTTTACGGTTATTCATAGTACTTTTGGCAACCAGAGGCTAGTGGATAAAATAGTCCTGTTAATATATCGAAATCTTATGTGGAATTGAGATATCTGTATCAACAGCTTGTTTCCGGAATATATAAATTATGCTTTTTATGAATCGTATGAAGAATATTATGTCATGAAAATTGTCTACAGTGCAACCTAACAAAAAATATCAAATTGTGATCATCGGCTCTCTTTATATCGGCATCATTACAAAATTGTAAAAAATTCCTACTATGAAAGCAAATTAATTGGAGTAGTAAAATTTGTTTTTACATTTCTTGTATTTAGGGTGTTTGGCTTTAAGAACTGTAAGTTTATAGCATAGTTTTATTATATCCTGGACATTTTTATCAGATATGCTATATAAATCCTCATTACAAAAGTTTTCGGTAGTAATAATTAATTAATGATAATCTAAAGCTTTTATTTGATGAGAGGATGAGGTTTGCAGCGAAGAAAAAAATATGGTTGTAAAATCCAATTTATGTTACGTGTAAGATCTATGCTTTAATTATTATTTTCAGGAATTAAGACTTGTAAGGCATGCAAGTACAGGTACCGTAGACGAAATCCTATAGTCTGCTATGTACATATGAAACTACTGTAAAGCAAAGTGCCGCGATGTTCTTATTCATGTATTCTATAAGACGACTCCGTGATTCAATGACATCACGTGTTATCTGTACGTTTGTATTTCTTACTTAGTATAAGTATACGCAGTAGTAATCATAGTGTAAAAGCATGCTAGAAACATTTTAGACGTATAGATTAGCAAAAATAGAAGAGATTCCTATTCATTTATTCTATTGTACGGTTGGGTGATTTCATTTATAATGCAAATACACTATCTCATGTTTTAGCATCCAAACTGTAGTTTCAAAACTCGGATACATTTGTCTCTGTTTAGTGCATCACATAAACATTTTTATAATTTATAAAAATTGTAAACATTCCAAGTTTTACGACTTCATTTTCATTACTTAATTAAACACGTGGTATTCGTCATAAAAATAATTGTTGGAAATGTTTTTTTTTTCAATTAAATGCTTTGTATTTTACATAACATAAATGACTTTTGTCGTGCGTTATTATTAATCATGCTTGGAGAATTCCTTTTTATTAATGGAGTATTTTAGGAAGGTCTAAATAGTGTCCCACCCCTTCATGAAGTAACAGACTAACAAAGAGCTTTAATATAATAATAGTTTTAAAATTATGTAAAATTTGTTATTTTGCTATTAAACGGCTTCAATGAATACAAGTCTTTAAGGAAATTTGTTACAATTTGGTGAAATTAAGTGAAAATTTGTCATTTAAAATCCTAGTGAATTTAATTTCTTCAGGTAAAAAAATATTTTAACACTTTGTTTTCTGCTCTTTAATGAATACTCCAAATTTAAAGTATGGCACATATTATTTCCTGTTAGATGAGAGCATTAAATTTATATACGACGCCATGGTAATTTGTATGAATTTATGAGTAAGTAAACTTTTTCTTCAATAATTTTATTGGCTCAGAGAGGAGTTTTCATCCACTATGGAAAGGATCAAGAAAATTTTTGGCCGTTGCAATGTAGTACTGTGTTAGGTTTTAATAAGTTCTATTACTGGTCGTTTATAGATTCTCAGACATTTTGTTATTTTTATCACAAATCTATATATTATATACATCCTACTGACCTAATTTCCATCTCATATATCTATACCATAATATAAAACCTAGCCAACGGTACTGGAGGGAGAAGTATCTTACTCGGCGTCATAGAAACTTTCTGTATTAAAACCGGTCCATTATATAAGAGTGTAGGCGTTGAGTTTTGCGTACCTAAAGCTCCCCCATCCCCCGGAGTTCCTGCGAACTTTTTGTTTTGTTGCAACTATAATTCTCATCTAGTTTAATCTAGTGACTCCGACTTTTTGTTCTAATTGGGTGAGTCCATCTTTCCTGGTTGGTTAATATTCTCACCTACTTTGTTTCAATATTTGATTTCTTCAATGAGTTACTTTTTATTATATTATGAAATTTGAATTTTAACGTTTTATTGAAATTAAACATATTAGGTCACAAATTAACAAGTCACTGTATCACATATTTTTCTGGTTTAAAATTTACAAGTATAATATTGAAAATTTGGCTGTGTGGGCTGTTGCTATTGTCCCTTACTAAAGAATTTGTTAATTAAATCTTCAATATTTCTAGATCTCGTAGTGTATTTGTTGGACTGATTCATTAAAAGTAATAATTAATTAATGCAACTGTTATGGCACATACAATGTTCCCTGTAGACTTTGTTTTATCTTAACCATAAGCTAATGAAAGGCTTTAGGCTTCACACTTTAGGCTAAAAATGCCGAGCAAGTTTTAAAAAGGCAAAGTTATAACAGTAATAACTTCGTAAAATGAACTGTATGATAGCGAAGGATCAAATCATAATTTCTATTTTCATGTCAGGCACATGAATAAACCTAGACAGGTGCAGATCACGGTTTAATGAAATTTAATTATCAAGTGAGTGTTATTTTAGTATCGTAAAAGTAGTTTTATTCATTTCAAATGGTTTCCCACATTAGTTCATTGAAACACGAAATATGAATTATATAAAAACAACACAACAATGCTAAATTTCAGTGTATCACATCACAATAAACGAACATTAAATTTTTGGGAAATAAAAATACCTAAAATATTTTTATGTAGTTGAAATAGAAAAATTGACTTTTTGTATCAATCACATCAATAAGTCCCACACCATAAATTGGCCCAGACCAAAAAGATGAACCAAATTCAAAATGCAAAAGATAATTCATATTAGAAGACTCTATGGTGCTAGAGATACCAGCACCAGTAAATTCCACTTTATTCATGGAGAAATACTTTTTCCCACTGATACTGGTATACAGCTACATTACTTGAGTTCTTTTTCAAGTGGAATATAAAGTTAACTTTTACATATAACCGGAGTCCATCATTTTTCTCCTCAGTTAAATATGATTGTACCTTCCAGATATTACTTTCTATATATATATCTCAAGTATTGGCCAAAGTGTATAAAAATGTTTTAAGACTAGAATTTCATATGTTAAAGTAAAACCAAAGTTCAAAAGTGTAAAGTTTTTTATTTTATTTTACGCACTAACGTTTTAAATTATATCATCAAACGCAATTTTAAATGTTTCTCGCATTGAAAAAATAATAATTATATAAAGCATTATAATATGTCTATTTTGTATTAATGACGAGAAACTTTCATTGGTTACACTTTTATGTCATTATTACCCGTGTAATACAACTTTTAAAACTCTAAACTTCAGTTTTTCTTCACTAATTTTTATGTTGTATGTGTTAGAACCTTTTATACTATAGTTAGTAACTTTGATTGCTCTTTAAAACTTAAATAATGGTATTTATTTTTATTTATGAAGCTTTAAGAATTACAAATTGTTCGCAATTTTGAAATGCAATTTAAATCTTACAACATTTTTAATAATTTTGACCCTGCTAAACAATATTTTGTTCAATTTTCTGGCTTCTGATATAGCAAATACGGTGTTAAAAGCTCATTCAGATATCAAATAATAAACTAAAACACATCTGACCCATATTTATATTTGAACCTAAAAGACTTGCAGAGGGTTTATAAACATCCTGTATTAAGAAATTATCGATGAATTGACAAGTTGAATGTAGTTGATTTAGCTAGTCGGTTATTAATTGAAAGCGGTTTTAAGGTACGAAAAAAGTAGGTACGTAGATACTTACAAACAAAGACGAAATATGTTGTAATTTATTTCAAACCGTGACTTTTATACAACAATATCGCTTATGAAGGGTGTTCAGTATCACTCCAAGACGCCATATCTTGTGTATGTTCAAAACAGGGCTGAACAAATCTGACACAAGTAAGTAGAAAGAGGAGGTTGGAATACAGAACTGCCATTCCTCAGTGAATATGTTAGCGATGAAAAGGAGGCTGTACGTGACCCTCTCGTGTTGTAGAACTACTTACAATCCATGGATTCTTCGGAGCAAATGAAAGGAGATTATTTCAGTTCACAACATATTATTTATATCAAACTAAGTGGAAATTCAATGATTGTTTTGAAACTGTACACTTTTTAAAGTATAGTGCTGAATACCTTTAAACAATTGTGTTCACTTGTAGAGTAATATCTTTATAATTACAGAGTTCATAAAACTTCTAGGATGAGGTAATACTTAAAGTGGTTCCAGCTTAGAAGGAGAAAGAAAACGGTGGTTTTTTTTGTCGGTAAGTACGGAAGACTGGGTGTCCATGAGGACTTTACACCCCCTGCAAACAGAAAAATGCATTTTATCCAACAATATAAAAATTTTGTTACACAAGTTGTTTACAAACTAATCCCGTAGTTTTAATAAAACAAAATCAACTGATATTGTTATAGCTTCTTGTAATATGTGTATATAAATTTATCAGAATTGTTTATTTTGTCTTAGAAAAGGATCATTTATTTATTTTGTTCCTAATAATGTAGTAAACTAGAGCTCTTATAGCACACATACTGCTGATCCTTTTATTGCAGAGTGAGAAAATAATTCATTATAATCTTATATGAAGACGAAATGTTTCCAGATTACCCTTACGATGGAAAGAGTGAATTTCTTATCTCCCAACCATGTTTTGCCATATTCTGGTAGAAACAAGAATATCACCATCAAAAGTGCCGTCATACGTTGGAGTATAGGATTTATCTTTCTAAAACTTTTTGTAACGGTTACTAAGAGAAACCATTTATTTCTTCTCGTCCATCAAGTGCTTTTTCTGTTTTGGCAGTAAACTGACCAAAAAAAAGGAATTCATATATTCACACATAATTCATGCATGTCTATACCTGAAATTATTACGAGCTAAATTTTGTAGTTACAAACATTACATATAATTTAGTAACAGCATACTAACATTAGTTATTACGTTTAAAATAGCTCCTATTCTATACCTCCTCTTAGGCTTCCCTCACCTGAACGGTGACATGTTGCTCTCTAAGTTCATCGTAGAACATTACTTGGAGACAATTAAATACATGGTCTCCAAGATTAATTATACTGAAGATAAAAATACTGAAGCTGAGTTTTCATTAGCGATGAATATTCACACTATTGCTAAGTTTAAGGTCTTAACAAGATAAAGTGTAATCAAAATCAGCATTCAATTTATACATTTATTTCGAAAACGGTATGTTAATCTTTGCACGAAAACGCATTCAAAAGTACTTTACCATTGAATTTATTCTCTGTATTCAATTAGGCTCTAGTATAGAATAATGCAAAGACACAAAAACTTATATAAAACTAGAAATCAAAATAATTTCTGAATGCTTAAATCATAAAACACTTCAAGACATAATCTTAGCTCAAATATAAGTGTGCAGAATAAAAATCTATTGAAAGTTCTCTGTATTACTTATAATAAAGGTATATTACTTATGATAATACTAACTTACCTTAACAGGTAAGGTACCCTGCCGGGTATTTTATTTTAATACGATGATCATTCTCTGACCGTTACTACAGCTTTACGGATGCTAAGTCAAAAAGTAGGTAATCTCGGAGTAAACGTAAATAACCACAATCATAACCGTACGTCACAACGAAGTGACTTGCTCTCCACTTCCAGTCCGTCGCTCATTTACGTTTAAGAAGACTTTTAAAGATGGAATAGAACAATAAAATGGAATAGGTAAATGATACGGAGTTATGACCATCACATAACTTAGGATACCATTCAAAATTTTCCTATTCTTGTTCTCTGAGTAATAGTTGTATTTGAGGTAGTTTCAATTTCATTCTTACAAAATTTTAAAATGTTGATTATAATTTATAAAATTAGCTTTGCAGCTTATACTATACTGCAACCTATACTAACTATGAAGAAAACATTATACAGTAGTGATTGAATGTCAGTTTATACCAATTCCCTATTATATCGTGTGAGTTTCTCACAAATATTTCATGTTCACTTGATCTTCATCCAATCTAACCGAATATCCAAAACAATACATCAGTAATTTGAAGAGGTTATGAAAATATACTTATTTAATTTTTTCTGGTGGTTGGTTTCCCGATTAGTCCGAAACTACGGTCCGATTTTAAATTTTGTTTAGGGAGGACCTCTCGTGAATAGTCTAGTTCTAAATAAAAAATTCATAGACCCATAAATTTACTAAAATGCCTGACGGAGCATATCGGAAAATTTGTTTCGTTATTTTACTGTCACTTATCTCAGTAATACTAAGACATGTTTCATTTCTCTATTAGTAAGAATGAAAGTCAGATTATTAAGCGAGCAATTAACCCATAATAATAAATAAATTTGTAATAAATTAAATTATAATAAATTTTGGTTTATTTAAGTTTAAGAATTTGAGGGGTCGTGTCAGTAGAGTGACTGATTACAGGGTTAACAAAAATTTATCGGGAACCATTTTTATAGGCATTTATAATCTGGGTAAGAATTCCAGAATCTAACATTTATTTGAAACATAATGACAAGATGTAAATATATCATAGAATTTAGGATATATGCCATCTTATACAATATAATGATGGCAAAATTCTGAAACCATTATTATTCGTTCAAACTTTCCATCGCCAGTAACAAAATTTAAACAAAGGGGTAAGGTAAACTTTTCTTAATAGGCAAAACTACTTGACATAATTATGTGTATTCTATATCGTTAGATATTAGTATTTGCATTCTGAGTGGGACCTCGGTTAGAGGTATCCTAAGTAATGAGAAAGTGTAAAGAAATACACTTTGTAAATTAAACACATCTAGATTTTCTTAGAAAAGCCATAGGTTGTCTTTTGATAGGTTAAGCCACATGCATCATTTTATCCATTATTGTAAACTATCATGAAGATAAAACACAAAAATGTGTTGTTACAGCCCTATTGAAACCCTCGTGGAAGATTTTTCTTTGAGGAAAATGCGCCTCATTTTTATGTCATGAGGGTCGTGTGTTACATTTTAATGTTCAAATTCTGATGTCGAAACAATGTAAAGGTTCGTTTTGAGCTTCTTCATCGCCAAACTAACCAAACGATATTACCATAAATATACGCTGTTAGCCATATCTTTCTGATTGTGGTATACAGGTAAATTCCAATATTTTTCATTCTTTTCAGATAAAAATGAGTCCAGATACCAGGAGTCAAGTCTAAGACAACGTCATATACCAGACACTGTAATAAGAGGAAGGTAAACTGAAGCTAAAATAACATTCAATTTGACTCAACCCTCATTACAATAGATATGTTACGTTTATTTAAATTGTGTACTATATCTGTAAGTTAGAAAATCAAAATGTACTTTTTTAGCGGTTTTAACCCTATTTTATCTCCTATGCGTTTTGTATATTATTTACAATGCTTTTACGTTTTAATATTTAAGTCACGAGACTTATGTGTACAAATTAAAAATTTTCTGTGATAGAAGGATGGAGATTTAGTGATGGGTAAGTGAGGGAGTGATTACGTGATTAGTGATAGTATTGTCTCTTATAATATAGTATGTAGAAATGATTAGATAATAATACTTTTATTATCAATTGCGTCACGCTATGTCAACTGATATTTATTTATAAGAATCTAAAATCTTTGCATGATACTTTGAATTTTTTGACTCGATATGGTGTCAAGATTACTACTTATAAAAAAATGTGTATAAATTTTAATTGCTGTTAAGATTATTATTGAGTATAATTTAGAAGTAAAAATATGTGTACGTATTATTATATAATATGAATTTCCATACCAAATTTAGTCAATACCAGTCAGAAATGTTTTGTATAGTTGAGTATCAAACATTGAAACACCCAAACATCAAAACAATCTTTACAAATCTTTCACATTTATAACTCTGCAGACTCTGTGCTCGATTGTATGAATTGGCATTTGACTATAATCTCACTGAATAAAGTAGATTTCTGTAAGACATCACAGTCACTGATATACGTTTTTGTTTTCATTACTTCTATAAATAAAGAAAAATTGTTTTTCCATTAGTCATTTCTAAAATGTTAGTGGGTGCACAAGACTGTATGTTACCTCATTATTGTACAATGGTTGACTAAATATGTCTTCTGATTTACGCTTCCAGTAATATTAATTTGAAACCTACATGGCTATTAAGGCAATAATCTTTCTTGTGAAAGGAGCATCCCACAATTTGTTTGAGACGTAAACTTTTGTGTTTAATAATACAAGAAGATATAAAACTGTAATGATAATACAGTATATTTATTAGTTTGAAGTATTTTGATTTATGGAATGAAAAAGTACACTTTAAATTATACTTATACTGATAACTCTATTGCAACCACTCATCACCACTTACTTATATTCATTGTTGTCACTAACACACCTGTTACTTAATTATTTTGTAACAGGAAACAAATAACATTATATAACGCAATATTACATATAACTATGTAATTAATGTTTATATAAGACATGTAAATACTTAATTTTTTAATTAAGTTCAAACAATAATCTGTTGCGTCAAACTAATTATTGTAAAAGTTTCTCTTGCAGAAATAATTGCAAAACATAATTAGAATGTTCCCGAATTAACACTGTGTAACTTCAATTAGAATGTACGATGGCATGATAAAGAGTATGCCTTTGATACAACATATGCTAATATTCTAAAGCTAAGCAACCTTTAATTACGCATTCACTTTTAAGTTTTTGTCGTTTGTTACATTTTGGAAGTAAATTACAAATATAGTTTTATTTTGAATATTAGGTTTAAATCAAAATGTTGTTCGGTTTTAAAGCTGTAAATTACATTTAAGTATCTGTGAAAACTACTTAATATCTGTGAAAATTATAGAGCATTTTAAAATTATATGTTCACTTTTGAAGTAAGAAATGCTAACTTCTAGAACAAAACGACTGGATTTTGTTACCTTTTTAAACCGGTTATGTGCGTTTTAGTTCGATTAGCTATATGTCAATTTAGACATAGACATTACAAGTATCCACCATGACGTACGTATTCGTTCTATGTCATGCTTTTATTACATTTAAAACCATACTTAAGCAAACTGGTAATCCTTTTTATGGTAAACCAAAATATCAGTTACTGGGCTAGTAATTTACAATATCATTATAAACCAGAAAAGGTGTATGTATGTTCTCAGAGATTTCAATTTCTGAGACTTATTTTGAGAAATTAATTATTTATTCGTTCCTCTTAATCAGATGTATGTTCCCCACCTTATTTAGATAACGCCGCATTCATTTAATCCTTGGAAAATTATTAAATTTTCAAACCATACTATACTTTCTTTTACTACTTTGTAGTCATAAAGACAATACTGAATAAAGATGTCCTAGGCATGCGAGTTACGTCATACCACGTATTAACATGATTCGCTTAAGTTGAATGTAACTATTTACATATATAGGTACTTTTATTCTTGAGGTCTTCTGCCGACAAATATACAAAACTACTATACAGAACAGTTTTTATATCTCCTGGCGGAAAAGCATAGAAATTGTACCCGTCTACTGAGTGAAAGGCTTCAATGACGTTCATCTAAATTACAGATACTGACATGTGCCATAATAGAACTCACTCTCGTCTAGGTAGGAATACATTTATCTTCCAGATAGTATAGAAATGTTATTTATTGGTATTGCGTATATTGAAATAAAGCTTCATGCTAAATGTTTTATATCAGCTCGCCCTAGAGATATCATGCTGACTGACAGAGACAGACAGACAGAAATAAATGTGTCCAGCCCTTAGTGATAGGCTTCGCTAACGCTCAGTCACTAAACTCTACAAAAATATTTTATTTATGAAGCAAACTGTACTTGAACAACTATTACTCGTTTGTAATAAGTAATACAATTTTAGAAGTAATACAAATATATTTATATTCAAAATAAACTTTAATTTAATTTAAATATTGTAATTCTTTGAAATGGAATCGTTGAAAAAAAACCATTAGTATCAGTGTATCAGTTCTCTCTACGTATTATGATATAATAACACATGAAAAGAGAGTGGATTTCAATCCTGGTTTTACTCTTTGTAACGTAACGATGGAAAATGTCCAAAATCCCATTAACACATTTACCATTATTAATTCTGTTACACAGAATTGACACTTAATTAGTCATTAATGTGGGTGGAGGGATTAGACGTGTCTACTTATTTCGTTGCTCTCCATTTCTAAGACAGGTTTTGTGACCGTATAATTCAATCACTCTGTTTTGAAGACTCTTGGAGCAATTGGAAAATTCTTTAAATATTATTAAATTTTAATGAAAACACTACTTTTCCAAATTTTTATTGGATATAAAATAACAATAAACCTTTTCCAAAGAAATAAACCATTTATTTGGAAAAGTAGTGTTTCCATTAAAATTTAGTAATATTCTGTTTTGATTTAATAGAAAATTTCATGATAACTATGACAGGAAAACCATGGAAATCGAGAACTGTTGAGTCCTACTGTGATAACACAGTATCTCATACGTAACGAAACCAGAATAAACAATGACTTAAATTTGTATATACGCTGCCTTTATCATATATTCTATAGTTTTGTTGCATTTTATAAGGATTGTCTGACAATTGTTATTATTTATAAGGTGATTTTCATTTATAGTACATTCCACTAGTTTAGTTTTTCAATTTTTTCTTTTTTATATTTATAAATATGTTTTTAGTCTCGTTTCCAGAGGTCTTGAGATGTTTGCACGATATAAGTCTTTTTGCATCCACATCAATTTTATAAATTATATTCTTTTTCCTTCTTATTTGTTTTAAGGTTTTGTTGTTGCTCTTGTTAAATTATGTACGGATTTTAGATTAGGAATTATTTTACGACCTTTTGTGATGTTTCTTTTAAGTGGTTCTGTAGTATCCATTTCTTTTAAAATTTCATCTTTGTTACCTGTAACTAAATTATCAATTTTCTTGAAAAAGATATTGTAATAATCAAATTTTTACATCTTTTTGTAAAATAATGTCGTTTTAATTGTTGTTGTTATTAAAATATCAAGAAAGTAAATTTCACAATTATTCTCATATACAATGGTAAATTCTATTGAGGGTATAATTGTATTTATGTGTTTCAAAAATCAATTTAGAATGTTTATTAAATTTTCCCGTACACAAAAAATGTCAACAGCATTCCGTAACCAAATCTTTATTACTCCGTTTCAAAAGCAATTTCTTCAAAGTTGTCCATAAATATGTAGCTAATTGTTTGGATGAAGAAAACCGCCCATAGGTAAACCGGTAATTGAGTTTGAAATCTGTTTTGTGACTGAAAATAGTTGTGGCTAAACCATACAATAAGAATTTAAATTAAACAGTTAATAGATATTATTGTTATAATACTGAAGTTGTTACCATTGGTAAGTCGTTGTCTAATCAAACATACAGCTTCAGGTAACAGGTACATTGTAATCAGACTATTTACGTCAAACATTACGTTATAACAGCATTGTAATCAATACTAATTATTTTATTTCCTTGATACACTCTTCCGACTACTTGATGTAAGAATTAGCTTGTTCAAATAATGGACTAGTAATAGCAAACAAAAAGTATGTTAGCTTTGATGCGAAGACTCAATGGAACTTACTATTACCCTAAGCAGAATGAAATCTGTGAATCTTTGGTAGTATGCTGGCTTTGAATATTGTACATCATAACCACAGTGCGTGGTTAAACCCAAGTACCGTGTAAAGTCCCAAGAGTATTACGCATAGCGCCTGGAATTCGTTTAAAGCTTCGTCATCACAGTTAGTGATGTGAAAATGAACTTAAATTACCTAATTATTGGGGTAATCGTTGAGTCTTCTATACTTTAATACTGCAGGCAGCCATAGGATGGTTTTTTATTCTCTTAGGACAAGAAGCTTAGAAAATTGCACCTTGTCCTATAAGATTTTCGTTTATTGTAGAATCATAGAATATTTTGAATTAGTGTTGAGAGTGGGGCCGCCTTCTGCCAAGATTCACGAGGAAAAGTTTAGGTCAATTATAATCTCAAGTAATGTCCCTTCGGAAAGAGAAGCCATCTTTCAACTAGCCTCTTTAGTCAAAGCAGGCAGGGGTGGCACACCCTTATGTCTAGACTGGCAAGAACCTTAGACACTTAGGGAACAAAGCCCACTAACTACAGCAGTCAACTCTACTAGCAGACCTTTCGAATTAAAATTGCCCCCCAAAATCACGATATTTGCGGTTAGTGGTGTGCCGCTCTTGGACATACATAATATTGCCCAAGTTTGCCTTAGTGACATGTCGGTTTTTGCTGTACCCAGTGTGGGTTCAACTGGAAGTATAAACCAGCCAGAAGTGAATACCCCTGGGTGATAGGATGGTTAGTTCTCCTAATATATAACTAGGCAATATCTGTTCAGGCAAAAGCAAGTATAAAGTAAGTCTGTGAATTATTCAAGAAACTATATTATTCCATAGAAATGAAGTAAGTTTTTATTTTATAAATTTTATATCATTATAATAACAATTATAAAATTTATCGAGGTTTGATTTAAATTTCCTGGTCGAAATAAAATTGATTTTTAAATTTATTTAAAATTTACTTGCAGAAATGTTGGAACTTTTAAAGGTGAAAGTGTAATTAAAGACTTGTGTTGCTATAGAAGCCTAGAATATTTTGTCTCAAAGGATGCACTGCTCACTGTTTATCATGCCAACGTGCATTCTAATTTAAATCTCGTAGCGTTAATTTGGGAACGTTCACCTTATGTAGCGTGATTACTTCTGCCAGAGAAGCTTTTGCAATAATTAGTTTTACATAACAGATTACTGTTTGGAAAATTATTAAAAACTAAATATTATAACACCTTTTGATATGTTTATTTAAAACATAACATAATGACTTTTTGTCATCAACAATATAATTCTAAGCAAGCCAAAAACCGTAAAACCATAATTTGAAAATATTGGAAATTAAAATAATAATAAACTGTCATAATCTACTGTTTGAATATTTAGAACCACGCTTATATGAAAAACAGTATTTATATTATGATTAGACTATTTTAAGCAAAGTTATACTTTTCATTTGAACTTGTATACAATGTTATTTGTTTATTGTTATGTAATATTAAAATAATATTGTTTGGCTACAACAATTAATTTAACTCTGTGGTGGTAAGTGATATAAAGTAGTTTTAAGCTTATCTGTATAAATGTAATTTATAGTGTATTAATACATTGAATATATAGAAAATACCATTAAATAAATTATAAATTGCGTTACTGTTACAGTTCCCTATCTTCATGAGTTACTAAACTTAAATGATAGGTTCTTACATCATATTAAGTACGATGGTGCTATTACAACCAAAAATATTATTAAGTTAGCTTTGTAGTTTGTCATGTAATATCACAGGATCGTAAAACATATTAAGAAAATACTTAGTCCACTATTGGACAATAACATGGTAAGATCCAAACTTAAGACCACACTACCACTGTAGAAACGACTAATGAGTATTGCAATATCGTTGTAACAAGTATGAAAAACTTTTATTTGCAATTGAAATGAGTAAAAATGTCAACTACTGGGATATTTCAAACGAATCATCGTTATTTAGTGAATTCATAACGAGTGTAGTATTATAAACTCGAAAATGTTGTAAAGATGTTTAGGTATTTTAATGTTTATGTCCTCAAACTAAACCATACCTACTGTTGCCGATGGCGCAGTGTAGCGGGTACAACGTTACCAGAAAATCGGATCAAGCACGTCGAACGCGGCTGCTGCTTGGATGGGTGACCGCTGCGCTGAGCGATCTTGTCCTTGTAAGAAAACCACCTTTGATGGAGGTTCGGGCCACCTTTAAGCTTTTGGTCTCCAGGTTAAGTGTTACAGACGGCTTCTCAACCCTAACTTTGCCTCTCGTAAACTAAGACATCTTTACTTTACTTTAACCTTACAAAATACATTTGTCTCGTACATTACTAATAAATAAGAATACATTAGTGTATCCTCAGTGTTCCAGAATATTGTGTAGTAGTAATGAAAAGAAGTATTAAATAATAATTTCTACTAATTATTCTGTATGTGTACTCCGGAGGTAAAGAACACCATGTTTAAAACTAAATCTTATGGAGAGCGCTTTTTCAAATTAGCAACAAAATTTTCATAACGATTGTTGAGTATTAGGAATTTAATCATGGAAAATTTTCAAATTTGTTTCTGGTTATGCGTATTGTGTAAAATTACTATTTGGATTGTCATAAATAATTCCTAAGCATTGTAATATTTTGCGGTGTTCAATAGAATAAGGACATAGCCCTATATGCCTCTAATTCTTTAATATTCTATAAAATATTTTACAAAATTAAGCTGTGGTGACTTCAACAGGTCATTTTTGATTGATTCACAAGTTCCTCGGAAATGGTAACAGAGCAGTTAATGTTTTATCCCTTAAATCGCTCAGACAAATAAAAAATGTCCTCATGGCATAATCCAACTTAAGTACACATAGTGTTCTTTACTACTGCATATTTCGCAAAATAATAACTGGAAATAGTGTTTTATAAAATTATATAGAGGAAGTTTACATCGTGGATATAGTGTTAACTCAATTTCATAAAACATTTGACACAGTGTTCTTTACCTTAAGGGTACGGATATCACTCAATCACCCTCTCATCACGTATTCTCCAACTTCCAGATATCACAGATATTTATAACTTAAGACTAAGTACGCCACAAGTTTACAATACACGTGGCTTATCCTCTCAAGAGTAAATTAAAAGGTCTTCCATGATATACACATGGTGGTTGGAATATGGTTGAAAGCCCTAGAAGAAATATAGATTTTTTCGCCACAGTGGTATTTTTATACAGATTTGTATATGAACTAAACAGATTACGGATACTGGAATGAATTTAAAACGGATGTAGATGACAGTAGTTGGTTGTAGACTCATTTTCACCAAAAAGTAATTTTCAGTATATTGTGTTTGTTGTTTTCTTGATCAGGGTAATAATTCAAATGGCACTACAGCACCATAATCGACCTTAACTGGAATGCAATTATAATAACAGGAACTACACACTTTTGAACAAAGTAAACTTCCTAGACAAACTTTTGTATATATTCTTTTAATGGGCAAAAAAGCAAACGCTACTGTAAAACCAAAATACCTTAGACCAGAAGCTTTTTTTGACTAAAGTAAACTTTTCAAACAATGTAACTAAATATACTTTCTTGATTGGGGAAACAATGCATTCGCTACTACAGTATTCATTTGGATTAATATAGACAGGATAAATATTGCAAAGGCCGAAAATAATCAAGTTTTTAACTACACTAGGCACAGATTGAGTATATAACTAATGTTTGATCATATCACAAAAGAAATCACCATTGCGTGTGAGCTATAATTGATTTCAACTAGAAATGGTTCAGTCGCTAAACCTGAAGTAAGACTTTGTGAAAATATTGTTTAGGTTTTACTGTCTCAAAAATGAACAATGAAATGATATTTACCTTCAATATATCTACTTTTTAATTACATCATAAGTGTTTTAATAAGATTAATTTGAACTTCTTATTCCTCAACTTTGGCCTAAAATAAATCAAGTGCTACTGGAATTGTTGACGTTATTCATTCAAATATTATGGAAGGTTACAGATCAATTTGTGTATTTCATTGGTATTTATAAAAAGTGTTTCACTCTCAGGACACCAAAACATTGCTCTTCACACTTAAAGTCCAATTGTGAAATGGATATGGAAACTGGAGTATCTGTATGACCTCAAATTATTCTTAGGAATGTTTATTATGCCATTTTAATTTAATACGTTTAAAACTTATCTCTTATTTAATATTACATCGCGTACACAGTGGTCGATTACAGCTAGTTATCATTGTAAATGTCAAAGACGACAAATTTAAATCAAATAGATTATATTTGGCAATTCAGGACTTTTAGAAAATTATGAATTTGTACAGGTAGGGTACTGTAAATTGGTTATTTGGGTCTCTGACGCAACAAAAACGGAGGGACTAGGCAATGATATGATTCAACAAACCAACCGCTGTGTGCCTAAAATGTGGGAAACAAGTGAGCACAGTGAGGCCGTCACCATAGCAAATGGAATCATAAAGCTATAGAGCAGATAATAAATATATTTTTTTATTACAGAAAATTTGAGAGAAATCGCAAGAAGAAATGTTTAGAGACATTTTTTACTGGTAAGGAACACGATATTGATCACAACTAAATATTACAAATTGCATTTAAAAAACCATCTTTTATTCGCAAAATATACTTGATACCTGGAACATGTCGAGACAATGTTGAACATCATATCCCCAATACGATGTTAAACTGAAGTACCTTGTATATTCCCAAGAGTGTTATGCATGGCACCTAGGTAAATGTCTGCACCATAACTGAAATAAACTGGTATTAACTGCTCGGTGTAACCGTTAATTCTTCTACAGTGCATTCATCCGGGCAACTGTAGGAGGATGGTGAGTCCTTCCACTTTATTACGAACCAATGTCCAATTTCAGACAACGCAAAATATAACAGCTGAGGCTGAAAGTATCATATTTTTCAGTGTTTAAAAATTAAATGACATTACAGAGAAAAACAAATTCTCCCTACTGAAGGTTGTTCTTTTATATTTTTAAGGAGGGTCTAGTTTTTAAGCAAATATTCTATGGCAACCATTTTAAGGATACTGCACTGTACGTAAGACACCCGTTTGGCTCTTTACCCAACTACTTATAGCAACAACTTTTATATTTAGTGTGTACGGATACGCTACATTCCTTCACTTTACTCTGTTTTATTTTAGGTCAAATGTAATCACGTATCTCTGATCATATGTAATCAGAATGTAGCGTAACAACACGTTATGTGCAGAGAAACTTTTTTTAAGCTAAAGATGCTAATGAAATTCTAACGCTAATGTATATTTAGTGTGTACGTTTAAGATAAATTAATTCACTTTACTCTCTGTTTCATTTTAGGTGAAATATAATCACGATCTCTGACCATCTAGAATCATAATGTAGTGTAAAAACACGATAAGCAGTGAGCTTAACGAACATCACCAAAGGGAATCTATTAAATGTTTTAGTTTTAAGTGGGAGAGAGATAGAGTAGAATTTACTATCACAGCCGATTGTAATGATTAGATGTCTTCAGTCAGACATGAGTATCAAATTATAATTATTACTGGCTAATCAATCCAATGGTAATTCCATAGAGTAATGTTGTTATTTCAAGTAACCGATATATTTTGAAATAGAATCAAGCAGACTAAATCTTCCAAGTTCCGTGTGTTGAGAAAAACGCCATTCTCAGTTCACACGCAATGAGTGTAAAAAAAAGTATAGCGGCAATATTAAAAAAATACGGGTTACAGAAGTGCAATAAATTTGGAATTTAACTAATCAATTTAAATCGTTATAGACATTGTAATTTTACTAACATGTTTAATATAGACGATCTCAAAATCGAAAAGTAAATAGAACATTTGCTTAAGAAGTTTGAAAATGTATTGGAGCGAATTCCAGATTTACATTTAAACTAAGGAGAGAGCGGAAAGTAGTTCAGCGTTTGTCAGTCTAATATGTAGTTAGTAGATAGTGAAAAGAAAGAGGTAAGTTCTTTAGCCCATGTAAGTATTTAAAAAATTTGTCAGATGAGATGTTTGCTCCTGAAAATATTAGTTTACTATGTAATACATAAATAACAATGTATTTTAATTTGTAACTATTATTGAATATCCTGCCCTCAAGTGTATTTTAAAATGAAAAAAAGCGTGTGGACTCACAATGATTGCCATTTTAATAAGACGCCGCACATAACTCTTCGTCCGAAAAGGGCATAAATATGATTTAAGTTGTAAAATTTGTTTCAAAAATATATTTCAACTTAGTCGTGTTTAAATCCTTTTTAATTTTGTGAAACATTACTACAAATTATATCAGTATTACCATATTATGTTTGCTCTATATAGATTAAAAGAAATGTTTCCAAATCTTTTTATATGAAAAAGGTAAAAAAATGTTTTGCATTATATTTTTGAGAATAGGTTTTGAATATAAAATAATATTTAACAGTATTCATTTAATCAGTATAAGCCCACAGGGTCATTATATATCTTCTGCTAATACAACAGTAAGTTAGAGTTTGTCTTATCCAGATGCTAGGTACAGGGTTTTATGTGATAGATATAGCGCAGGTTAAAATCTTGTCTGTGGTCATTTAACATTTTAGCAATACTATCAACCTAGTAATGTACTTAGAAGCTCAGTTCTAATATTGGCATACACACCGCAGTGTGCTTCTAAGACCACCGGTAGTGACCGTGTTACACATAAAGATACCATATATTTTAGTTACTATTTTTGATCTCTTAGGACAAGTAGCTGAGAAATTGCACTTCGTATTCTTTGCTTCCGGAGTCAAAGGATATGTTTGATGGGTAAGTTAGGGCTTATGGGTCACCTCCTGTTGAGACAAATTGTGGGCATGGATTTTATTCATGTCTCCTTGGAAGAAGAAGAGGTCAGCTTTGTACCAGCCTCTCAGTTAAAGCGGGCAGGAGTGTCTCGCCCTTGTTTCTAGGCTGGCAACTGCTTTTAACACATGTAGAGTCCTACGTCTAAAAGTCAACCCCGCAGTAGAATAGACTAAACGATCTACTTGCACACCAAAGTGTACTAACATTGCGGTTGGTGATGTGCCGCTCCTAGACATTTAAAGATGATCAGATTTAAGTGACGCATTGGTTTTTTTTCTCTACCCAGTGTATATTTAACTGAAAAGTACAAATCTGTCAGTAAACAATGTTGGCCCTATGGTTACTATAGCTTTGTCTTACTTCACAGCTTTCCAGATTAATTTGGTAAAATGATCGTAATATTTATTTTATAATCGCACGTTTAATGCATTTATCATGTTGTACAATTTTAAATATTAATAAAACAGTTAGATATGAATCTATTTTAAGGCTATTACACATAAAAAGTGCTTACATGTTTTTTTTAATAAGACAATTACGTTAGTGTAAACATACAAGAACTACTATACAATAGGTCCTAATTACTATAACACTTGAGCAAACATTGAAAACTAACAGAACAAACGGTTAACACATATGCAGTATTTAGCTTTCCATTCGCTCAGAGTACGTATCTTCATATTAATTGTTTACACCTTTATAATGGTTTATTTAAATTACAGTTAACACCATAAATCACTTTAGTTTTGCACTCTACAGCAACTACTCATACAATTAGTTGCTTGCTATAATTAGTACTTATTAAGCTAATATCAGCGATGTCGTGCTTAATGATAAGATAGAATGTAGCTTATCTGAAATTTTAATGTCACTCTGCCATATTTAAAATGTAGTGCACTAACATATTAAATATAAGATTTTAGATTATTATTTAGGTAGTATCTTCTTTGACGTATTTAAAAATAAATTACTAAAAACTATTATTTTAATTAAAAGGAAACATAATGTGTAAAAAGGTCAATATTTTTTCTCGTACAATTATTATATATTTTTCAAAGTAACGTATTAAAAGCTACACAATTTCAATGAATACTAGTTGTTTAACCACGTCTTGTACGATTACATTATTTCCAGCTTCTATTTGATGGACACTATGGTAATAAATAAATAAATAAAATACATTAAAATCATGATACAGTTTCTCTGAAGGTTAGTTCTGTAAAATAGCAGTAGAGTCAGAATTATAAGTAATTTCTAAAGATTGAACATTTTGAAGGTGTTACTCTGTAACTATGATTGTGCATGACATGTTCATGTCAAATTCATATATAAAATAATTATGGTCACATAATTTTATTTGTGTAAATTTAACATTAGAATGGACAAATAAGTATAATGCTCAAAACAAAGCAACCGCCATGTTGACGCTATATATAGCACTAGGTCGTAAAATGTACTTTTTGTCACTGTCTTATTTGATTACTAATCATCTCTTTTTCTCGTGCTTTGAGGGTTTATCAAGTAAGAGCGTAGTGACCTCAATATTTTTCAACAAGTATTAAAAATTGAACAAAACTCATTTAAAATGACGTATTAAAGTACGGGTTTCAGTTGGTTGAGTATATACATAAAAATTTTATACACATCTCTTTCTATTGTAATATTTCTTAAGAATGAAAATACTGCTAACCTAAATATTATTATTTTAATTATTGGGATAATTTTATGAGTTAACAAACTCAAGAAGTAAGTTAGTGAACAGTTATTAAATCATTCTAGTTATTAAGAAATGTATCGAGTTGTTTTTAGTTATAACTTGTGTGTGTGTGTGTGTGTAATTGTATACAATTATGTTTACCTTGTACCAAGTGTTTTTAACAATAAATGAGCAGTTTAGATAAAAATAAACATAAAATTTAGTTCAGTTAATACTCATATAATAATAATAATAATAATAATAATAATAATAAAACAAAATATGCGAAGCCTGAGAAGAAAATTTTATATATTTGCTCTCTCTCAAAAAAAATGAGAAATTACCTCAAATAATTATTCTAACAGAAATTTGGATATGCGATAATGAAATTAGTCTTTATATATTACAAGGCTACTCATCCTTATCTAAATGTAAATCTAATCAAAGATGTAGAGACATTCTTATTGTTTTTACAAAATAGTATCCTTTGCAAGATTTGATAAGAGTGCTTAAAAAAAGCTGAGGTGTCCATTTAAAAATTACTCTACCAGATAATATCTTATTCGATATATTGTGAATTTATAGATTACACGAGTTTAGTTGAATTCAGTTAACTAAATATTGATTTAATGTGAGAGTATAGACATAAACTTACTTAACTCTACAAAATGTTTAGATAGTTATTTATTGATTATGGCTAACCATGGTCTTAGCTGTAAAATTAACGGTGTAACAAGGGTAAAATTAATTTTCAGTCCTTGGTTAACCATGTTTTTCTCAGGTGTAACATAAGTTTACAATCTGAGTTTAAGGATTGGGTTCCCGATTCCCAGATCACAGACCATGTCATGACTGCTCTTAGTATAAAATAAATTCCGTGAAACCTGCAAACATATCCAAAATATCATTCACTAAATTTTTAAGCGGATTAGAGAATAGTTTACACTTTCTGTTCAGTATAAACAGATTTTGGTAATTTTTCATATATATATATATATATATATATATATATATATATATATATATATATGACATGTATAAAGTTATCTTATAGAAATAAATATATCTTGAAATACGAAAAGCCATGAATGACTGACCAATTATTAAATAAAGTAAATAAAAATTGCGTTGTACAAAAGATGTGTCAAAGCACCACCTAAATTTCCTGTTGATTTGTATAAACAAAGTATAAATATTTATACATGATTTATATATGAAATAACTACTTCCAATATAGTATTATTAAAAATGTAGTTTTGAAAAGAACATAAAGGATTCGGAGAACCTGGAAGTAGACAGAATCAGTTAAGTTTAATGAATGAAAACCGTGTTGTCGATTTGGAATCAAACATGGTAGCAAACTTATGTAATAAAATCATTTCTTATAATTATAGCAAGTGACCTCAGACTGAATATTGATGAGGATAAAAGGTATTTATTAAGTAGTAATCCTAGAAAAATTTTTCAAAGAAAAATATATAACAAATACTACTTTCCTTGGTCCTAATAAGACTATTATTCGTAGACTGTGTGCTCGCAAATCACTAGGATCTCCAATTCTTGCTAAAATTATAGCAGAGAATAACATTAAATATTTTCTTAATTTTAGTATATCTTCAGGTGAATTTCCGAATGATATTAATATATCATTGTTATTCCAATTCATGCAAATTATACAAGCAAGCAAGTAAATTTCGATCTATAGCACTACTTTCCATCTTAAAAAGAAAAAACAAGAATGTTATAGAGATTCATTTAGTAAAAGATTTGGAGCAAGGAGGGTTCTCAACTAAAAACCATTTTTGTTAAAAAAATTAAATACTTTATTGGTTTTGTTGGTAGCGTTTTTGAAGGAAAGAATGAAGGCGATTTTTGTGCCGGATTGTTTATTGACTTTATCAAAGACTTCGATACTGTGGATCACTCAATCCTTTTGGATAAAATGTTTGAAGTCGGAATCAGAGTAGTGGCCCAACGGTGATTTCAATTTCATCTCAGTGGGGAAACAGTGAGTAAGAGTCAGAGACGACCTTAGCGAAGAAGACAAGTTAATTTATGGACTTCCGCAAGGGTCCATGTTGTCTGTTCTTGTGTATGTTAATAGTTTATGTGACGGTAAGTTCAAATGTATGTTGACAGCTTTTGCTGATGACACTTCTTTACTATACAGAGCAAATTTAACCCTGGAATTAAATACAATAATCGCAAAAGATATCAATCTATTTAGAATGAGGTTTACAGATCACCATTTAGTAATGAATCCTATAACTCAAGCATAAGTATTTAGCTTAAGAACGAAAAATAAAATAGAGTTATCTTCAAAATACCATGAAATAATTGTAGTTGTCCAGGCATAAAAATAGTGGATAGTATTAAATATTAAGGTTTATTTGTTGGTAGCGGATTATGTTGGAAAATTCATGTAAATTATTCATTCGTTACTAAGGGGCTCTTGAAATACACTAGGGGTTTCTATCTAATCATACCTCTTTGCGTTGCTGATGTACTAAGAAAGTTATATGTCGCGTTTATTAATTCTGAAATAAAACATCCTTTAACTTTATGGGGTAGAATTTTACCCTGAAAACAATTATAACTATTAAAAAACTATTTTCCCGAATAATAAACAATAGATGAAAATCTTAACATGCGGTGCCCATTTTAGGAAGCTATTTATACTTTCTCTAAAAAACTTTGCATATTTACAGAGTTTTGAAAGTTTATTATAATGTGAGTAACAAACACCGTAGTGATGATCGGAATACTAGCATGAGTGGTATGAGAAATAGACTGAATGCTCATGTGACGAAACCTAAGCCTACACTGTCTAAGATATTCTTTACTTATTTCACACCAATACTGTATAACTGTTTGCCTAATAGTATAAGATTCATAATGAAGGAAATTATATTTTTGAAAACATTAAAAAATTACCTTCTTTTCCATGAAAACCTTAATGTATATTTTGACTGTCTAGTTTAATTATTTTCTTATTAATGTAGAATATATTAACATATCAGCGTTATTAGGTTTCAGAAACTTAAATATGGTCTTAATTTAATTAAAACTATCTATCCTTTGAAAATTAATTTGTGTGAATGAACCACAGCTACAAGAGTTTTTTTTTTAAATTTTAAGTTTAATGCGTACTATCCCACAAAGGTTAATAACATCGAGATACAACCTTTATTAGTATTAACACCACTAATTATGTATGTTGTTTTGTGACTAATAAAGAGTTTCTTTCATTAACTTATTCTTTGTTTATCTCTGAAGTTAAACTGATTGTCATTAAATTAAACTTGCCATTATGAAACGCTCGTTTCTTGGTCTACTGGACGAAAGTTTAGCCTGATCAACAAAACAAAGTTATTTTTGCTTAGTGGCGCGTCAACGCAAAATTCGTTAATCACCAAGGTAACGGAGTGTGTCCGTCCTGACATGGAACAGATAGATAAGTGCTAGTTGTTATTTATTGCAATGAAGTAGGATACCGGATGACGAAAGCTGAAGTTCAAGGTTCGTCCACCTAGCGCTGGCAGTGATGAGTCACGAACGGAACGTTGAGCTTAGGAGTTCCTGGTCTGTTTAGCGGAATGCAGAGTTCAAGACAGGTGACCGACCCTCTTCAGCTCCGTGAGAGAATTTCTGTGATTTTTCTATATTTTGAAGAGAGTTCTGGTTTTCGTCCCGGACTGTACGTCAGGCAGGCACCCAGTAGCACCCGGGCATTGAGCGGCACAGACCGTACGCGTGGTCTACTGGGAGCTTCGCTGACTGTGAAGAGAACGCGCACCCCACTTCCTTGCGTCACGACTAGACTGGTGGGCTATCGTGGAGTCACGGACCTGATAAGTGTCTGCGACACGATAAGTCAAACTTTTTTAAAATCTTGTATGGCCATACTCAGATATTGAACTTGTGTACACCTTATTTGAAAAAAGCTGTGGACTTTGTGGACGGTAGCGGTACTCGCTCGCCAGTGGAGTGTCTTCAAACCAGCTAGGGATTTTTGCCTTCGTATTTTAGTTCAGTTTTGCCTTAATATTTATGTGTAAAATTGGTACCTTTATTTATCTGTGTATTGTCTATGTTTAATTGTATATCTGTCATGGCCTCCTACGTCGTAATTTTCATGCAACTTATTTCTATAATATTTTACCAAGAATCGGAAGGTTTAACTATAACTTAAGTATTTCTACAATTGTTCTTTGTTTATTAGTATAACAACTAAGTGAAATTCGGCCCGACCAGAGCATATCTATAAAATACGAGAAATACAATGAGAATGAGTGGCAAGGTTTTATTATTGAGAAATATATTTCGTTTTACAAATGAATTATATTTAATATATGTTACTAAAGGCATAAAAGAATAAAAGTATGTCAATACCCTTAAACTACAACTTATGTACATTTTTCATTTGGATATGACTATACAGTTTCCAATATTTCCAATTGGTTTGAAGAAGGTGTAAATTATTATTGTAAAATAGTATAAAATAATAATTACTATAAAAACCAAAACCTTTGCACTTATGTACCTGAAATAATTTTGAGTATTTCAGGAGCTTTGGACATATTTTCATTTAATACCACTAGGGAATTAAAACACATTGTTCAAAATAAATAAAGTTTGCGAGGCCTTTCATATTTGAGGATTTCATCGTAGGCAACCTCATTTGTGAAGGCCTAGCAAAATTAAATTAATATTGGAAAACCTGTTTTAATTCAATAGTAGTATGAAATAAAATATGTTTCATAAAATAATATATTAATATAAAAATTTATTAATCACAAGAAAGTGTATTTTTATTGCCAGGTAGTACCATTTAAAATACTGAAAAATTTTGATCTTTCTGTGTTTGTTTGCTCAAATGAGATCTCGAGAGCAAAAAATTGATATATAAACTTGAAGCTTAGTTCATTAACATTGAGTTTGATTATTTTGCATATCACTCGAGATTACGCTAAGTTACATTTTTATATTGGTCTTATGGGTAACCATGATAACAAAGAATAAATCATAGAAAAACGTACTTGTGATAAACCAAAATAGATTAATTTGGCTGTTTAACATTGAAATAGAAACACATGTTTTTTTTGGATTAGTTGGTACATTTCCGTTACGTTTGTGGGACTTACGAAAATCCGTTGTATTAGTTAATTGGCTGAGCTTTGATAAGCCTATTATTCGTAGTGCTTAACAAAATTCAATTCTCTCCATCTGCCTTTCCGCACGATATTTCGAAAACAAACTGACCTATAGACGAAATTGTGCATGAAGCTCCATTTTCATATGAAGAATACTGAGGTCGATGCTGGTGTATATCATACCATGGGAATTGGCTGAATGTTATAAGATACTTAACAATGGTTTTCTTACGGGTAATCATGATAAACGGGAGAATATAGGTGAGTAACACGATTTGTAATCACTGAGTACAATCATATGAGATTTTATCAAGCGAAACTGCTACTATTTATAGAGTAAAAAGAAAATATAATAGACTGTAGTCAATTCGCTGTTAATACTTGGCTAAACACATTGAAGGAAACAGGATTTTGCCGACATTTGCCATCGTTCAGTGAAACAAGAAATTAGTAAAACTACGTTTCGAGATCTGCAATCTGATTTCTTCTTCAGGTAAAGAACTAACCTAATACATAATTACAAACTAGGTTAAAATAAACAAATCTTACCAAAGCGTTGTGCACGCCTAAGTCAGGAATCACAACTACCATGTTGCTTGTCAACTTCACTAACTCTAAAAACATACACTTAATAAAAAACCATACACAACACAAATCATTAAAACTGAACTACGGAATACCGGTCACAATAGGTCTACATTCGTCAACTAACCACCTACGACTGACCAGAGGGCACTAGCCCATGGAAATCATCACGGAAGACAAAAACAAGATGGCGGAAATAAAAAGGAAGAGGGATAGGAAAGGGCCTTCTCGTTATTATTGGTTCATACGAGATGAACTTCTTAAAACCATATTCTGACTCCGCATTGGTTTATTACAAATATCTGATCCGTTTGATACTTTTGGTTTTCTTTTTAGTTTATTTTTTAGAATTGGCAACCAAAGCGGCCTAATTTCGACTGATTGGTTGGTCTGCCAATTTAATGTATGTTGCCTCAAATAATTTCCTTTTGAAGAATTGTTGTTCCCGATGTATTATGTTGGCTTCATCCCAATTCATATGATGGTCTTCGGACCAACAATGGTGTGCAATTTTTCACTTTTCTGTGAGACCCTTTGTCGTGTTTTCTTTGGGCTCTTTTATCCTTACGTTTAGTGGTATTTTTTTCTCGCCTATGTATTCCCTATTGCAATTACATTTTATACTGTAAACACAGTTTTTGAAATCCTGTGTGCCACTTTCGGTTTTGTTTTTACGAGACTTTGTCTGAGAGTGATGTGTGTTTTAAACGCGATTCTAATGCTGTAATTTCTATCTACTCTTCTAATTTTCTCCAATAATCCCGGCACATAAGTAATTGACATAAACGAAAATTTATCACAATTCTGTTTTTATGACTCAGGAATGATTCTTCTGGTTCGTTTGCACTTATTTATTACTAATTGAGGGTATGCATTGCTTCTGAGATCCGATTCAACTTTCTTAAATTCCTCTTTTAAAAATATTTATCTGAGAACAAGCTCTTTGCTCTATCAAACTCCTTCTTTGATAGATTTCTGATTGTTGGATTGATAATTTAAATATTGTGTGTTATCTTTCGAAAAACAGTTGTCTTAAGGAGATCCATATCTATTAATACACACACATCCAAAAATGTAAGCTTGTTTTGAACTTCCATTTCAATTGTGAGGCGGATGGAAGGAGAAATACTCTTAATGTTATTCAAAAAATTATTTACTTGCAATGTATCCATAAGAAAAAATAACAAAGGTATCATCCACATACCTCCACCAAATCTTCGGTTTGAATTGAGCTGAAGCCAAAGCTTTTTGATCAAATTCCTCCATAAAGATATTGGCGAAAATAGGAGACAGTGGAGAACCCATTGCCATCCCCTCATCTTGACGGTAAATTTTACCCTATAACTAAAAATAATTGCATTGAGTGCATAGTTCTAACAGTTCCATAATTACTGGCACGGGAAGTTTAGTTCTATCCTGTAATGTTTGGTCTTTTTTGAGACGTGATTTAATAATTCTGAGAGTTTCTGGAACTGGTACATATAAATAGACATTTAACATCAAAACTTACCAGTTTTTCAGTTTCGGCCAACTTCAAGAATTTTGACTTCTCTACAAAATCCCTGGAGTTTTTAATGAAAGAGTCGGTTTTTCCTACCAATGGCGTTAAGATGTCCAAGAGGACTTTAGACAATTCTCTGCAAGGTGAATCACGAGAACTAATGATGGGCCGGAGAGGGATGGTAGGTTTGTTGATTTTGGGAAGGCCATACATATGGGGGATTTTGGAGTGGTGATGAGTTAAATTAGATCTAAATTTATCTGAAAAAAAAAAAAAATGCTTTGTGTTTTCTTAAGGTGTTTGCTACTTTGCGTTCAAATGAATCAGTCGGGCTTCATTTAAAACTGTACATTTGCCAGTATTTAAAGTTTCCGCAATCTTTTCTTTATAAGCTACTGAGTCTTGTCTGTTTCAGAAAATCTATTTAGGATGTTTTCGAGAATGTTGTTGAATTCTGTACCGATCAGAGTTTTTAATTCAGTGTTTTTACACTCACTACTATTTTGGAGGAGGTATCTTTAACGGTGATGATATGCTATTCTTTCTTTAAGTAAAGATTTAGTAGCAGAAGACAACATGTTACTGGCTTTCCTACTATGAAAAGGAGTTTTTAGAGTTAACCCTATAGGCATAAGGTTTTCAACCTTACATTTATACAAAAAAGTTAAATGATTAATGTGTTTAGTTAACTTAAGATGCAAGCTCTCAAGGTCTTTGATTTGTTTACTGGATCCTGTTCGTACCGTGAATCAATTCTTCGGTTGAAGGTTATTTTTAACGATGGAAAAAAAAGTTTTTCCGGATATTTGCCATCGTTTAGTGAAACAAGAAATCAGTAACACTACGTTTCGAATTGTGCAATCTGATCTCTTTTTCAGAGTATGGATAGTATTATTAAGCACATTATTTGGATATAATACTAACTTACGGGAACTATTAATAGAACGCTGATATAAAACTAACTTACTGTACGGAACAGCAATGCGAATGTATCAAAAGTGAAGAGAAAAATTTGGTATAATATGCAATTTCACTTTTGCATGAAACTTTATTTCTACATAGAGAAGAACAATTTCTAGATGGTGCATGTCCAATCATGAAATTAACTTGGTTCATTGATACCTATCATTCAGTTGGCTAAGATAGTTTCTTTTTTATGCCAGATGGATGTGAACAAATATTATTTCTATGATTGTATGTATGTCTGTATATCTGTCCTTAGAACATCTTAAGTGTATGTCCTATACAAGTTTGAAGTATTGCATATAAATATTAATACAATTTTAATTTCTCCTAATTTTAAAACAATGAAATTAATTACTACGCTTTTTTCAGGGAACAGCTAAGAACCGTTCGTTGCCGTTGTGGCAGTAAACTACAACAAGAAAAGTCAGCACATCGCCAGAGCTATCTTAGCCGCTATAGCTCTTTTAGACAAGTTAGGGATTAACACTGGCTCAAGCATTCGCACAGACTGTAGTACCTTCGTTAGAACCAGTTTCATAATAAAGTAATAGGGACCAAGACAATATAACACGTATTATGTATAAAAATGTCTTCATATAAATTTTTGAATTACAAATGTTTGTAGAGTAAAGATTTTATATAATTAAAAATTAAAAGTTTCAGCCTTTAAAATGTTTTTAACTATAGGCTTCCTAAACTAAATAGTAAAAGACCAGTGATATGAGAATACAAAGTACATTTTTCCAATATAGTAACTATGAGTGTACTAACATGATTGTCAATCAGTATAATTAGTTTCAGTAGTTTTAGAATTTAGAGTGCTTTATAGTATACATGAATGAAGTAATAGTGTAAAAAATTATGTATCTTACAACAAAGCCTTATAAACAGTTAAAATGTATGTTCAAAATGAATGAAATTAGGTTAAGCATTTTTAATATATATATTGCTATTTTAGTAAATTTTAAAGTAAACACACTTACCATTTCTGTGGTCAGAACAAAAATGTTTCTTGTAGAGAGCCAACGAGGTGATATTTATGTCTAATGATTATTAGAAATTTGGCCAAATATTTCAATCAGCACCTTTTAGTGATATATGACTTTCATATATCAGCCTGCAATATAAGTGTCCCCAAGGGACATAAGTAATAAGATAAGTAAAAAACACAAAAAAAGCAATTCTAACAAATTGTATTAATTTTTACCTTAGGATGACATACACTGAGTATTAAAAATGCAGGTTTTAGGTTTATTATAAACCAAGTTTTACACGTTAATATACTGATAACATATAGATCTTAAGAAAGTTGACTGTTACACTGCAGTAGTCAACATTTCTCAAACTTAAAATATTAAATATATAGGACAATTAAACGTGAAATATTTTATACTAGTACATTTTCCTATAAAGAGACATCTCAAAATAGCCTGAGATTTTAGTGATATCTTAATGGTGTCTTAATGGTATCTTCAGTATTAAGAAAACATATCAACTTAACACTTGAAATATGGGATTTTTAACAGCTATTTTTATTTTAAAACACTTCGCGAGAAGATATATACTTGTTTGTTATATATTTCCGTCATATTTACTTTATTAAACCCTTACACCCACTCTTTTACTCTTGAAATGAAAACATTTAATAAATGAAAATATACACTCAAGAAAAGAGCTGGATCGTCAAAGAAAACTGCCAAAATACGGTTTAAGGATTGAAACGAAGATATGTAGTTTAATTGTACACAGTGTAATTAATATATGAGTAAATAGATAGAAAATTACACCAAATCTTGTTTTCTGAAATTGATATTTTGTTTTCCGGTACACTTTTAGGCAACAATTGTAGCCCTTTATTATGATCCGATGTACATGAAATGTTGTATATATTATCCAAGCACCTTATGCACCAGTTGGCTGACTAGTAGTCCTATTGAGGAAAGTGAAACATGTTAGTTCTGCCTGCAGGATGTTTCAAAGATAAACCGAGCTTTACGTTGAGAATTAACCAACATTTTTATATAGCCAAGATTCAGGGCGTGATGGATGTAGCATTATATGGTACTTAGGTTTGACCTCGAATCATCAAAATTCAATAACTCAAGGAGCTGGCTAGGTTTGTCTTCTGTTTGTATGTCACAAAATAAATAGGTTTATAGAGACATACTTCTTATCAATCCTCTTTTCTACTTAGTAAGATCATATTCAATAGTAGTTCATGTCACTGCATAAGATATTTCTCATGATATTCTTATTAAGCTTGTTATGCGACACATGATCTGAAATTCTATGAGTATTCCATTGTGAAGTAAAAATTGTAATAAATAAAATTTCCAGTTAGGTACTATATTGTGATGTTTCTATTTGCACTGAAATAAAAAGTGGGGCAAAATACATGCCATTCAATAAATGGCATGTTTAAATGGCGAGATATGGTTTTCAATATATTAGATTACTTTATTTTATGTACTTCAGTTTGAATATAGATTCCAATAGCGCAAATCTTGTTGGAAAAAATCCATTTTTTCTTGTTGCCCTCCCTCTGCGTAATAAGCTAGTGGATTAATCAAAAAGTATTTATAATATGGAATAGGTAGTTAAAATAATCCACAACCGCTGGAAAGGTGCAAAAAGCCATAAAAGAGATAAATGGACTTTATTTGACATGACTAGTTGGTAAAAGTTTAAACTCTAATAAGGTACACTAAATGGGGTGGTTAACGTAGAGATTGGAACTGGAACGAACTCTCACCTTTATTCTTATTATAATGTGAGAGCTAAACTGTGCGGGGTAAAGATTTACAACCCCAATTTGTCTTGTGCGGCACGCGGAGCAGTTGCTGGCCACAGGATTTATTGTGCTAAAGGCTCTCATCTTTACTTATCACCCCTCGGTATCTTTGGTTTTAATTTATGTCTGGAATGCACACAGATTTCTAACCATCACTCTTTTGTTGGGTAAGTTATACACATATAAATATAATTTGGTGCAAACCTGTATTTAGGTTTCATTTCTCGTGAGTGCATGTTTCATAAGTTTGCTCAGTTCATATTCGTTAAAGATTCAACTGCATTACAAAAATTTACATGGGAGAAACCAAACCTCTCAAAGAGTTGTGTTAAAGCCAAGTCAAATGTCAAATATAAATAAAAATCTAACAGCAATCTAAAAACAAAAGAAACTTTTATTTATTTAATGTCTGTGTACAAGGCTATCTATGTTAACGGGATTGATATCATAATGTTGCGTCTTAGCTAAGATCATATGCAATTCATATGTAGTACTTGAGCTGTGATTATAAGAGTATAAGGCCATACGCATTGATTAAATGCCCGCCAGCAGTTTCTGATAAATATTGCCGTAGTTCTGGAGATCTCGTGTGTTCAACCCAAAAGTTGACATAGAGTAGCAGCAGAGTTTTTAGACAAACTGTATTTATTTATAAACATTACCTTATTAACAATAAATTATCCAAAATTAAATATGTTGTAAACTAAGATTAGTTAAGTGGGCAATGCACAAGTTGTTCTTATGACGAGTGTCAGACCATAATAGCTCAAGAATCTTCAACTAGGATTAGTTACTTGAACCGTGTTCTAGTGAATCTCTCAATAGCTACTTATTAACCCAATGCACCATTGATCTACTAGAATTAGTTACTTCAGCAACCAATACCAACTACCAATACTTAAATAAGACCTTTTACTGTACAAATGCTTTACCGATTAAGTAAGTGCAGTTATTTATGCAATCCACAATATGTGCTAAGTACAAGTGATATGTGCTAATAATTCACGAAAAAATTAGTGGCCGAATGTGTCATTTTCTCTCTAGGCTTATAAAATTGCTTAGTTCTTTACTGATATCTATTATTAAACCAAAATTCCAGTGATTCAGTAGAGATTTATTTGTTTAATGAACGGTGTTCCAGTGCAAACTGCTATTTGCATAAGCTATTAGGTTCACTACTGGTATTGGGCCAGTACTCCAGGGTTTTACAGGAGCTAGCTAATTAAGCAATTTCATAATGGTTCATTAGGCTCAGTTATTGAACCAATGTATCATTGTCCACTAGCGCAGGATAATTTGTCAAATATCAAAGCTGCGCTAGAAACAACTAAACGTGTCAGTTATTTGGATAATTTGCAAGAGTGTCACATATATACTTGTTTTGCAATATTTTTCTATCAAATAAATGACAAAATTCATTAAAGCGTTATTAGTTTTTTACTGGTATCCGTAAAGTTCTGGCTCTTTGCCCATTGACACTATTCCGATTGTTCACAACATATCCTATTTAAAGACTGGATATTTTGCTGATTTTTATATATTATTAGTATTTTTCTAGTATAGGTGTGAAACTTATTTGGACTATGTGACGCTAGGAATACATTTTATATCTGTTTATCTTAAGGTATTAGTATTATTGTATACAATTTTACGCCTAAATGATGTAATATTACAATGAACAAATATGGTGCTTAAAATAATTAAATTCATCTGATATAAAACAATTTTATCATATAAAGGTAGTTACAAAACAAAGTTATTAAAAACTTTCTTTGTAAACTTATTTAATTTAACATTGTTCCTTAAGAATAAATATATTCAAAAGATTCTTGGCAAGGTCAAATAACGTTGACATGCATGATAGTTAAATTTAATAATCTCATTTATATTTTATGGTTTATAATTTTTTCTGTTGCATACATTTATATTATACCAGTTAAATAAAAATAAGAATTAGGTTAAAGATTTGGACAAAACATGTCATGAAGAAACCAAATTTAAGGAAGGTCAAGCGATCACCTCAGAATCAAATTCATTTAATCCACTAAAATGTTTTACAGTGCTAGTATTTCGTAAAATCTGTGTCTCTGGTTAAGAGCACCGCATGCCCTTGATTTATACAGATGTTAATAAGTGTAAAGTGACGTATATTATACTCATATTTTTATACAACTAGAGAATTTAGTATAAAAATAAAATTGACATGTAAAGTGGAAGCTGACCTAATTTCATGAACTAAGATATCATTGTTTGTATGTAGTTAATTGAAAATTGATCCAGTAGTACCAGCATTGGACACTATATCACCACTGGAAACAGGCAATTATTTGTTGAACAATGGTTGAATGCTAATTAACCCCAAATGTAACAAACATATCGCTGGTGAGTGGTACTCTCCTACTCACTGATAATCTCATATCAGTATCATTACTCATCGCTCATCGTGATCATCTTATTTTTTGCGTCAAAAGGATTTTTAATGATACTTTATTGAATCTATATACAATATACCATCGTAAAATCCTACACTGTATTATTTTATATAGGCCTAATTAAAAAAGAATAAGTTGATTAAAACGTATGTCAGTGTTTCAAATTGTTAACGAATAATTTAAAACATATAGTGGGAAGAGTTAATTCAACGTGAATGCTGCAGTTCATATTCCTCTTAGTGCAGCGTCTAGTATCTAACGCTGTTACAGACTGACTCCGGGAATCGAGAGTAATGTTGGTCTAAAAAAATCTCATTCTGATGGAGAAGCTCCAAAAGGTGTTCTGTCTATTATTTCGACATCTGAGACACATTAATACAACAAATTCAGAACGGCAGTACTAGAATCAACTACTCAATACCAAATTGGCAATTCCTAATATCCTCACAGTCATGGACAAAATCAGTTAAAGACTCTGGCACGAAGAAGATAGTAAAGGGATCCGTATTCTCTAAGTTACATAGTGAAAATACACATGAAACCAACATTCTTTCTTTATAAAGGGTATAATAAATAAACAGTTTACTATAAGCACCACTTCCAATCCACTTTGCTCATCGGCTTATGTATCTTTCAATCACTAAAGAATAATACCCTCTTTTAAGCCCAAGGTTTGGCAAGACAGCCTGATCATGAAACTTAAACATAGCCTAATTAGTCTCAAATTTATCCGTGTCCCAAACATTTGAAGACCAAAATAAAACAAAAACTAATGTTTGGGCTCTGTAATATGTTTTTGATTATATCCTGCTACCACAATAGGTCCTCACATGATTCCAGGTAAAAACTCATAGTAAATCAAACGGCTTTATGCAAGTGTTATATTCAAAACAATTACAATTTGATGGGATTCTAGCTTTGTCATCTTCAATCAAGAAGTATAAGTAATCTGTGTTTCTTGTTATATTACTCTTGACTGCAGATGCATTTTTAAAGTGAAGTTGAAATATCTAGAGAATTTACATCTGTTACCAATATTATGGTTCATTCTCAGATGGAGTGTTTATTAATAAATAATACAATTATTTTTAAAATTTTTATATTCTTAATATAGTGTAATAATATATACTCGTTATATTGTAGGATATCATAATACGTAATATTGTTATATTATATTATTATTTACAACGTTAAAAAATGTAATAACAATATAGTGATATATAAATTTTGTATATACTTTAAACTTTATATATATAGATATATATAAATTAATTTAAACTATATATATATATATATATATAAATTACTTTAAACTATATATATATTTAAAGACTATTAATTCATTCAATAAATCAAAGTTTTAAGTTATCAATAAGGCACAATAAGGTATGTAAACATTGAGTGTTACATATAGTTTTATCAACACTGTATTTTTAATAAATGGACCATTAGTTTTACTGGGCATTTCATCTTACTTTTACGTTGGATTAATTGGGACAATTTACTCCAATTAAATTCGTCCGACCATTTGTTGGCTGTGCTGGCACGATTACTCTATATACGATTTCCTGTATTGCCAAGCGTTTGAATCCACAGGATATTCTATATACACTTTAAATAATAACTTAATAAAAATTTGCTTGTTAAATCTTTTAAATTTTGCAATAAGACATAATAGTAATAATAATCGATAACATAACAAATACATATCGCTAATTCAGAAGTTAATTTTTCTTACAATAACAAAATCAGTTTTGTTCTTGACACACAATTTTACAAATACAGAACTAAATGTTAAAACTAATATTACTAGTATTAGATAGTTAATGGAAAAATAAGCAACCATTGCACACTTCAATTTAATTACATAACACAATCTCAGTGGTTTTGAGATAATAAAGGGAATACCTAACTTCCAATGTTCCTAACTTTACCTATTAAAATAGAGAGCTTATAATTTCATTCATTCTCATATTTATGTTGTCTATGGCTGCTCTAATGAAAGTTACACAAAAAAATCGCCAGTTGTAATGCTGTTTCCGTATTTATTTTCTATGTTTTGTGGTGAAATATTCATTGTATTATTATATGTTTTAAACAGTATTTAATGAAATAAACCCAGAATTATATCTGCTAAGCAGCGGTTACCAACGGCTTCAATGGAATTGTATAGGCCTTGCACGTTTTTGAGCACATCTGGTTTGAGTTTATTTTATTGCGACGGCAATTTTGAGTTTGCCTCATATGTAAATAATATATACACGTCTGCAAGCCTAATTCAAAGACTTTTATATTTAGAGTTATTTTAGATAATCCAAAATTTGTTCGTACTCCTAATTTAGAGCCTCCTTAATTTCTGCTGTTAAATGTTCTTAAAACGTTCAATCTTGAGAAATTACTGACTCCCTTTCATGTGAAATATTTTGTTAAATATACAGATATCTATAGGTTTGAATCTGTTCAAATTCACCCGTATTTGTATATGGATGTAAATGTCGTATAAGATATTTTGAAAACGACAAGTAACAAACTGTACTTTTACGTTTATGTCGACATAAATGTAAATAAATTGATTACAAATTACACAATAGCGTATATAAAAATGAAAACAAATCAAAGAGCAAAGTATTTATTTAAAATCTTTTTATAAGACATGTTTAAACAGCTTCGCTTCCAAATTGAGAAAAAATATTTTTGTTTGTTTACGATATGTTTTTTGGTCAAAAATCTTGTGTATTTTGAGGATTTGGTTGCACAGAAAAAAGTAAAGTAAAGTTAATTACTCTGATTATGAAGTATCAATAATAAATATATTTCACGTCAAATACTCCGGTTTTGTATGGTTTTATGAATGTAACCAAATTCAGATTACAAAGATTCACGATACACAAAGGCCCTAATTTGTTGAGTTCAGAGAATGGTTTAAAATCTGAGTATTATATTTCATACTGTTGTGTTGATCGTGTATTGCAGATTTATATGCGCTTTGGTTCTCGGAAGTCATCAACATGGAATGGCTTTATCTCAAAACTTACCCCAAAAAGCTGGCGTTAGACTAATCAAAAACTCCCTGAAGATATAAACATTTCTGATGACCAAAATAAAATTTAAACTCATCTCAAAAGCCTTTTGATATTCAATGCGTTTTACTATATTGATGAATTAATAATTAACTCCTATAATGTTGGAAAGTGCGGCATCTGTATTTAGTGTGATTGTGTTTTAAAAGTATGTGGGTATAATTGTGTCTGAACGTGTAAGAATATCTCGATGAGGGGACTGCCTATTGAATTAAAGAATCTGTTGATGATTGTGATACAATTTATATTTTACATATAATGATGAAAGAAAGGAATTATATTAATTATGCCAACAGTTTGTGAGGAGGTTACTAACTTTTATTTTGATACAACCAATATTTTACCACACGTTCATACATAATTACAACAGTTTCCACATTATATGCTCAGTTCCCACAGCTTGTGTCAATGCCAGCTAGTGGAACTAGCTTCACTTGCTCGAGTGCAGAATCAGCTTCCTTCAGACCCTTGAGAATGGTTGGTGAGAACTCTATTTCACTATTGTTAGCATTCACCACTCCAACTCCAGCAAACCCCTTGTAAGTTTCGCTTGCTGCAAATACATAACATGGTGATCCTTAGAGATAATAAACTTTAGTTCATCTATGTATAAAGTTCTTCTTGTTAGGTTTAAACGTAAGAACACAAATTTATCTTCAAAATATATTGGACTCTGTGGTACGTGGTTTTTTTTAATATGGCACCCATTACAGTAATATAAACTACAACTTTGTCTACAATACTAAAATCACTTTCTTAAAGTTTTTGTATGTAGATCGATTTGAAAGGTTTTAGTTTAATGAAAATGCTATAAATAATAATAATTTGTAACCCCAAAATGTATGTACACTCTACGACTGAGCAGGCAGGACTATTTTATGCCTTGGCACGTAATTTACTTGGTTTGGGAAATATATGGTGATTGTTTCGTACAATATATGAATAGTGTAGGGAATAGTTTCTATAGGCTAATTAGTAAACTTAAAACATAATTAGTAATACGTAGACAAAGTTTCATTACTAAATTGGCTTAACTATACAGAGTATTTAACTCCCTTTATTACTAGGCAATAATTTGTTTCACATATTTTTAGCTTTAGTAAAACAAACATAAAATAAATATTCATCTTGCATGCGTGAAGCATTGAAATAATGGATCATACTTCTAGAGCCCTCAAGTAGCCTTATTAGACACTTTGGATGCAAGAGTACGTTAGTTCGTGGGGCTAGAGGAGCTAGCTGTTATATTTTAATATAAAGTTCTGATGAAAACTTGTCAGTAATATTCAGTTAAGTACTTAATATATAGATGAATGTTGATGTTTAATAAATGTCGAATAAATAGATCCAGTGAAATGTAGAAAAAATAAGCCTTTTTGATTTTAAAGATTTTTATTAGAATGTATGGCCTGTGGTTTGTTAAAAGATACACAAAACCATTCACATGTTTTATACCCGTTCTATTAAAAGAATAAACGGGTTGAAAATTTTAAGTTAAATACGTATTATTGTATTAGGAATTTCACTTGAAAATTTTTACATTAATTGAACATGAAATATTTACATTAATTTGATTTAAATTCGAATTTAAAGGTATACGTGCAGCTGTGTTTACACCCTAGTTTCATTTGTTTTTAAACATTAATAAGAATTTTATATACGTACAAATAAATTTCTATAGGTAAACTCCATAGACTTATATGAAATAACTTCTTACAGGCTAAAGTTATCACCTGAATCTTGGCAGTTGAAATAAGCCAACACCTGGTTATCAAAATAAACGACGTAGACTGTCTCTGTTGATGGGAAATCTGGGCCTGCATCAGTAAAATTAACATATTTAGTCAGATTAATCCGTTAATCTAATAAAAGTCTTGAATGAAGATTCTTGATAAAAGGCTGTTCAATCCAAACAGACAGTACAATATCAAAGTTGCTCACATATTTTTACCTATTGTTATATAGTAGTCCTAATAATTATAAAAATATTAAAATAAACACAAAGAGTTGGTTTTTATGCAATATTTAGTGAATAGAAACACAATATTGCAAAGCTCATCATATTTAATTTATAATTTATCCTACATTAATAAAAATACTACAGTATTTTTAGGTAGTGAACAAAGACATATTTCTGAATCATTTCATTGCAAAAAGTCTTCCTAGCTATAGGATATTTATATAGGTCTGTAAAAGTAACTGGAAATTTGCAAAAGGTACGGCTCAATTTCTTTCAGAATAGAATTACGTACGATTTAGCTGGTAACATTTGAAATTTTTGTATGTCTTTGATGTTCATAAATCTTTTTGTTGAAAATTGATTCTATTTCAACATTTAAGTTTAACGCCATAACATTATTTAACCATTTAGAATTTCTCTTAAACAAGAAAGCGAAAAAATTTTTAACAATATTTTAAAACTCTAATTAAAAAGATAGTTATGTTTTTGACCAAATATTCCGAACTATTGCATAAAGTGAAACATCCATGAATACACAGCTAACAATATATTGTGATTTTACATTCAAATGCCTCAAACTAGTATTTATTTATAATGGACCAGAATTTTTTACTGTTACCAAAGTTTATTGAATAAATAAATCATGAAATCTGTTAATTAAGAAATTGCTTGGGTAACAAGATTTCATTAGTTCATTATGTACTACTTACATAAAAGAGATCAGAGTATTGAAATTTCCTTACCATTTTTGCATTATTCCCAAAAGAAAGGAAAGTAATTTGATTGAGTAAATGGGTTTATTGATTTTTATTTCTCATATTGAAAGTTACAAGAGTTTCGTCTTGTTTCAGTGTTTATTTCAATGATAAACTTTAGATTTGAGGCTTTGGACAGGAAAGTGAGCAATATAATGTTTCACATGATACCAAATTTAGGACAAATACAGGATATATGGATATATAGTATGGCAAACTAGTTACTCATAGCAACGATATAGCAAACCCAACTTTTGCTTTGTTTTACGAACACTCTAATGTAACATTACTGTTAATATTGGTACCATATTCAGTACTATTTCCACAGTATCATTGTTTTGAAATAAATACCGAAACTTATATTAGGTAATAGTTTTGTTTATTTAAGGAAAACAGGATTTTTTCCGGAAAGTTTCCTTCACTCGGTAATAGAGAAAAGATTTATTACATTACGTTAGATATGCAATCTAGTAATTCATGTACTTAACGTAAAGTAGTGGTCATCCAAGCACTATTGGCCTCTGATAAGTTCTCTGTGGTTGGTTGGTTAGTGCAGTCCTACTGTGACATGTATTATTTAGTCTAGGTTTTATTGATTAGTGTTTTGTTTTAATTAACTTCATGATTTACATATAAAGTGTATGGAATTGAAAATAATCATTGTTGTGATTGCTAACATATCCGTGTTATAACGCTCTAGTATAATTTTTTACTTATAACCTAGATTGTATTAATTTAATGTTAGGTTCCTTATTCATCTAAGGAAGAAATCTTATTGTTTATCCCATCCCGAAACGTAGTGTTACTGATTTTTTGCACCTATTAACAATATCCATAAACAATAATCAATATCTATAAACGATATATATATAGGAATCCTTATGTTTCCTTCACAGTCATTGCATTGTAAAACTTTTAACAAAGAATGGCATTTTGTTAGGTATTATGTAAATTTTAAATATTTATATATATTGAAGTAAACTTATTATGAGTTAATACTGTGTGCACCAACTTTCTGCTGCACCAGCTTTCATACTATCTGTGAATAGCGTAAACATATTAATTTCTGAAATATACGTTCTAAAGCACCAAAAATGTAATCCAAGAATATTAACCTACTTAAAACATTTCTTACTTGTTAGAGTAAGTGTTCCATCTCCGTTGTCTGTTACTTGATATACTACATCGGCTGTTGTTTCTCTGTAAATTTACACATAATTATTATGTATGTAAGTTGGCAATAGTTTATGTACATTATTACATGTCTAACGCATAAGGCTTAGTTGGGGTTGGATACAAACTTCAAGACTATAGTTTATTTTATTAGAGGAGATTAAAATGTGCCACTCAGCTGATTACGATATGGTGCTTATTTGTTTTTTTACTAAAGTTGGGTTTTAATTAGCTTTAGTTAATTAAATAAAAGTTATTTTTCCATTAGTGTTAATAAAACAGTTAACCATAAAAAAGTGTTATGCTTTTCATTGATCAATCTTCTATTTACTCATTTAAATGCAGGAACTTTTCCCTCGGTCAGTGATATTCTAACCACAGATCATGGCAGACTTGCGTCGGCTAACTTCTTTAAATATCTTACTAAAATTGTATTGTAATTTTCTAATCTCAACTTATTTCATTGTATAGTTGGACGTGTTTCTGTTAAGATAAGTTACAATTGTAAGAACCTTCGCATGTATAAGACCATAAAAATATTAGTTAAGACCTGTCTTTGCGTAAAGCAGTACTCTTTTGGCCTGTCAAAAGGGCATTAGAGGACTCCTAAAATTTAGATAATATTTTAAAATGTAAAATACGGACTATATCGTACAGAAATATTAAAGGAACGAGCTGAAACTATTATTAAAACTGCAATAACTAGTCAAAAGATAGTAGGTAACATAACTTTAAAAAGCAATTTGGTAAAATGAACATTTGATTATTTTTCAAATAAAATAAAACATAATTTATTTATTGTATTGAAAATCTCAGACAATGTTTATAGAGACTGCAAAAAACATTTTGTATAACATTTTTAGAGCTCCTAAAATATTTTTGTCAGATTCGAATGGTAAAATATATTATGTAAAATTTGTTTAAAAACTCCAAACAATGATCTAATTAAATTTAATTAAACAATTACGTATTTTAATAATATTTTGTACAGAACAATTGATTTATTTGTTCCTACACGTTTAAAAATCACTTTTCTTATTTTAACTTAGAATTAAAGTTGGAAAATAAAAATATATTGCAGGTCATTGTATATACTTTTATTTACTTACTCATTGTGGGTAATAACCACGTCGAACGCTGAACCATTTTCGTTAAAGTTACTTTGGAAGCACTGAATATCTTCCTGGCTCCCGGTGAAGTAACCAGGGGCCGTTAGGTAAGTTAAAACTCCATTCAACTGTCAAAAAAATATGAATTGTTACGTTACCTGCATTTACTCGTCATTTGCCGTAACATCTAAAACATAAAGTACTTTTAGCTTAATGAAATGAGAAGGTTTTATGAAGGAACCCAAGTGAAAACCGATGCACTGAGTAAAAAAAATAAATAGAATATTATTTATCTGATTTTCAATCAGTGAATAATAAATAACAACAAAAACTAAAAAAATTGTGAGCTATTTTAATGAGCCACCATCTAGTTTCCAACTAAAGTCAGTAAATTTATACTTTGGTATTAACTTTTTTTATTGAATAATGATAGGTGAACAAATTAAACATTCTTTTTCGTTAAATAAAAGGTGATGGATCCATGAGCTCATTAGAATTATACCATTGATTTTTTTATATTACCGATATGGTTTTTTTATTCGTAAAACTTTTCAGTAATTTCCACTTAAATATCTAGAATGTCAGAAATAGCTAAAATATTTAATTGCACCTTAAGCCAAACACGAACACATCATTATGACTACGAACATTGCTAAGGTTGGTCATTTAGTTCCTGGTTACAATAGAACATGAAAATGTAAACTCTACAGAGTTTCAAGCATTTTAAAGTCTCGAAAAGGTGCATAATAAAATATTATTGTGTTATGTGTTGTGTCTAATACACAAGGTAGGAGTACGCATCAGTATGTACCACGTAAGAGGCTTCGCTGAGTATTCATGCAAAATTTAAAAAATATAACTCGTTACATTCCAATATGTCCTGCGGGCAGATAGACAGACATAAAATTGACTCAAAGTTTATGCTCAGCCAAATTCAATAGTAGCACTTTAAACATCATAGAATGCATATATAAATGAAGTTTGATGAAATATTTAAAGCCTACTATGAAATAATTTTCTTTGTATCTGCTATAAACTGCCGTTTTTCCATTTTTCCGTAATACTAAAAGTTCCGTTGAGCTACGGATTGTACGCACAAAGTGGGAAATAAAATCTGGTTACTTTCTAGACTTTCCACTCTATATTGTTTGTTTCACTATCTAAATAACTGTATGATTGTTTACTGTCATTTTGTTTACTGAACATCATCAATCTCAGTGTTCCTTCTTTAGAATTGAAGCTGCATATACAATTAAAAGTATATAGTTAGTTTGTAATAAGGATATCGTTTGCTAATGGCGCAGTGTAGCGGGTACGGCGGTTATCGCAAGATAACCAGATCAAGTAACGTCGAGCGTGGCCGCTGCTTGGATAGTTGACCGCTGAGCGATCCTGTCCTTGCAAGCGGCCCGCCTGCCCGGCCATTGGTGGTGGTTCGGAAGTCACCTTTAAGCCGTTGGTCCCCAGGTTAAGTGTTAGAGAGGGCTTCTTAGCCCTAACTTCGCCTGGTAAAATAAGACATTCTTTACTTTTTTTTTTATCGTGCAGGTAGAAATAACAATACAGAATTTGATCAGGCTCTTGATTGGTTCACTGAGCCATAGCAAAAGAAAAAGGCGTGTATAAAAGCATTTGTGATTCTTATCGGATGTATTTCACTCGCTATATAACAGTCATTGTTGGTACAGCATATAAATACATCGGGTTCATAAAATGTTCATATGGTAACGGCTTACACTAGAAAAAATAAACACTACACACTTTATGTCATGTTATGAAATAAGTTTTAAACAGAATAGCTACTTCGTTCACAAACCCAAAATTATAACATTTTCGGAGCATCTCAAACATTTAAAATGATAAGCCCCATCAAGTAAATGAGTGATCCTTGAGTGATTTTGAATAAAAACTCTATCAATAAATGTATAAGTTACATTGATACAAATTTATCAAAAAATAAAAACGTAAACTAGAGATTTATATCTTAACGTATTACTATAAAATGGTGGCCAATTGTAGGTTTTTGTAGTCATAACAAACTAGTTGTAACCTAGGCATTATTAATGTTTAAGCAGCTAAAATTTGATAACTTTTAAGCACTACTTAGTGAATTCTGATTTTTAAGTAGTCAAAGGGAAAACAGAATCTTTGGGAGTGCCGATGGCCGAGCGGTTTAAGACGTTGGACTTTGAGCCTGAGTTTGAGATAGCGCAGGTTCCAATCCTGTCTGTAACCTTTACACTTTTTATCAGTACCATCGACCTTGTACTGCATCGACTCTCCCCTTATTCTGTTTGATAAGATCCTCGCACAGGCCATGAGGACGGGCAGAATAAGGCTTAAAAAGGGTATCGGCTTCTTCTTAAAAAAAAAAAAAACCAAAATAACAAAGGAGATATGGATTGAAATATCAAACATAACAAAAGTTAAACGAATTATTGGGAATTTCTATATGCAGGAGAACCACAGCCTACAATTTATGGACTTTTTCTAGTTCAATCACTTGTTTTTACTTGTCTCATCGAAGGCGTATTAAATATAATACCACCAGTATCTAGCTGTACTGACGGAAGTCACATTAGTCTATACCTTTGTTATGGAGTTATTTGAACAGGAACGCCTTACATTGTTAATTATGCGTGGTTGTGGTGATAGATTTCAATCATACGATCAAGTGAGATATTCATTTAATGAAAGATTTCTCGATACATACCCTATATAAAAACCTGCTTATTAAAACAATAAAAACCGTTTTAAATAAAATTGACCATTAATAAATCGGCCTTATGTCCAAGACCAAATACAGCAAGATCCGAGGACTATTGTCTGGAGGTTTGGATGCTGAGATGTGTCAATAATGATAATTTAAATTTAGAACTACTCACTGAAATGATATAGATTCACTTAAATAAAATTTTCTATAATATACAGAACCAATGGTTACTGACCTTTTCCAAATTGTTTAGTGGAGGTTTTCCATTCCAAAATGCTTTAATTTGTTTTACAGCATCAGGATCACATGTTCCTTGAACTCCAGCCAGATATGGCATAACCAACCCAAGCAGTACTACTAGAGCGATCATATTGTGACCTTCAACAAATTAGCCACTGTAATCAAACATATGACACAACTGGTTGATCTGTACATTTAATGTCAACTAAAACTGTAGCTTTAGTGCAGATCATAATATCATAATAGGTAAATAATTTTTTGGTTGCATTAATTTATTATAATTTTGTACTTGTATGTTATAAATTTAGCCCTATTGCGTGAAAAGCAAATAATTATAAGATGGCTTCAATTAATATAAATATTATATATATATATATTTACACAAAACCGCCCATAGAAGTGTCACCATAAAATTTATCAAACGACAACAGGATAAGCAATATTGGGCTTCCAAAAGAAAATCAGTTCTTGAAAACATTATCTTAAACGGTAATTCGTCCTAAACCATTGCAAGTAATGATGGTTATTAAATGGAATCATCATTCAATTCCATCTCGCTGCGTATTGCCTAACTTGATATACAGTATGTTTACTGATATTGCAATACGTCAAAAAGAATCTTCTAAGACCTCATTGAGATCTTGAAAATTATTGTTGTTAGCTTATATTGGGACTTTTCTAACTTCAAAGTGTCTGTATAGTTTCTATCTACACGTGTATTTGAATATACATTTACCCAACCAGTTATTTTCACCCAAATCCCCAATAACACGTTACGCTTCGTCCCTTATGAAAACAACAACAGGGTGTTAATAAGCAGAACTAAATATAATATAAGTACTCTAAGATATCACGAATAGTTTTAGATTTTTCGAATATAAAGGAAAATAAACGATATATTACTATATATATAATGTTAAAGAAGAATAATTAATTACTTTAAATATAATAAGAGTAAATATAAAATGCATATATTCAAACAGCAAATTATTTTATTTTTAAACTTACCATGACTTTAGTTTGAAAAATTAATCTATATAAACTCATTTTGTTGATATAATTATGTATATAATATTTAGGGTTTGCTCGTTTAATTGAATAAATTATTGAGTATTTTCTCTCAATAAATTTCTCCATACAATATGCGCTCCACAGTTATAATTTTGAATTAATTATTTTAATCCCAAATTGAGATAAGAGTAGGCAGAGGAGATCTGACATAAGAAGATAATTTACCTCTATAAAAAACCAAAAGTAAACCTGAAATCTAGTTTTAGTTAAATTCTGCAGTACAGCCTAGCACCTACAATATTATCAAACAAACAGTCATAACCGTGTACGTTGGAATCCAGGAACCCAATCCTAATGATAATTAATGTTAGGTTGTTGATTTTTCCAGTTATTAGTAGCAATATTCAGTTATCAGTGGCAATAGTAGCCTCATTCACCGCAACAATCAGATAGTGCTTTGAATTATAGCTGTTTAAATGTTATAAAATTATTGGGTTCAAATTTTATTTTTGATTGTTGCCCTCTTTTCTTGTATGGACACTAGTCTTGTTACACTTGCTGTTTTGCTCACCAGCTCCTGACTTTTTTTTTGTCTTAGTTGTTGTCAACATATTTAATGCATGTATTATTGTGTATTTATATAGTATTAGTAGGCATATAATGTATTGTGTTATTCAAATATTATTAATTATTATTGTTGGTGGATACCGTTGATGAATAAATAAATAAATAAATTGTAAGGAATTAAAAATATAAAATAAAATATGTACGCTATTGTTACTGTTAGTGTGTCTATTTTTTTAATGAATGGCATTGTGTAATTTGGTATTATTTATAATTTATTTATACTATAATAGGGTCTATTTATTTTTTATTTTTGGTTAAATATAGAAAGGCATGAAGAGAATGGACTGGGATTTAAAATTATTTTTGTGTGTAATTTGCTAGTAATAAGATATGAATGTATAATATACTAATATGTTACAATGATTTTAGATTTTAAAATCTGTATTGTAACATTTAAATAAATAAATATTAGATATTACAATAAAACTTTACTATCATACGGGAATCAAGTTCTTAGGAGGCCTGCATATTTAATATTTCTTGGACGTGACTTATTTGACATACTTTAGGTTGAACATGAGAGAAGTTTATCACTCAAGGGGCTGGAAAATTTAATTTCTACCAGTATGTCTATCCGCACAAGATCTCGAAGAATAGAGTAGACGACATTTCGCATCAAAGCTTCATTTCTATATGATGATAATTGTGGTCAGCGATATTACATGTTACTGCGTGATATCATTATGAGCGTTAAAAAATGAAACCATGATGTCTATGAAATGGAATGTCCCTTCATGATATTTGGTTGAGTGATAAAATTTATAAATTACAGTGTTATTTTTACAAGAAATTGAGCTTTAAAATATTTGTATATGCTGCTTAATATCTTTTACTAAGGGTTTTCTATACTTATTTGACCGCTTTCATTTAGGTAGCTTATCAACAACATGAGTTATAGACATTAAGACTAATTAGCCGAATTCAAATTTTGTGTCGTGCATCTCTCAATTAAATTCGTCTGAGCATTTTCGTTTAATAATATGAGAATACGCAAGAGAAGTTGACAACGGTTTCATCTCAACGGTAGGGATTAAGTGTTACGTAACACTTCTTTTATAAATAACTAAAAATGGGATGCTGAAAAGCATGCCCATCCATAGGATTTTGGGTGAGTTTTATTAAAGTATATCATTCAGTAGGGTATCTTAGGTACGTAACTGCGACCGAAGGATATACTTTCTATTTAATTTGCAAACCACGAGGTCTGATCTAACATTGTAATGATTGGTGTTACAGTTTGTTAAGTTAGTTTATTTACACAAAGAAGTCCGGGTAAAGTGAAAATGCGAGGGTAGCTACAGCCTTAATATATAGAAACATCAACACGTGTAGCCACCTGAGAAATTAAGGAATTTCTTTTGAATTCTTAACGGTAGTAAGAAAAATTAAAACAAGAAATATTACATTTATTGTAATAGTATTTTGTAACGTTTTTTGTTTCTTCCATTATAATACGAATTATAAATAATTAGTTATGTGTTTTGTATGATGCTCGTAATTAAATTTTCTTCTTTGACGTTTAAAATTTCTTAAAGATTTTTTTTAACCACCTCTTTTGGATTTAGTAATGCGAAGTTCTAATAAAATATAGGGTTCTTGAAATTAACAATTCAAGGTATTTAGGCTTCTTACACCACTTCAACATACACAAAAAGGTACACGCAATTAGCGTTGAGATATTATATTATACAATTTACGCATTTTAAACGTCATAAGGTTTTGCCGTTATCATAGCAAAGCTCCGCTAAATATGAACTAACGCAGTTGAGGTTTTCAACGTATATGCAATGTATAGAAACTAACATATGGGTTTTATATTGGCTATAGGCATCTCAACAATTTTAAATGCATTACTTACGTGATCAATGGACTTGATGCTCAATAAGACAAGTGAATACTTTTACGTATGGATGACTATTTAATATTTTTCCACAGGTGTTTAATGACGTAACTAAACCCATCAGGCGACATTCCATTGCTTTGTTGAGAATAACGTGGCTCAACAACACCTGAAAATTTGGAGGCACAATAAGAAATGATATAAAGGCAAATTAGTATATGCATTACTAACTACTATATTGTTTCCACCACAATTGTGTGTATTGTTATGATGGTATTGTTATCTTAAAATTGTAATAGACGTCACGCTAAAAGAGTTTTAATTACAAATCATGCCTATAGGTACTGTATAAATTGGATTTTTTATACGTTTCTGGAAGTGACATATTTAATACAAACTTCATAAAATTTGCAAACATGCCAAATGCATTAAACATTTATTCTCTTATAGTTAATAGTAAGATTATATTACAGATTTATCATTTGTGAAATCTTTGCACCAACGTAGGTTTCTTAGCATTTAGATATTTTTAACTTCATACTTAAAGCTAATGTTACAACATGTTTGAAAGACAAATTTTAAAAAATTAGATTACTTTTTATAGTGCAGAGCTACTCCATCAAAATATTTAAGTGAATGTTTTTCAGAATAAATTTATGGTTGATAAAAAGTATATAGGGAGTTTATGTATATATGGAGTTGAGGAGCTAGATGAAAATAAGCATTAGTCTTATAAGTAATATTATTTAATCTGTAAGCATCTTTCCAGTAATAATAATACCAATAAATACGGCACTGGATATTTTTTCATTCATTCAATTAATTCATTTCACCTTCTTAAAACCGGAGGAGAATTTTTAAGGACAAAACACACACACACACACACAGACACACACACACACACACACATATATATATATATATGTGTTCAATAAAACAATTTTAGTTCGCTTTATTCCTGTGCATAGTTTTGGAATCATTTAAGTTAATATAAAACTAGTGTTTCTTTATCTTCAAGAAATAACTATAATAAATAATTTGGTGTATAGACCCTCTTTCCCCTGATTGCAATTACTTGTGTACCATAAATGTATATACGAACACCCTGACCTTAGAAAGCGCCAAATACTAGCAGCCTAGTATCACTAAGGGTTTGCTGCATTTAGGTTCTAGAAACTTCCACCATCAAGCACCGCTAATGTTTTTACTCACATGGTTTCTAAAAGGAATTTCATCCATGTGTAAATTTGAATAAACGTATCAATATAGTTTCACCAGACTGCGTCTTGTCTAATTCGCTTTATGTGCATAGGAGTGTCCAATCTCTTGTCCTCTTAGAGGTGCCAAACATTTGGAACTTTCTAACCCTAAGTGACAGTACTCTATGACAAATCTTCCCTTTGGATTCCGATGTTATGAAGCATCTTCTCCATGAAAATCTTAACTCAATCATGATACTTTCTAACATACTTATGACCTACATCATACTACTTTTATGAACTATTTCAGAAATATCCATATTTCAGCTTATAGAACTATTCTGCCAGTGGGCATCACAGTTCTAGGACGTTGAACTGGGAGCAACTTTCGGACTAGAAATTTGGAACTCTTACATTGTGACATATCGAAACCTCTTACAAAATTAGAATTTGTAGTAGGTTAGTTTATTTAAGTGTCATAATCCTGAATTTTCCGTTTTTAGAAGGTTATAGTCACTAGAAATTTCTAGTCCTTCAAACATTAGGGTAATCTCATAATACTGGATCTCCATGGTTTTAGGACGTTTTACTACTGATGCAACTTCAGTACCTGAAATGTAAATGTTTAGGCTAAAATGCTCTATAACCTAAAAGCTCTAAAAGGTCATTATATCTCGTGCCAAGTGTTTTTAATAACGCATGAAAACTTTATATATCTAAAATAATCTGGAAAAGTAGATTTTAAATGTCTCTGGAATCTTTCAAATTAAGAGAGCTGTTCGTGTTTAGAAGTTTTCGAACACTAAAAGCTAGCCACCTCAGAATAATTTTAGTCCTTACAAGATAATGTATGATTTCGTTTTCATAGTTGTTTTTATTCCTATCGCTTGGAAAAACAAGTGTCTGAGAAATTATGGCGTCTAAAATTTAACTAATATTTCCAATTATTCAATGTTAAGGACGTTGAGTAGCTTTAGGCGTATAAAATGTTCCAGGTTTGGAGCAGTGAATCTTCAACAGATTTTGAAAGCATTCAGCTGAATTCGCATTATTATTTGACAGGTACTGTTGCCGCTCTTATGTATTATTTCCCTTACCTGCACATAGCTTACAACCTATTCGCCTATTATAAATGATATGTCACGGTGGAAAAGTCTAGCTTACTAAAAATATAAATAATTACATTTTTTAGCAGTTATAGATAATTGTTATAGTTGATTGGGCTCCATAATTATTGTTAAAGGGTCTTATAGCTTAACGACAGGGATTATTATCTCTCTCAATTTTCACATGCCTCCTTTAATTGGTTGGAGAAGCTAGGCTTCCCAATCTGAAAGATGACAGAACTTGAGAAGGGTACAGTGACATGACAACTACCTCTCATCATATGAACTCGTCAAGATTAAGTATACCTAGGAGTTTCTTCATATCTGTAAGGGACCTGTCTTAAGCCGAATAGGTAAAATAGAATATATAACAGTTTCTAAAAATTACTGTAAGATTAAAACTCTTCTTCGGCCTTCATTGTCGATATTGCATAGCTAAAACGGGCTAGTTGAAAACCGATCATAATCTCAAGAAGCATCGACGGACATGTAAACATGTTTTCTATTGCTAATACTAAAAAAATATACTACCAATTGTTTGTGTTTCATAAAACAGAGACAAATATTTCAGTTTAAACGTCTGTGTACGTGAAGTCTGTGTGGTTAATATCCAAGGAATGTATAAGCAGTATTTTTGTGATCTCTTTTTTCAATCTTATTGCTGTTGCGATGCATTAAACCCTTACTAATCACAATAAATGGGTAACTAACGAGCTGTAAAAACTATTTATGCTTCATAAGATATATTTTTAAAATAATACATGATAAAATATATATTTCCGATATGGCTTATAAAGAACTATTATTCATGTAAAGTTTTAATATCTTATATCATAAGAATCGCAAACTTTTGGTAGATAAATTTAAATTTTCTTAAATATATGGATTATTTTACTGTAAAAATTCACACACAAAAATTATATTTTACAAGTATAAATACTTAATTTTAAAAAATAATTATTTATGTAAACTTAAAATATGCAACATTATTATTCTGTTTACCATTCAAATTTCAAACTTGATAAACATTTGTCCATAGGTTAGGTCACGGTGTTAGCTACTCACTAACTAAACCAATACAAATTATTCATTAAGGATACATATTAATAGAAAAAGTAACGCCGGGCATCCCGAACTACCTTTACTGTGTTCGAGTTTACAAAGAGAATATCATTACTGAAACAAAGGCTTAAAATTACCAGAACGTACGAATTTAAGACATGTTTGTAGTTAACCATTTAATTTATGGGCATCTTAGGAACTTTTATCATCTAATAAAAGAATGCTAGTTACGAACTGAAAGGCAGACATTAGAGGAATGAGAACTTTGAGCAATGTCTGGTCTCTTTGTTATAAGGCGTCAGAGAACACCTGCACTAAGTTGTTATATGCTTACTGTGTGCAGAAACGAACCACTTTCATCTCACACCTGCTAACTACTGTGTCCTCCGAGTAAGGAATCATAGTTAGGTTGGTTATAGATTAATTTGTTCTTGTTTAATTTATGTTTACAGATTTTAGTGGGAGATTTAGAAAACTCCCTTATGAAAATTTTATGAAACTAGGGTTTGGATAAGTATATCAATATATATAGAGAACGCAGTCTCTAGTTTTAATATCGGCTTATTTTTATTTCAAAACCTCTCCGGGCGATGCCTCACCAGTCTTTAAATAAGTAACAAAGCCCATCTTTGTCTCTAAAGTTGTGAAATATTAATTGAAAGTACCTGTTAAATATATTCAATTGTTCTGTGTAAACATTGCTTGATGAGAGTACAACTAATTATTAATTAATCTAACCGCTATTTAAAATATTTTTTAAATTTATGATGTGTATATTATGTAAGTAGTAACCATTAGTTTTCACGCCGTCTTTATATTTCAGAGATTATATAATTACCTTATAAAATATGCTAAAACATAAGATGGTCACAATTTGACTCCGAAAATCTATTCATAGCAGTCGGCAAGAACTATGCTAGATGAAAGTTCGCTGGAATATGTTTTTGAAGAAATGAGCCAATTGAAACTATAAATGTTCTATAATATTAAAAATATATTTCTTTTTATAAAGAAGCTAACACGTAAAAAGAATCATTGTCAATGTACTTTTAACTGTAAATTTCTTAACAAATATTAAGTATTGGATATAAAAGATAAAATCTACGTTTTAATATAAATTGTAAAACGTTTATAAACTCATCTCAGTTCTCTTTTGACAGTATTCTCTGATCTGTGATATATCTTGTATATCTTTTCTAGTTTTGGATCAAGGTATACTCAAATACGGAACAAAAATACAAAATAATTATAATTACTATTCATATACACTTTTTGGTGTATTTTATAGATCCTGACAACAGTTTAAACTCATCTTTGGCATCTGAAATATTCATTCAAACCAGCAGTGATCATACAAGTTCAACGCCTACTAAATTGTGTACAAATTAGCGGGTAACTGCTAGCCATCTAGAAATAAAAGAAAACAAGCCAATGTTTACTATAAATATAAATACAATGTTATAAAACCTACTTAAAAAGTACTTTCTACAAAATTAGACTTTTTTACGTATATATTTTCTTAATATGGAAAAAGTCAAAATCATCTATGAAAAAATATACTGGATTAGATTACAATTGACATAATAAATTTAATATATTATCCTGGTCGTGGCAAGAAGGGAAAACACTATCGTTGGACATATAATTAACTCGAACCAGAAGTGATGTTGCAAGTGTAAAACTACGGAATTGCGCGCGAATCTGCGAGTAATCTTTAGTATTTTATATTTGTGAGGTAGTTGAGGTTGCTATTAAATGTTTGCACTATCTTGGCTACAATATGGATTTTCCTTAATTAATTAATCTGGAGGTGACTAATGAAGACAGAAGATTTAAGGCAAATATCTATTTTAATATTTTACGTAATTTATGGTAAAAATGTAAGTGGAAAACAATTATTTACTGTTACTGAGATAGATCAATTAAAAGGGCAGACTAATATTTTTTCTTGAATGTAATACTTTCCATTTAACGTGTACAAGTGGATCTTAAGTCTGCCATGGCTGGAAATTATATTTATGCTAGAGAACTTTATGTTTAGTGCACCGTCCTTATGGCTCGGTGGATGAATCTCAAAAACCTTACGAACGTAGATTTGCTTACTCGCGTTTCTGACAGTTTCCATCGGCATATTTCATAAAAATAGAACACTTCATTTCGAGGATTGGAATCTATCCCCCTCATGAGCTGCCGAAAACCTTAAGCCATTACGATAAACACATACAAAAATAAAAATCAATGAAGTGTGTAATAAAAAACTCACCATGACTAGGATAACTAGTTTTTATACGCCAAAAAGTGAAGTATATTTAAGGGTCCAGGGTACTCTCATCACTTACTAAATACAATATCCGTAAGACAACACGTGTGTAACTCATCAGTGACGGTAATTCCTGAGCAATTCCTGTGGCGTGCGACAGGTAATCTGAAAAAAAAACGGGAAATAACGGGGACAGGATGACAGCGATATGGTAGGAAAGCCCTTCTTAGCCAACATTTTTATCCTTAATTAATCGTATGTGTTAAACAGGCAATGTTATATTTTTAACATTTATCGATAGCCGATGTTTTTATCTGCTTTATCTTCCCATAACTTTCACCCGATTTATAATTCACCTATAAAATATTCACCAAACACATTTACAATATTATTTTCTTTATATACAGTAGCTACTCTTAACACAAGCATATTTCAAATAAGAGATACTTTTAAATATTATTTTAACCAATAAATATAATATAAATCTTTTTAGAATTCACTTCGGTTACTGAAAATAATAATAAAAATCATACAATATATTTTAACGAAATAACGACATTGCTAAGTGATTTAGGTGATAATATTTGCTCTGCAATTGTTACGTTTAATTTAAGATACAGAACATCACGTATTCAGATGTTTGTATAAAACTTAAAATATAAAATTGAAAATTTAGTAATATTCAAAAACACACTAGAGAAGGTGTATCTTAAATTTATAATAAACTAATTGATATAAATTACAAGAATTAACTATTCAATACATCACGACCTATATATGCAATCTTCACAATACCTAGAGCAGTGGTTTCATTGTAATAGTATTTTCATATATCCTAAAATGAATGCGTTTTAATATTTAATACTTTGAGAAAGTGATATAATAGATTTTTGTAACTTAATTTGTTGGAGTGAAAACTATAAAATCGTAAATGTATGTAGATTTTTAATTGCATCTTAAAAAAAAAAAAAAAAACAGTATTAGTACGTTTCTGGATCACCAAACTATTTTCTTTATTATTTGGACAACAAAATTAATGACTGAATATAGGGTATGTTTATATATCGTGAAGTGATTTAATAAAGATACAGTAGCATATCGTGTCAAGATCAGGTGCTTTATTTTCCAAGGTTAACGACTATAGGTAAGGGAAGGGGTTTGTTACTGATTGCACATATCCTAATTAAATTTGCAACCTTTGGAACTTTTAAAATGAATTCCCTTTGGTATAAATGGTAAAAAATACTTCTGTTAGTAAAACAATATTATGATATGCAATATAGTTATTGTATCAATTGAGACATTACTGTACCTTAAAACAAACTTTAAATTTTTAAGAACTATTATAGGATGTTTGGTTGGAAACGTTGGTTTAAATATAAAATAGTTTATACAAATAAAAGGCAATAAATTAAATGTGACGTTACTTACTTATCGTGTACAGTATTATTCTTCTAGTAACGTGTAGCGTTATAAACATTGCGTTTAAGATTTTTTACAATTGAAAAATCTATTAAATGTTCATGATTACTACCAAATAATAATGTAATAAAATAAATAAAATTTTGCAAAAAATTATAAAGGTGTACATTTATCATAAATTAGGTACAGAATGAAGACTTCGCTGTTGCTGTTGCTGATGATTTATCTGAACGGAGCTCAGGCGACATGTGATAATGATGTCATAAATAGGATCAAATCGTTTTGGAATGGCAATCCTCCAAAAGGATCTCTTCAAAAGGTTAGTACACAGGTTAATATTTAACAGAACCAAAATTTTACAAGAAGGATAAACTAAAACTAACCTTTCATAATACCATAGTTGTCTTATAAAAACCTTGGCTAAGGTTGAATACAACATTTTAAACCTATAGCTCATTTATTTCTGAAATGCCCTGCGGTTAAGTAGACAGACATATATCATAAAAACGAACTTTTTTACATCATCTGGCAGACAAAAGAAAATTGTGTCAACCTACTGACTGATAGGTTTCAATAACACACAGCCTAATTCCATGGTTGGAGATACGCTAAAATTTGACTAATTTTTTCCTATATATCTTTATTTAAGATATAAATAGTTATGAGTGGTTTAGCAAGAAATATTACGTCATTAGAATTAACATTGCTTTCAGTATGATGAAGAACGAACAGATTTAACTATGCTATAAATTTAGGTTCTTAATGTAAAATTATAAATATTTTCAAAGGTGGGAAGTCAAGCTCACTTGAATCTGCAAAATCAAAAACACAATGGAGCCCCTTTTACAGATGAGCTAGGAGGAAGATGACATTTTAGTATAAGATAAAATGTTCAATTTTTCTATGAAACCAACCAATGTATCAAAATGATTAGATTCTATGAGTATGTATCTGATTGAAAAAAATTACAATTTTTATTTCTTACTATTTTTTTTAATCTACGTTCCTCTCGTTGCCACCATGCTTAAAGGTAAAATCAATGAAACGGTAAAAATAAACTTTTATTCCTACTTAAAATATAAAATTCTACTTTACCCATTATGATCTATGCTCCAGGTTTTATGTCTCTAAGTCTTGGCGAAGATGGATTAAAGTTATTAGTTTGAAATATAAACTATAGTCATATATTGCTGTTATTCTCTATCATATTACTATATAATTCAGTTTTGAAATTACTACCGATTACGAGAAGATGTATTCCACAAATAATAAAAATTTCTGTTTCATGTTTTGAACAGCTCGTGGGTACAATAACATGGTTGACTGCGCCGTCCTTTTACGTAAATAAATCGCAAGATATCGCTTGCGCCCAAACATTCATTGATGCCGATGGTACTGGAAGAGATATTGTCATATTCATTGATGAGTAAGTCTTATTTCATTAAATATTTCTATGTATGTAACAATTGTGGCATACTTAATAAAAACTGAATTAACCGAAGTGACCACGTAAGTTTACGTACTGTAAATGTTTATGTTGTATATACAGGACATTTTTATTATGAACGTTATATTTGTCAAAATTATCAAAGCACCTGCACATTATAAACTGCAATTATGAGACAGTTACGTATACTCAATGCCCAAGCACTACTTGAATGTCTTGAAGCATAATTGTCATAAAAATAAACTTCTGTTTTCTCTTAAAGATTGAGTGTTAGACTACCTTATATTAAATGTCTCATACGTGTAAAAAAGAATTAAAAACACCTTTCTGACAGATTTTCTTGATTGTGGTAACAATTAAAACTCTGCATCGGCGTTTCTCTTGAATCAGAAGGCCTCATGCACGGGCCATGCTTAAGAAAGCGTTTGAATCCGCGGGTAACAGGTAGTTTATAGAACAATTATGAATGTATGTCTATAAACATGTACAGTTATGAGCATTTAAATCTATTGTACTTACATATTTTACGAGTATACTACAATATTATGTATAATCCTATACAATTAAGTTATTAAAGTTAAAGTTAGAGGAATAAAATTAGTTTTCTTACTGCACACTCTTGTAGAGTAAACCGAAGGTTCGGAAATACGATTAAGTGGTGAAATACAAATTTAATTCGTGCGAAGAGCAATGCGTTTTATCATAAGGAAAACAAAATTAAAACTTGTTTAACAAAATTTAAACAATATTAAAAAACATAACTTTTACTTGAAGATATTTCAATCTCTGTTTCCATGAAGATATAAATCAGGTTTAATCTATTTTCAGTGGGACAGCTAAGTTTCAACTGTCAACCCGAGCAATAAAAATGCACATATGAGAAATCAGAGAATCGTACTTTAGTTATAACATCCATTGAAATCGATTCCCGTGTAAGGTGTTTCTTGTATCACAATCGAGTACTACTCGTCTCTATAACCAAGGAAGTACACACTTGCCTGAAAATACTACTTTGGACCATTGTAGTTTTCTTCCACTTATCTCTAATAACTGATGTTTCTCCTTGCTATTATCTCTGATAGTATGGTAACATTTAAAACACAGTCTTGATCAAGAAAATGTATACGCACGTTGAAGTTGTAAAGTGTATTACAGTTACAAAACGACTACTTATTGCGATTGTTACTTCTACTTATCCCTAAAAGGGTTCACTTCTGGCTAGTGTATACCTTTCAGTTGAAACCTACACTGGGATCAGCAAAACAGAAGTATTACTTAAATATGAACAACCCTATTGATGAACAGAAGCGACACGTAACTAACCGAAAATATCTAGATATTGTGGAGCAAGGGTAGATTGGTAGTTCGTAGGTGAAGTACAGACGTTTAATATTCGTGTTGGTTGAATTATTATTTTTTATCTTGCCCCGAACAAGAAAATGTACACACTCGTACGCATGTCTGAAAACCTAATTCAGTGAAAAGCATCTATTTCCAGCTTGTTATTTACTTCTGGCCTGAAGGGATGAGTGACAATTCCTATAATTTTTACATTTAAAAATAATTTGTGTTTATTAGCAATGTATAAATAATATTTCTAGTAAAATAAATGGTTTTAAATTTGTCGAGAGTGTCATATTTAGTCGAATTTTAACGGTAAAATTTTATTTTAAATTTTAAATTCCCTTATAACTAAGTGAAAATATACATTTAAAAAGTAAATTGTAAACTAAAACTTCTGAATATTATTTTCTGTTTAAACTCCACTCTCACTAATGACTACAGAAATGTTGGTATAAGAAAATTAAAAATAAATTCAAGACTATAACTAATTGTATACATGTATTTTAGCCCGTATGGCGAAAAGTGTTAAAATACATTTAATGTTTATTAAATTGATAGGGCGTTTGACGAACATTATTTTCCAATGGTCATAGATAATCTTTGTTGGATTTTTGGGAACTTTAAAAACATACTGAATGTTTTGCATTAAATAGCAAAATACCCAATTAACCTGTAGTTTTATAAGTTAACCCTACACTGCGTTACTGTCAAAGCCGGTTGTTATTTGCTTGTTCAGAAAGATTAGCAAAGTTTGAGATTAGTGTATTAAAAATATACTTTAAACAGTTTCCAGTACATCAAATTGATTTAATCCTTGCTATAAATTAAAGAAAACCATCATTATATAGACTATCTTAAGTATTTATACAACAAACAAAAAACAAGTTTTCTTTAGAACAGATTTTATTTGCATAGCATGATAACACATAATTTTATTCGTTATATTACAATATCGTCCGTTAGATTTTTTTATTGATATAATAAATTGGCTTAGCTTGGAGTTTAACATTCAAGTGGGTTAACTTCAGTATTTTAATTATGCATTCTTTTATTGATTTAACTACACACGTTGTTTATGGTGTAATTTTGTTTATGTACAGGACAGTTGCGGAAAATCAAAGTTACAAAATTGCAGAAAATGAAGATGGAGTTCTTACTTTTACAGGTAAGAGACATAAATATGTTTTATGTTGTTTAATCGAATTAATTAATCATCATACTAAATATTAATGTCTGTAGTATATGAATAAACTATTATTAACAAAATGTAACGTGTGAACGTATAATTTAATTTTAGGAGGATGGTTTATATTTTTACACAGTTACCCATACGAATAGTTATTTTTTAAAAAGGAAAGTATGCAAGTGAAAAAGGACATGACTTTTTTGTATTATATGGTCTACAGGGTTGTACATTGGCCTCTTTCACTTTACCTTACTTTTAAACTGTTGATCAATGTTGTAAGGGATTAAAAAGCACAGAATGTGCAATGGATAGGAATCTCAATCCATATGTTTAAAATAAGAAAGGTTTTTAATTGCAAGACAATTTAATAGATCGCAGCCTCATTGGTAATCTTCAGCTGAAAGTTTTAACAGCTTTTCATGATGTCAGTAAAATTTTGATAATATTCTAATGAATACTGGAAAATTACATGGTTTCAAACGCAACTTGAAACTGAATAATTACGACAGATGATTATTTGTTGCAAAATACAACGTTTTGTGAAATTCAACCAAGTGTAAAATATTTCGACCGTGGAAAAAGTTTTCTTCATATATCATTAATGAATCATTAATATCCACTGATATTATGTTGCTTTACTCATATTATAACTAATACACGGATTTTAAATTGGTTAGTGGGTTTATAATAACTGTTTGAGGAATACACGATTGTATTTTTTAGTAATCAGCTATTTAATAAACAAAATATTATCTTATAATAAGAACATTGAAACATTTGAACTTCGAAAGCCTGTGGAGATAAGGCATAAAAGTTATAAATGGCATAAATGTGTTTTTAATAAAAAAGGTTCATGTAGATTGTAAAATATTACAAAATAATATGTACATAAAATTATAGTATTTAACAGATAAATTCACTATACGAAAATTAATTCATTTATTTTTTTCAATAATACCGTGTAATATTAGTATTAAAAGTGCATCTTCTTGCATATTACAATATGCCTGTAACAATGGATACTTCCTCCTTTCTTGCATCGTTCTTTTGAAGATGGTCTGTGTTATGCTGACGTCCTGAAAGTGTTAAATATATCCTATTTTGGAATATAGAGTCCATTCATTCATTCATAGATGGTAGTAATCTTGTATCTCATTATACTCTCTTATTCAATCTTGTTTTTTGTATACAACCTGTTATTTTAAAATCAGTTGTACTTGTCGGTTGCTAGTTATTGTCACTCAGTTAAAATCTATATTATTGTTGATTATTAGTGTATTTAAAATGAAAATGTTTTATTGCATCCAAATAATTTTTCATTTTAGTTATTTGGTTTTAATTTGTAATTAATTGATCTGTTTCTGCTTGATCTTTTATTTACCAATGCTTTGCTATTATTTATTTTTGTTTTGCTTCTATTATTATTTTGAATTATATATTGAATATCTGTTACTACTTTCTACATCTATAATACTGGGTTATTTATTGATTCTTTTTTTTAAATTTGTTTCTTGAAGCTGTAGTTAGCTGTTAGTCATAATATTCGGGCCATATATTTACTATTTGTAACAAAATGTAAAATGGTATATTGCCGCAGAATGAAAATAAATGTACTTTTTTAGCAGTTTTTTTAAAATATAATGACATTTTTTAGATGTAAATATATGGATTAATTAAAAGAATAGGCTTTTAAATTGTTGTTTACAAAGGGTCGTTAGAAATACTAACACAATTTAATTAACCCTCTTCGAGATAACTGCTTGCAGTTTAGGTGTGGCATTTAGACTTGTCGATCAAAAAGTCTATGTGTTACGATAAAAAAGCTCAATATGTCATGAAATACGAGATGGTGATGTTATTGGCTCTATGTTCTGTAATTATTAGTTGAAATGACAATGATGATGAGTTGATTGATAATGACAATGCAATGTTTGCTCAGGCTATAAGGAAACTAATCAACATATCAACTTCAAACAGTTACAATGACGCATATTGACCACAGCGAGCGTAAATCTACCATCCTTAGTAACGAATAACTGTTATTGTATTATACAACTTTTTCTGGCTGAAAGAGCAGTTCATTTAATACATAAACCATTATGTTTCCTTATGTAACTAAAAATAGGTTCTATGGAAATTTTGGATTACGCGATTTACATGCTGCCACCAACAAACCAGATTTGGATATCGAATTGCATCCCAATTTTCTATTATGATCCGTATTCTTAATATTAGGTAATGTACTTTTAACGTTACTGCAAGTACATCCTGGCTCGATATTCCACGACGTAAAACAATTGAATGTAACGATATTAGGAGTAGTAAAAATCTTGAACAATATTCATCGCACTATTATATTACCATTATATTAATTTATTTAAGCAGAAAACAACCGTACTCACCTGGACTAACAATATAATAGGGTAATTATACGCTAAACCAGGTTTTGAGTAATAGACGTCGTTGAGGTTTCACACAAAGTTTCAAATAAATTATGTAACGAAATTCACTCTCTAGATGTCCTGCTGGAAGATCTACAGAAAGACTCACAGTGCAATGATACAAAAAAGAATTTGATACGAATTTTACTCATTATATAACTCATTCTTGTAGAAATTAAATTTCTTGCTAAACGATAATCGTAAATATTAATGATTACTCAGCATGTTTTGCTAAATGGGTTTTCTGTGGGTTTCATTTCAGTATTTAAACAATAAAAGTATACATACCATGTCACAGGTAGAATACACGGATTAATATGTCAAATATTAACACACCTTTTATGGGTATAAAGAGTTTGTTCACAAATTTATTTGTTATACTATACTCTCGTTTCCATCATAGTTACCCATAAGACCAAAATAAAAATATTCGACTAACGCTCAGCCAAATCCGAGGGAGTAACGTGCATCACCGTTGACATCAGTGTTTCTCATATACAATTTCAAATCTATGGGTAATTTTATTTTAGAAATATCGTCCAGACAGACAGAAAGATATTACATTTTTCCAGGCCCATGTGCAACAAGTTTCGTTAAAGCTAAGCTAATCAACTCAAACGTCCTATTACTCACGTGGACTAACAGTATGACAAGGTAGGAGTATGCCACACCACTTGTCGCGTATATGGACTCTATGAGGTTATATGCTGAATTTCAAGTCCCTTGCTCTTTGCATTAGGCTGCATGTATTACTATGTCTCATGTTAATTTAATTTATCCGCTTGTATTCAGATTGTTTATAAATTTATTTGCTCTGTAATTTTATTCTTGCTGTTGAGGTACCAATAACACTAATGTAATAAGGTTTTTCCCTAACGCTAAGCTAAATCCAATTAATTGACTTGCAGCATCGTTTAAATCGATGTTCCATATACAGAAATGAGCTTTGTGGAAAATTTCAAGCTTACAGAACAGATCGTTCTTGAGATGTCATGAGACATATTCGCAGAAATTCCATGTTTCAGCCTCTCTAGTCAAAGGGATTGATAGCGTTGAACCAATTAGACGGAATAACACATTTACTAATAACAATTGGGTTTTCCCATTCTCAGATACGTGAGATTTCACTTCATTTAATAGAATGTAATGAGTACAAATTACACTAATTGGATAATTATCTTAAAGAATGTCTCAGATTTTGGTACTTAAAGTAACACTCGGACCACCTTTCCATACGTTGTAAAATATTTGCAGCAATTGACAAAATAATAATTTTTTAGCGTAATTTTGCAATGAATTAATATTAATTTAGTTCTTTATGATAATGTAAATTATCACAAAAACTGATAAAGCCGTTTTTAAGAAAAGGCCTAAAAACATATGTTTTGAACCTGGATAAAAATGTTAGGTATAGTTAAAAATGGTGTATGGTTAAAAGGCGGTATAAACTATATAATCAAAGTAATTTTACATTTATCTCAATAGAGTTCTTACAGAAGTAAGTATTTCGTCCTGAAAATAAGGTATTTCCATTTTTTATAAACAATTTATGAAATGAATATTTCAAAACATTAAGCATTATTATGTTATTACAATAAGTAAATCGCCCTTTTGATATTTTGAGCATGAAGTAAATAACGTTATAACTGTATTAATTTTGAGATTTGTCATAAAAATAAATAATAAAACTACAAATAATACAGGTCACGTGGTAGGACACAGGTTTTCACCATGGGTTCAAAGAAATTTATAATTTATTGTTTAGTGTAGTCCAAGGAAGGAAATAAAAAGATAATTGAAAGTTGTAAATTTTGAACAACAGCATATTTTATGTCTTGATACTTGAAGTATTTGATTGTATTAAGGATAAGAAGTTTTATATAAATTTGTTGATAAAGCATAAGCTCTATATATGTATTTGTTTTAATAAACAAAAAAACAGTATTAAAACATATAAGTTAATCGTGTTTCATTTCTTACAGGTGATAGCTTTTCCAGTGATGAAAAGTTACACGTTATCTATCTAGATAACAGCGTGTTGGCATATTACCAGTGTCAAGTGTCAGGTAAGGGTAAATTATTTCCTATCTTAAAATGTCGTGAGACACTTATTTATATTATTCAATTTAAAAAATCAAGAATGCGTTTCTTACCATCAAAACTTTCAGCAGCATATGAATGTAATTATTTGTTACAGAAAACTTCTAAAATCATTTGTACAAAACATGAAAAAAATTAGTAACTTTGGAAAATAATTTCATAATTGTTCAAAAACGCACGCAAATAAATTTTAAAAACAATGTAGCAAATGCTTATGCACGACTGGCCTAAAGCTAAGCTACGTTAAAGAAAATACAACAATTTTATCAGAGTTATATAAAAGGTGTTAGCAAAAGAGTGTCACAAACTTCTGTGCCTAATAGTACTCATGATAACAAACAAAAGTGTCCTATAAATATAGGTCGATAAATGTGTCGTTTAGATGCCAGCTGCCAATTTTTATTTTTCATTAAAAATTTTACTCTAGACTAGTAGAGCTACAAATACTACACTTTAAAATTAGGTTTTGAAAAATAAGAAGAAATTTTAAAGCCATTGTGTTATTTGCTTTAGTATTAACAAAACGGCGCTTTTTGACAATTTTTAAAGTTGAGAATTAAATATAACAGTATACCTATACAACATTTTAATTTTCTAACTATTTCGCAGATTTTATACAATTTCAATGGTACATTTTTCAACGGACTACGATAACGAATAGACGAGAATGGCCACTTTAAACTTGTGATTGCAAAAACCAGGAGTAACAAACATTATCAGTTATAAAAATTTTATAAGATGCAAATAACTTTGAAATTTTTATACAAATTGTAATGGTACTATTCTCAACGAAATCCATCAAGGCATAATGCAGCACGACCACTTTAAAGGTACGCTTGCACAAGCCGGGATCATCAAACAGCTGACGCCTCTCAACTGTGACATGTTTGTTGCTCCCGGCTTGTGCAAGCGTACCTTTAAAGTGGTCGTTTATATTTTCGTTCACGGATTTCGTGAAAAATGTATGGTTGGCTTTAATTTTATTTAAACATTACTGGTAATTTTTAAACATTAAGGAAAATCACACAATCATTTTTTAAAGTTTCCATCTTATTTGTCATATCCTATTTGAAAAGATTAGTACACTAGTACTTTCCTACAAGCTATAATTTTACTAGAGATAATGCTATTTTATATAAAATGGCGGCTAGCCCTTAAACGTAAAATTTACCGGCCGATGTTTAGGGGGGATTTTTTGATTGAAATCATAAGTACTATCAGCCAAATAAGTTGGTGATACTCTTTTGAACACATTGTATAAAAATAAACTATGATGACCAATGCATCAGCACACATAGGTAATTTCAAATGAGAAATGAGGATCTTGGTTCTTGGATTGGGCTGTGATAAATGAAAACAGCACTCATTATTATAAGTTTTTTTTTAATAGATTTATATAGTATATTTTAGTTGTTACCATTTCATGGCCAGTATATCGACTATTAGCAAAATTAGATTCCTTAACGTTTCAGCGTCACTGGAGAGAACTACCTTCAGTACACATATACAAAAGTGAAACTGCCAATCTTACATATCCACTTTTAGATTCTGAAAAGGATCTGTATCGTTATTAGCTGAGACTTGACCAACAAATGACAAGAATGGTATTGGTTTTTAATATGTTGACTGAAGGTGGTTCTCCATTGCAAGGCCAAAATATTTGAATAATTGATATTTGTTACGATTTTCAAACTTATAACTAAATAGTACACATCATATTAAATTATACAGTTTTATACTGTATTTACGAAGTATATTAACATAAATGTACATATTTCAGGTAATGAAACTTACCTACCATTCGCCGGAGTTGGGGTAGTAAACGCCAAGAACAATGATATAGATTACTCTCCGACGATCATCAAGGGACTAAAGGAGGCGGATCAAGCCCTAGAAACTGTCAAACTGACACCTCTACCTGGAATCGACACGCAGTGTGGAAACTGATATTAGAAACATACGGAGCAAAGATGTATTTTTTTATAAAATAAATAATTTTGTATATTTATTTTAGAACTAATGTTTTCACAATTACGAATATATAGAAATTATATGTTAGTAAGTACAGGTATTTTATAATTATTGTTCCAGTAGTATTTTGGTGATTTGTACTTTAAACCAAGATATATAAAAAATTTAATATAAAACTTGGTCAAGAATACTTAGTTTTTTTGTGCCTTGTCTGCCTGTCCTTTATTGTTTTAAACTTCATTTCAGAAACCAGTTTTAGTTTTAAAGTTTGCACAATTATGATATGATAAAGAGAAACGACATACTTCAGAAGACACCTAAACACTAGGCATATTTTGCATCAATTATAAAACTAATATTAAAAATTAAACGGAATTAATAAAGATTAGAAGCAGTTCCTTGATTTGTACTGTATTATTCTCAGTAAATGAGCTAATATAACATTCTTCAGTTTCTTTGGGTCCACAGAAACCAGATGCCTAAAGGAACAGAGACGAGGGAAGGAAATAAATTAGACGAGGTTCAATCGCACGTTTTACTTGTTGTTTGTGGAAATTTACAAGATTACCTGTTCATTAAGGGCAAGATTATGCATTGCTCTGAGAGTGCTCTTATAGGAAGTTCAAGCATGATGATGGCAACTACTTTTTCTTTTCCTGCATTAAATGGAAATAAAATATGTCAAGAAAGCCATTGCTCAACTTGGCGTACGACATTATTGTCCACGAAAGCGGTCTACGATCCGCAGGGTGGATCCTTTATCACTGACTGGAGAGGGTTAAACCCAGGAAAGCATAAGATTTAAACGTGATATCGATTTTCCCTAGGCAGAAAGACTTGCAGTAAAACTAGTGTAGTGATCATATTGAATCAGTTTAGTGTAGAGATAATATTGGATAATTCATAGATTCTGAGTGGAACTAACAGTTCAGTGGCTGGCCAGGGATAGTGGGAAGTTTTAGTGTGAGTGTTTTACACTCTATACACGTGCACCCATAAGTGGTTAGTTACTTTAACATGAGTTGACTAGCTAGTTGTTATATTTTAAGTTTAAAGAGTACTAAATCTGTTTATCATAATTGTGAACATGACTTATTCACTTTGTATCACATTTTTATGATATCAGACCTACATCTATCTATTATTATAACACGGGAACGTCATGGTAAATATCTGAATCTGGTTCTATGTAATATATCTAATATAACAACAAATCCAACAGGTTGTGTTGTTAGGTATAAATGCGTATGTAATCCAGGTATTTTTGAAATATTGTACTAGTATAGTTTTAATGTTAGGAAAATAATATGATGTGTGTGTGTGTGTGTGTGTGTGTGTGTGTGTGTGTATTTAGGTCACATTGCTCATCTGTCACTCAATAAATGTTCGTACTCTTTTTACTAAAATACTTCGCGAGTTTGTTTTTACTGACGACAGGTGGAGAAACACCAGGTGTTACCTCTTTGAACTACGTTTATTGTTCCGAATCACTGCACACTCCCAGCCGCTATTTCTCTATATGAAATATCTATTAAAAGTTTGTATACTATATTATAGTTAGAACAAAATAAATGTAGGTTTATTAAGCTCACATAGGAATAATAATCTAATTATGTTATTCCAATAGATAAGGATCACTCATAATACATTTTTACATGTTTCAGTTTCTGTATGATGAACGGCAAGTATATAAAATGTTCAGGAATTAATTTGATCACCTAGTTTGCATTACGTAAATTTCTAGTGTATGTTGCAGTCTTTCTAGAATCAATTACTTTACAATATATTTAAGTAGTAATAATTTGTCTCAGAGGATAAACCTTTAAGTCAAATGACAAAATTGGTTCCACTCAAATGCGGAATTAAAGTTTAAACTTAACAACTATTAAAAACATTCGTCATTTAGTACTTTAAATACCACATATTTGAGTTAATACCATATTTAATATTTGTATTTAATTACTTATACTCTTACAGAAATTAAAAGCTAATGATTCTCAATGATAAATGAAGCTAACTGAGTAATTTTTGAAAATAATCCAATAATATTCATTTCTGTCATTCTTACCACCCAACTACAAACACATTTATATCAAGATCACAGCTCATTTTCTTCTATCGCACATTCTTTTTCACGGAGTTTATAAAGTCTTTCTGTAGCACTCAAGCAATGTTTTCAAAGTACTCCACTTGTACCACTTGATGCGTAAAATGTTTAGTTGAAGTATAAAGAAATTCCAATGCAAAGCTCATTTCACTCTCTAGATGTCTTGGGCACAGACACACAAATGGACAAGAAATATTTACATCTATATGGCATAACAATTACAAATTGTACAATCCTCCTAAGTTTTAGGCTTCACTTTAGCTCAGACAAATTTGATGGTTGGACATTCAGTATCGAATAAAGTTTATTTGTCAAACTAAAAGTTTACAAATGAAATCATTCTCAAGAAAATTTGCACATTGGTACATTTAGATTTTTATTCATTAAGTTAATTACGTAGCAGAGTTCAATTAATAAAGGTTTATATAAGCTAGGGAGGGTACTAGAATGCAAGAGTGTGTTAAAATCAAATATTGTTGCAATGTCTTACCATGACGTTTCACAAATTTTTTTAAATTTATTAATTTTATATCATTACAAACTTCATTATTCTCTTATTTTAACGTTGCCATCGCTTTTATCCATAAGATGAATGCAACAATAACGCTTAGCTAATTTCCATGGGGTGCCATCAACGAACTCAATGTTGTTCATATAAAATGATAGATTCATGTAAGCCTTAAAGTCTATAGGTCTGTTCTTTTTCGATATATCATGCGTACATACAGAGAGGTAGAAAAATAAACAAAGGACAGAAATTATATTTATCCAGCCTCTCAAGTTCTAGATTCACTAACGTTTAGTGAAATATATTATTCCATTTACTACTTTATTTGGAAACCGCGAATATATTGGAAATCATGAGACCGTTTGGAAAACGTGTCTTTGGTTCTTTGAGATCTTCTGCGGTATTACATTTCTACTGTGAAACTCTTCATTAACCTCTGAGCGTGTTTAATTCTATGTAAAAAATATTTTTGTATTTTTTAAAGTGTTTATAAACATTTAAATCTTGTGTGTGGGCATAATTAATCCAATAAAAGTTAATAACAATAAACAAATTTTAAATAATAAAGTTATACACACCAAGTCGCTGTAAATTGATAACACAATTTCATATATGAAAAAGTTCGTTTCTGGTGAAACTAGCTCCTCAATTACTACGTTTGATATTACCATTACTTAATGGATATTCTGTCCATGATTATACATATTATTAATAAGGACACCTGCTTACCTCTAAAATGTTCTGCTTTAAACCAAAATATTAATCCACCGAAGTGTAGAGGGTTCTTATAGTCTCAAATGTCGTATCATCAATGCCCAGAAGCCACTAGAAGGTTCCTTACTCGTAGGCATGTTTAAACGGGGATGACGCTATCAATCTATGCTTGCCCTACCGGTAACAGCTGTTGACCTACTTGTAGCAGTAGCCGATGTCCTTCACTCGCTAAAATGAATTTCTCATGCGCCCTTATGGTAGGTTAGGCAAAATGTAATACGTCCAGGCTTGAATATTTCGTCCAAACGTTAAAGACTAGCTCTTTAATTAGATATTTTAATGAGGTGATCAGGCTCATTTGGGACATATACTAATTCAAGCAGAAGGCATGTTGCAGTATCTCCTTCGGACCTGAATAAACTAGACACTATGTTCATCTCCTTAATTTACAATTTAATACAGTATGGTGAGTTACATAATAAGAAGCATCTCACGAAAAATATTACTTAAATTTCGAGGGAAAATCCAGGAAAGACACTCTCGTTATATCAGTTACGGATACTTTTTATGACCATAAAATTCCATGGTTGAAGTATGTCAATGAAAACCACGGCTATATCAAGACCATCATGTTCATAATTACGTTACATCTTGGAGGTCTAAATAAATCAAAGCGTATCCTATAATAATCGTCTTAAGGTTTTCTACAGATATGTAGTCTGAAAGCCTCCTAATTATGACAATGATATTCATATTTACATACATTTAGCTCATACTAGAGTATTTGTATGTGTAAATACTAAATCTCAGGAACCTACCTTACATAAACGACAAACTTATGAGATGTCAATAGTATAACTAAGTTTCATCAGTGACATGTCATGCATTTTATATGAGGCTACCGAATCAGTGGATGTCACATTATATGATTTCGAGCACTGCAATATTCATATTCTGGAAGCGAGTTATCTTGTTCTCAAGACTGACCACGTGACGAGGGTGGACACAATGTCAGCAATAGTTGCATATTTGCGAATCAGTGCTACATAATGTTTCAACAGCTGTTTTAAAATCCAGTCAGTACAAAACTGTATTTAAATCTATATCTACAGGTTTTTATTAAAATAATGTAATACGATGAGTAGTTTTTTATATTCAACAATGGATTAAATCGGTTTTTTACTTAAATTTTTGTCGTCGTAATGCAGAAAAAAACAGTTTGATAAACAAATATAATGATGAAGAATAAATCATAAACCAATCATGACAAATTATTTAATACTTACTGTAAACTTTCATGTAATCTTGGAATGTTGGAATATTTTTAACCACAGAATGTTATATGCATGGCTCGTACTTCTATATGCATATTACTATGAATATCAGTATTTCTTTTGCCCCCTTAACTATTAGCTACACTTATGGTATTTATAGATTGTATTAGCAGAACATAATGATGTACTTAAGAGAATAAAATGAGAACTAATAGAACATCCTCCTTTAAAATTACACTATTATATGTTTTAAACACTTATTTAGCCATAAATCTTTCAAACGGTTCGTGATTAATATCAAATATCTATCAACAGGTCTATATATATATATATATATATATATATATATATATATATATATATATATATATATAAAGAAAAGCCGTCCCTTCCCGACATCCTAGAAAAGTGAAAATTATTACACGTATATCTCATGATTTAAGATACCATGTATTTTCATAACAAATATTCCTCAATATGAGTTGGAATATGGTTGTAACGTCTAGAAGAACTACATTTTTAAACTTCTGGCTGCCCTAAAATGTTGAAATTTTACAAAGGTGTCCTATGCTCTTAACAGATTACCGGCACCAGGAATACCTTAGTCGTAGTGTATATTCTATTGCCAAAAAATGATAAATTACTAAATTAAACAAACAACGACTGAAAGAATTACAAACCAAAAAATGACTGAATTTAAACTATTTATCCCAAATGTATATAAGATTGCCGTAAAAAGTAAACACTACTATATTACAAGAAATACCTTTTCACGTAGACATCACGAGCCAATATTATGTATTTTATTTTACAGGCCAACAATGTATACGCTACTATGGTAAGTTTAATCCGGGAGTAGATACAAATTGCGGAAGTAGACACTTTAAGTTGGAATTAGACATCTTAGCCCAACGTATTTTCATATTTCGTATTCGGTGGCACAGTGCAAACGTTACTATTTTACCGAAAATAACTTAGACTGGAAATAAGTTTAACACCGAAATAAGTTTGACCTACGATGTTTTTGTTTGTTTTATTAAGGTAACAAGAAAACTCTATTGTGGCGTGTGAAATATAATTAATTCAATAAAACAAATGCTTTATGACGCGGTAAACCTAAAATATAACCAGTGCTAGTTTTATTTACCTTATAATACTCTTAACCATGAAGACTGAAATAATATATACCTTAACATTATATACTCCATAATCAACATTGTCATAAAACTACAACATACTTTATCATAAGTATTAACACTACGTTTACTACGGACTACTAACACTTTATATTAGTTTAGGTCACTTTAAAGGAATACGAATCCTCGAACATGTTGTTGGAGCTATGCAGTTGAATATTATAGAATGTTGTAGAGAAATGTGTGTATTAATTCTGTTGGTCCTTACATTGATTGTTAGTTTCCGACTTCAGGGCCTAAACCCCGACAGACAGGAACATAGTAAAACACTTTCGCACAATTTACAACGTAAATACATAAACAGGTATCATTCTTGTATCAGAAGATTTGAATATCTATCAGTAACAATGAATTATTTCAGAGATGTTTATTATGCCATTAAAGAAAATATACCCATGACGTACTTTTTCCAATAGGATATTGTGTGCATAGCCGTGGGTAACTGCTAGTCTATTTATAAAGTATAATAATCCTCAATCCTTTTTATTTTCACATAAATCCTACCTGACTAGAGCCTAACCTCCTTATCCCCGACATACAGGAACATAGTAAAAAACTTTCGTACAATTTACAACACAACCCTCAATAAAACTAAAAGTCACCAGGGGCACCTTTGGCTGTATCTAATAGGAGGCTATGAATCTAACAGGTAATTTTCTATTAGATAAATATGACGAGAAGACTAAATAAAATCATAAGAAAATTTATTTAGCAAGGGTTTAATTACCCTAATAATCTAAGCTAATTTACTTCATAGAATACTCTATAAATACCAGTTTAGATCACATTAAAATAACTTGTTCGTATAGAACTCAGAAAATAGTATAGAATTTAAATCTATATATATTTTTTTAATTTTCACATAAAACCCTACCCTAACCAGGGCCTGGGTTTTACATATGAGTATATATCGCATGCATATGAGGATTCTGTGGCAGAAATGTTGTATGTGGGAATTGCCAATCTCTGTAGAGTGAGGGATAGATAGCATTACTGTGTTATGTATTGCTCATTGAATTGTATCAAAGTTTTATGCAATCTTATATCAACTATACGGTCCAATACTCTTTCTTCACGTTCAAGTCAATATTTATGTGTCTACATTAGATTATATAGATTACAATGAATTCAATTTTAGTATTTTTTTTATTTGTTCATTTTTTATATATACATTTTAAATATGAATGTAATACTTATAGACATACACATCGTATACCAATATCTTTAAAACTACAAAATATCTATGTAATACTTATTATAAAATTTACATTTCTCCTTAAGCCCTGAGTTTCCAACAGCATTCAAGACGAAGACTATCGTCACGTTCGCCTTTTTAAATTTGCTTCACCAGAATTTCCATATCTTTAGGTAATAGAATTGCAGTGAGGTGTAATGGTTTTCAAGAATTCTTTCACCTAAGCTGAGAGGTAATATTGAAAATAAGCAAACTCCCTATGTTGTATTCACTGGTCCAGGAGAAGAATATATCTCACCATTCAGAAGATGGTACAACCGGTTTTTAGCAGCGTCAGTGGTAGCAACAATTATCTTTAGCAACTACGAGCTAGCATAACTGGGTTAGTATTTTAAAGACTGACTGCATTGACATACCTATTTTACTAGATTCATTGTGGTACTTAGTTCTACTTGAAAGTATCTCTTACCAGAATAATGATAATTATTTCTATATATGGGCTCACCTACAACAGTATCTCGCTGGGTTATCTTGAGAACATAAAAGATCTATAACACTATAAGTAGAAAATAGGAATAAAAATCAGTTTTTTCGTACTCCACCAACCTAAAAGAGGTGTAGTTAATTCCTTAGCCTTGGTTAAAAATCCACTCTTTCCAGAATCAAAATAAAATTGAAAAATTAATGATAGCAGCTACAACTTTATGCATAAGCATAAAAATACCAAGAGTCTTAATTAAGAATTGAGTTTCTGATTTATAAGCAGTGCTTTCTCGTAAACCTACGAGTATATACCGCTTATATCCTAAGTCATATATAAAGTATGTGCATATTTTAATTATATTAGTATATTATAATTATTTTGTAAACTAGCGGATATCAGCGGCTTCGCATGCAGTATTTAAAACCAAAATTTATACATAGCCTACTTAGTCAAAGTACTTATGATGTAATAAGATAGTCTTTGAACCTTTTCCATCGTAAGCAGGCATACGATAAGGTTAATATTATTTCAGTGTTTATCGTTAGGTGATCAGGGGTTACGGGACTAATTCTCATATAAATTTGTATGTTTATAGGAACATTTCTGGTTCAAATAAATTATATTTCCGATGTCAAAGCTGAGTTTAGCTTGTTGCTCTGATTTAGAAAATATTTACATTCCAAACTTTAAAACGCTAGATATTTCTAGTTCTATATTCGAATTTAACTTGTTGACACGATGAAGAACATATAAATATATACTTATATTTATAAGTATATATTTATGAGGGATGAGGAGTCATCAAAATACACTCCCAGTATGAAATGAAAATTCATAAGGACGTTTACGCAATATTTAATTTATGATTGGTTGTGAGTCGCAGAAGTCTTATTTTTTGGACAGTGTTATGGGAAGGGATGCATCGATGAAGCATGTCATGTAAAAATGCCACTAAACAATGTCAAGGAACCTAACCAGTCTTGTTTATTAAGACATTTTTATTTATAACTATTCACATGTTACCTCATTAAGATGGGTTTTGTAAGTTTTAATTTTGATATTATTGCCAAAAAAAAAAACTTTTAATCAAGTGTTTATAACTCAAGAGATAATTTTAGTTCGTAAATGGCTCAATCTGGAATAGAAATTATAAGGTATCTGTACTATAGGGAATATATTATCTGTTATATTGAATCACTTCAATTCAAGAACTTATATTATTAAAAAATTAAAATGTAAACACATTTTTCAGTCTCTTTGATATACTTCAGTTATAATGTCGAATAAGTATAACTTTAAAAGAATCAACAACTGTTTAGTATCAATTAAATCTGGATTGTGATACATAAATATTATCATAAAAATATGTGTTAAATTAATTAAACATATGGTGCTGCTATAAAACAATGTTTACACATAACAGTAAAAAAGTTACGTTTAAGTGAATCTTTCAATTATATTCCAATACTTTAGGGACCAAGATGGGTTTATTCGCTATTTTTTGAAACTAGCGGAACATATCCCAGAGTGATTTTCGAATTAAAAATTCCTACCAGGGCCCCTAAAAATGTTCATGTAAATTTCAGTACAATCAGTTGAATAGTTTACGCGTGAATACGTGAAAATTAAAAAAGTAACTTTCTAATAATTATAAGTAGATTATTATAATTAAAATGTATAACTGTCCACATGTTGTATGAAGATTGACGCATATGTTAATATTATAACTGAGGTAAGTGTTGCGTCCTGAAAGACTACTCAAATGCATTTTACAATTATTTACTTACTCGTATATGCGTACAATGTTCATCACATTTTTAATGAAGATTTATTATAAATAGTACAAATTAAAAGAAGTATCTAAATGTTCAAATATAGTTATGACGTAACTTAATGGTAATTTCTGACCTCTCCGCTAAATGTAAAAATGACAAACCATTTAAAAAAAGTCCATTCTGTATTCCATTTGTGAGTGCGTGTGTTCTTATTTTCTTATAAACAGGTTGTATGGCTTAATTTTTAAGACCTCCAAACTACAATGAGAAGATTTTTTAAAGCATTTTTAAATTTATCGTAACATCCCATTAAAAAGAGAATGTATGTTATACCATGCAAATAGAATAAAATACCATTGCCATACAGTTGGTTATACCATTGGTTATACTGTTGGTACATTAATTAGTGGGTTTCAACAAAGTTTATCCCTTTGCTAAAGTCGGAGATTTTTGTTCATAGGAAATTTTAAGCGCTTGGAATAACAAGTTAATAAGAAATACATTTTTAACTGAGAAGAGGGGTAAGAGAGAAAACTGTAGCCTATAGAAGTTAAACAAACAGAAATGTTGAAAATAGTACTAAATTAAAAAAAAAAAAATACTTTCCTATACGGTTTATCTTTTGGAAGAGGCCTTTCAAAACCAAAGGTTTCATCATCAGGTGACTCCACAAATAAATCATATTGGAAAGTATTGTTTTATTAACATTTAGTACTATTTAAACATTTTTTTCCAATTCCTCCAAGAGTCTGCAACAAACAAAAATGTGTTATAAAGTTATACAAACCTTGTAAACAAAATTTAGCTAAGTATTGTCCAGTTTGATGAATTTTCCTTACCAGTTCCATGTGTTAATAAGGGGATTACTCAGTAAATATATACTAAGTTTTTTTATTATCCACGCTTTAGTATTGCTGATTATTTAAAGATCAAAAAATATGTTATTTGCCTTATTTTATTACTACAATGAACTTACGGTTTCCTAGTGAAACCTTAATAAATAATATAGAAGGTTATACCGCAGGGAAATCAAATCAATGCCTTACCCAATCACTCCGTCCCGGTCATCTACTTTATGTACAGCATATAATCCTCGGTCCAGCTACGAACGAAGCACGGCCTTCAATCCAAGTATTGGAGAGAGGGAGATAATTCTATAAGCAGGATATAGCTGGACTTAACAAAGATTAACATTCGAAGTGTTGTAAAAACTTCATTTATGTCTGTCCGTCGCATTTTAAAAAGAAACTGATATATACCATTATGTATGAAATTTAATTTCTACATACACAACACTGAGTTTCATTATAGTGCAAGTACTTCAATGAATTTGACGGAGCGTTAGTGACTATACATTAATTTTACGTGCAGCTATGATGGTAATGAGAAAATCACAATATAAATAAATTCATAAATATTTATAAACAATTTCAAATAATTTAACAAGCATTATATGACTTTCAATATGTAAAATTTTAACGGATCTACCTAAAAAAGTTTACATGCAGCCACATTGAAACATGTTACGAGACACGTGGAATGGGGTACTCCTACCTTGTACTTAAATCAAATGCGAATACCTGATATTTAATGCGAGAAGATAATAAACTTCTGTTTATTATAGTTATTAGATACTATTTTTACCCATTATAGTAATAGTTGTATTTATGTTAGCTGTAACATTTTAATATTAAATTTACCATCCTTCAATATGAAAGGAATGGGCATGAGCTTCAATTTTATTTTTTTTATTCCATATTTATTCATAATTAAATCACATTGGTTTTCAACATGTATTTTTTTAATTCTTTACGTAAATACCTATGCTAATTAGGTACAAACTCCGACTGGCCATTAGCGTCATTGCTACTCACTCATTGTATTAGTTTGGATATAAGTCCAAAAAAACTGTTGGATATTAGAACCAATTTATATTACACATGTTAAATCCATTTTAGACTTGTTAATGATATAAAATAAATAATAATTTTTAACAAAAGAATACAATTTTATAAATAAAGCAGACACACTTCTTCGTCCATGCTTTATATTTTACAACACAGGATAACTTCAGATGGCTGGAATATTGAATATGGTATCAGTACAACCTCGCTCATGAGGTTGCAAAAATTCTTGCCTTACTTAGTTATAATTAAATAAAAGAAAGTTGGTCGTTATAGGCTGCATATTAATTTGTATCACACTACTTTTACAACATTTTTATTTCCCATTATGATCAGCTTTTTTCACCTAGAAAAAGCGTAGTAACTTGTACTTACTCCTAAAAGAACCTTTGCTACTACTTCAGGAGTGACAGGATAATCAGGACAGGCGAGGTTGGAGCTAGGGTTTTACCTCTTTCAAGATATAAAGAGGATGTGCAGCGAGCTAAATCTCGGTCATATCACGTGGGAAGCATGGAATGCCAGCTCTGCTACAGCCTCACTTGTCAAAGCAGGTAGAAAATAGCAGCACTATTGTCCAGACAACAACAGCCTTTAACACTAAGGGTGATCCACGCACTTCAACAGTAACCCTGTCCAATAGATTCGACCTACTGATCCACTCTTCCACGTAAATAACATTCAATAGTCACTTATAGGAGTGGCCTAGGTAAAATTGCGACATCGGATTTTGTTATAGCCCTTGTGGATTCAACTGGTATACGTTATATAGTGTCAACATTGAACTGATGATTTAAGTTACGTAGAAAGATTTATATTAGGAATAGTAGTTTAACAACATAAACAGTTATAACCATACAAGTAATAAATAGTTCGATATTTCACTTAAAAATATATCTAATAACGAATTTAAAAACATATATTTTAGGAATAGGTAAAACATTATTTAAGTCTTAGTTGAACCACTCATAATAGTCAGTGCTAATTGTTTATTGCAGTTATTTTTGTTTTAAATTTCTGTAGTATTAAGTAATAACTTTTTTACGTGACGTTAACTATTCATAATGTCTTTACACATGCATGTATAATTAAAATAAACCATATTCACGTTATAAATATTACGGTCTAATATGTAAATTTGAAAGAATATACAAACAGTCTTTCATAGTGTAGAAGAATTCCAGGAAGAGTTGGAAAGGAGTAGTTTGTTAAAATGAACCATCTTCCTTTGGTGATACAAATTAAAATATGAGTATTAAAGAGTGACTGGAACTTTATTTTTCCATGGGCTGCCTCTTCGCTTTGATGTTTATACTTGGAGTTATAGTGACAAGTGAGAAGATTATGAGATTTATCCTGTCTGTAAAGTCATATAACATAATTATTGAACTGTTATTGTCATAGAGTAAGAATCACCAGCAAATTTAACATTTGATTGGAAGGAGGAAGACACGATGAAGTGGATGATTACTGTCTTATTAAAAGCCAAAAAGTAATTTTGATTTAAAATGTTGAACGCAGGTCCAGATAAGAGACATATCTTTATATGAAAGGTGACGGTATTTATATCCGATAAATAATCATGAAGCAAAGTAGAAGGTTTGAACATTAGTATATTGCCTGATAGGTGGAAAATTCCATGATTATCAAACAAATGGCAATTCTTGCACTCAACCAAAACTATTTGAGAATTGCATGGCAGATATATATATATATATATATATATATATATATATATATATATATATATACACATTAAATTGTATAAATGGCAATAGCCTTATTTAATTTCAATAAACATTGAATCACAAAAAGTACTTGATCCGCCGGGAGTCGAACCCGGATCTCTCACTTGCCGGGTGAATGTGCTACCATTACACCACAGAGCGCTTACTTTTTCCGATTCAATTATTTTGTATTTGCCGTATCTGTCACATATGCGTTTAAATAAGCAAACTAACATATGATCGGAACACCAAATACCTGTCAAACGACTTTTATTTACATTAAATTGAATAAATGGCAATAGCCTTATTTAATTTCAATAAACATTGAATCACAAAAAGTTCTTGCTCCGCCGGGAGTCGAACCCGGATCTTTCACTTTCCGGGTGAATGTGCTACCATTACATAATTATTTATATATATATATATAAATAATTATATATAAATTTATATAATTATTTATATGTAAATAGTATAAAAGTTTCTTTTTTATAGTCCAGTGTGTTCTCGAGTATTCAGATGATATATTCAAATGTTTTTTTGCTATTTTCCTAGGAATAATAAAAGTTAAGGGGAGCTAGTAAGGGTGTGTAACGAAAGAGTGTGCAATAAAATAAAATCTCGTCAATAAGGTTGAATATTCACTACGCAACCAATTAAGTTTTCATTTATCTCTAAAGAATAAAACTTTCTCATTTTAAATTCTCACATGTACTCAGTTTGTTTAAAAATTGATTTATTCTGATATGTTCTCTTTGAAACCGTTATTACCCATTAGACTAAGGTAAAAATATTGACTAACACTCAGTCAAATCACATGGCAATAAACTATCATCAAACTCATTGCTGACTATTTTAGATGGAGTTTCGTGAAAAGTTTCAGTTTTATAGGACTATAGGTTCGTTACGACATATCGTGCAAACTGACAGGTAGACGGAAAGACTAGCAGACATAATTCAAAGTTTTCCCACCCCTTGAGTGATTATGCTCATGCAATAACTGGAGAGGGAGGAAAATGTTATTTTAAATTTAGTATTGTATGATATTATTAAAATATTACATACTAATAAATCCTTTGAAAAGATCTAAGGAAACGCACAAATTAACGTGTATGCTTAAAACGACTAACATGACACGTTGCTACTCGCATTTTCTTTTTTTTTATCCTTATATACTTGTACTTTGACACTTAACTCTTTAATATTTCACTTGGTTTTTTGTCACTAATCAAGATATAGGATACGTTACGTTTAAGGATATGAAGAACCCTAAACAATACATTAAAATTACATTATTACTAATCTTTCTATAACTTTAAAACTTTTTCAAATAATTGTGTTCGTACATGCATCAAAGTTTATTTAAGGATATAAAATGAGCATGACATTATTAGTGTCTGAAGGAAGGTAATTAATGAGCTTTTAAGAGAACTTTAGAGAAACACTTATAATATGGTATTAATACGAAGGTTGGCTTGCAAGACATAATTGAGAGCTCGTTAACTAGTTACAAACTGCAGTCAACTGTGTGAGGTGATCACGTTGTGTACTATAAGTGACCTTAATGGGCCGTTTGAGGCACTTGGGAATATCAGGAGGGTAATTATTTAAAAAAAGTATTACGAGCTTTAGTTAACTCAATGTTGACCTTTCACAACGAACCCTATTTCATTAAAAACCATGAAATTATCTATGAAACAGTGAAATACTCCGTTTAGGGACCTCACACGCATTAATTTGTATGCGCGTACGTGAGTAGTTTTGAACGCTAAACATTTCATAGGTTTAAAAGCACACTATATGCCAATTGAAAAATGTGTGTGATGTATCATCACTGTTTGAATAGACAACGCTACATACTAGTGTAAGATGTTTATATAGATTACTAAATCTTATAGATTCTTAGGTTGTCTGCATTTAAAGCCAAACTCATAACATTTTAGTATTTATACAATAGAGTACTGCCAAGGAAGTATCATTTATTTAATTTATAACTTGTGAACCCAAAATTGTAAAGTTTATTGTGCCGAATAAACAAATAATGTATTGAATTTCCGACCCTAAGCCATTCATTTCTCTCCAAGTTCCAAATTAACGCATGATTTGAGCCCCCAGATTCCGATATTGAAAACTGGCAACTAACTTGTTCCATATATCTTACAAAATTTTTACATATTGACAACGACTCCCCTTGTAGGGTAAATCATGATGTGGAAGTCCCAAACAAGCTTTTGAAATTAATGAGCAAGCATGATATGTAACTGAACACTGATTATAAATATGTGGATTTATGGCAATGATATGTGAAGATGAAAGATATTGTGAATAGGTAGAAATATCACAATAGCCATTATAGATGCTTGGGAATTGTCTGGCGTCGAATAATATAAACATAATATTTTGCAGTCTATCGTAAGTTAAGTTCTGAAAATGTACACCTCTAGAAACTGTTTTTTATTTTAGAGTAAGAAAAGTTCTTCTTCCTAAAGTCAGTCTGAAAATACTTCCATTGGAGCTTAAGGAGCTCGAAATCATATCAAAAAGGACATTTACAGTATATCTGCTTGATAGAGAGTTTTAACTTTTCATTAATATTACATTTAAAAGATATTGTTATTCTGTCGTTTATGAAACCTTTGATATTAAGAAATATAAATTAACAAATTTAAGATGGGTTTCAAGACAGTTAGAATAAGCAGTATTAAATACCAGAATTATCAGTAAAACTTTGCAACAGTCTGAATGAAAGCATCCCCTAATCGGAGTTTTTATTTTTAATGAAACCAATTAGTTTCATTTGCTGTGATAAAACCAGTGACATGAATTACCTATGGTTTTGGGAAATAATTGATGGAAATATATTCATAAATACGCTTTAAATCTTATTTTAAACATTAGAATGCATTCTGAAAAGGTTTTATGCATTTCATGAAATTTAATATCTATTAAAATATATTGTACAAATCACAATGAAACTAATGATAAAGCTTATCATTTCATTATCGCATTGAAGATCTTGCGCAATATGTTGTTTTAGTCATGATGTATCTATCAAAACTCTTTTAAAGTTATTTCAGATTTTAATAACTTTTAATACTAGCATGCAAAATAGGCTTATACTTGAGATAAGCCGCTGACTTTTCACTCTTAAAATGCG